>NC_089498.1:23401818-23704848 GCF_036850765.1 Saccopteryx bilineata
TCTACGCTTTATCCACTGCGCCACCACAGGTCAGGCCTAAGACTCGCTCTTGATGCTTGTCTCGGTCACATGATATATTTATCCATCCCACCCTACAGGCCGGTCCGTGAAAGTATTTTCTGACATTAAACTGGTCTGTGGCCCAAAAAAGGTTGGGGACCACTGTCTTAGAGGACATGTGTCATTTCTCTCTGAAGTTCCCTTTAAATTGACCCCATCACAGGAGAGTTCACTCAGCCAGTAGAAATACTCAACACAATTTGAAACACACCTTCTCCTCCAGTAGGCATTTTGCTTTCCCTTTACCTCTTCAGAGCCATTTCTCGTCAGCTAGAGTGGTTTTCACGTGAACTGTGTCTGTCTATTCTGTGACGTGCTCGAGCGGCTGGGAGAGACTGGGGACATGTGGCATCACTTGCCCACGGCCCCTTCCCTGCTGAGGAAGGCCCAGGGACCAAACCCAGGTCCCTGACAGAGGCTACTTTGTCCCATTACTGTGGTAGCTCCTAAGTAGCACCATGATGTAGCCTTCCAACATTAAAAAATAAAAAAAAAAAGTCTATTTTATTGCTCACTGTTAATATTCTTCCAGAGGAGTAAATGCCAGGGTATAGTGTGGAACAGAACATCCCAAAGCTGAGTCCTCTCGATGTCTGCCATCTCTTTTCCAGCCTGGACCCCTGCCACTACCGCTTCAAGTTGACCAACAAGGGACGTCGGGTCCAACAGTTGTTCTGGATGAACGAAAGTTTCTGTCCCCAGAACAAGCTGAGCAAGAAGGGCATGGCTAAGAAGAGCCTTGTGAAGAGCCGTCCCTCAGGCCCGGACTCCCAGGCGCCCGGGGATGGCCAGAGCCCCGTGTTTCAGCTCCATCCCATCAGGATGGAGTTGTATCCGGACCAGACGATTGATATGGTACTTGAAGGCTACTCTGATACTCCCAGGGTAAGAGGACAGCTTGGTTAGAACCTGTTTTGCTCCTAAATAAATCTTTGTTCTATTTCTTAGGCGAGTTCCTTGACATTTATCTAAAGAAAGGATGTGGTTTCTAAGGATTGCATGCAGCCCTGAGTTACCATGGCAGCACCCATTGCTTTTACAGTTCAGCTCTGCTCAGCTTTATGTTTGTTTCTACAGATACCATGAACTCAACCTTAAAATACTAATTAAGGCAGGTTCTCATCCCCAGGGTCAGCAGTGACCAGCCAGCAAGTCTCTGGGAGAGGGACATCCAGCATTTGGCCAAAGCTAAGCCTGCACTAAACACTTAGCAGTGTTCATATTTATCCCAAAAGGATGTTTTTGTAGACACTCGAGGCTGCATTTCCTATCCAGGTATTGGGATACCCCCAGCTCCTTTCCTCTCATCCTGACATAACGCTATCACATTTATAATCATCATCTTTTTGTGTATCCATAAAAGAGTTGCATTTACCTTAGCAACTCTGAAGTTCTGCTATTATTTATTTACATCATCACCGTTCTGCCTAAACATGTATGCAAACCATGTCTCTGTTTATTCCTGTTCCCTCACGGAGGCTAGGGACCATCAGAAACCTAAAAGAATCCTTTGTAATCACTTGTGAGCCTCTTCGACCTCACAAAAGCAGACTCTGTGAATGAGAACCAGTGCTTTCTTGAGCTCCTTCCGGTATCACCAAATTAGGAGCGATGCTGAACTTTGTTCTTGAGAAATAGGGAACAATAAGCAATTTGTCTTCCAGCAGACAAGATGACAAAGCCAGCCTATGGGTACACTGTGTGTAAGGTAGTCTTTCTCTCTGTCATTCAGCCATCTTCTACTGAGCATGTACCATATGAGCAGGCACTAGGGTGCAAAGATAATTGGAATACAGCCCTCATTTTAAGACACTGACAGCCTGTTGCGGGAGCCCATTTGCAACATCATGATTGGGAGCTGACCATATTTTCAAAGGCATTAAAGTCTGAGCTGCTGGGGTTTGAAATTCAGTTTAAGCTTTCCTAAAAGCTTCCCTGAATGTTCTTCCAAATTATGCTACATAATTGAAAAGAGACTTGAATTCATTAAAATCTGAAACCTGAGAACTCTTCAATATAAACCATTTCTATTGTAAATTCTCTCTAGTTCCTTTCTACTTTATACAAATCTGGAACTCAGGAATTGGGGAGCCGGCAAAGACATATTTATTTGTATAGTATGAATTTTAAATATTCAAGAATGAAAGGCAAAATTTTTCCAGCCACAGTTTCTGACTAGCTATTGATGAGAAATAGAACTACCACTTAACTATGTATATAAGTCCATAGGATCTTATCCACCTTGTTCATCACTATCTGTTATGTCTAGTCTCTAACAGTCCTAATACACCTTTCATATATTTGTTGAGCTGAATGTAAATTGAATGTGTCCTCAAGAGTAGTCAGAAATGGATGCAGGATCCATCTATTGATAGGATATATTTAACCAATCAGACATCAACCGTGAGACAGAGGGTGGCACCTGAAATGCACTATTCAGAAAAATGTGCTCTTCCCTGGTTTCTCCAGGCAGGTTGTTGAGAATCGGTTTGCTTACTGTTGAGAATTAAGTTTTCTGAGCTGTGGATGTTCTCGGCATGCTGGTGTCTCTCACCTGCAGGTTGTCAGAGAAAAGCTGGTGTGCCACGCCATTATCGGGACACAGAAGGGGAAGAACTTGGTGATGACCGTAGACATCATGTGTGAGTTCATAGCGCCACTTATCCAGCTATCCACCAAGCAGCTCCTGTACAGCCTGGAGAAGGTCAGTGGGCTGCGCGCAGTGGGTTAGGGGCTTCGACTGGGGGCAGCGTGTTCACATTGTCATTTGGGAAGCTAGATGAATGGGAAGCCTGATGTACCCACACCCAGCCAATGTTGTTCAAGCTTCAGAGGCCTATATGCCTTCAACTAAAATTTCTGAATCTAAACCTACATTCCTTTGAAATATAAGTTGCTGCAAAAATGCTACTTCCATCATTCCTGATGTAGAAGGCCCGAGTGAGGGGCTATTCCAACGCACTGAAA
Source organism: Saccopteryx bilineata (assembly GCF_036850765.1). NCBI lineage: Eukaryota > Metazoa > Chordata > Mammalia > Chiroptera > Emballonuridae > Saccopteryx > Saccopteryx bilineata. The sequence goes on from NC_089498.1 coordinate 23,404,846, forward strand.
ATGTGCTATAGTCAATCATTTTACTTGAACTTGATAAAATAAACATCACAGTATAGAAAGGGATGGACTAGAATTATTGATAATCATAATAATCAGTAAGAATAGCTACCACCTACTGATTGGTTTGTGCTGGGCCCTGAGCCCTGTTCATTACGTACCTTTGCCTCCTTGTTGCTCACAACCATCTGTGCTGCAGGCTCTGTTACCATTCCCAGAATGCTCAGACAGAAACCGAGACACAAGTTAAGCTATTATGTAGATCACCCAACACTGCGAATGATCAACTTAAACTGTTTGATTCACATTCTTAAATTATATGGCTATAAATATCCATGTGGCCATTAATGGCAAGCAATAAATGGGGAGGTAGGGGACAGGGCAGAGATGGAATGACTGCTGCTCAGGGCAGGGGCAGGACAGAGAGGGGTGAGAGAGGTGTCACAGCAGAACTGGACCTCTTCCTCCTCAGCAGACTTCGATGGTAGAATTATTTAACATTCAAAACAGGTATGGACAAATGTCTCTTCTGAGCTAGAGAGTGTGTTGGTGCTGACACTCTGGTAAACCAGTCACAGCTAAGAGACTGGGTGAGGTCACAACTGTAAACAAATTATTAAAACTTAGTCGTTTAAATTACAGTTCTAAACAGTGCTATGAAGAAGAGGTAGAAGTTGCTATGGCGGCACATATCAGGAGAGTGGCTTTGTACCTGTGGTGTTAGATGGCTTCCTTGAGCAAGTGTCTCGAGGTGAGATTTGAAGAGAATATGAAGTCAGTCTGGTGACAAGAGAAGGGGAGAGATTAGAGGCAGGAGGAGCCGCGCACACGAAAGGCCCGAGTTAGGAGAGAGCTTGGTGAGCAGAAAGACCCGAGAGGCCGCCTTAGACAGAGCATGTGCCAAGAGTGACATGAGGCCCATCTAGAAAAGTGGACAAGGGCCAATGAGTGTAGCTTGACTGGGAGGCGTGCTCTGGGTGGCCACTGGGCTTCAAGGAGGGGAGTGGCAGAGTCAGATTCATCCACTGAAACATGCACACAGGCTGTGTGGGGTATTTATTAAGGCCTACCACAGGTCAAGTACTGTGTCAGGTGCTAGTGGTACCCAGCAGTCCCTCCCTGATGAACCGCATGGCCAGCTGGGAAAACCAAGCGTTAAGTAAGCCGTTGTCCCACAGTGTGATCTATGCTGTCGTATAAAAGGCTTGGGTGTGGCACTAATCAGTCAGAGGGAGTCAACCAGGGTACCTTTCATTACCTGGAGGCTTGCCGGAGAAGAGTCAAGACCATTTATTCTGGTGCTGGGTTCCATCATATTTTGTTTGTATTAAACAGAAAATATTGAGCATCCACCATGGGTATGGAGCTCTGCTAGGAGGTAAACAGGGGAGCATGTAGGCAAGTAGGGGAGGTGAGATATGCAAGATCAAATCAACAAATAATTTGTGAGCACTTAGAGTGTCTGAGGCAGCAAAGACACTCATCTCAGGCTTCCGTGACTCCTGGGGAAAGCAGACAAGGAGGAAGTAGACTGAGCGTTTCACAGGATGCTACACTAACTGTGACAAGCTCCATGAGACCTATAAAAAGAAAATACTACAAGAGTCCCTGCTACTGTTATTAAGCTTTCATTGCTCTCTTTTAAATTCTTTTACAAGTGGTGAGGAAAGATATTTATTGGTAGCAGCTGCACTGAATTTGGTGGCATCATATTTTCTCTAAATGTAGCTATTCAGAAAAGATTCAGTGAATATTTATTGAATAGCTATTCTTTGTAACACATTATTGTATATGTTAAATATGTAACTTGTTTCTTCTTAGATTTTTCTAAGCCCATAACTATTCATAAAAATGTATGGGTCATGTTCCTTTTCTTCTCTTCACATCCAGTCAGCCTTGGGTTTGTTGTTTGTTTGGTTTTTTTAGAAAAGCATATTCTTATTTAAGTATCTATTTTTTTTTTACTTTATCGCTAGAATAAAATAGCAAGTATTTTTAATGTGACAGTGACTTATTGAATTAAAAAGTGAATTGAATCACAGCTCCCTGCTTGACTTTACTCTTCTTTTTTTCTCCCCAAATATCACAAGTTTGAAATCTATCCAACTACTATTATTTTCCATTGTTCATTTCCTGCTCGCATTTAATCCATATCAAGGACAATGAAGAATTTCATCTTTGTTACTCAGTCTGTGCAAGAGACCTGCTAGCTCTCAGCATTCAGATTTACTTATATAACACCCAATTATCTATGATGTCTCCTTATTCTCAGCTCAAGGCAGTGTATCTGACTTAGTACTTTAGACTATAATGACACCAACGCAGCCTACAGGAACAATTTTTCTATGACCATTTCCTCGGATTTGATCTACTGTATAACTATTGTACCATTCATAAGCCACAGAAATGAAACCACATCTTTGTGGAACTGAAAAGGTCAATTGAAACCAGCAGCCAGTTTGCTTCATGAAGTTCAGCAGCAAATCATGTCTGCTGATATTTGGGAGACAAACAACCCAGAGAGAAAGGGGTCATTTTAAAATAGAACAGATTCTGTGTGCATCGACTCCTTCTCATCACTAACCTCTAAATGGCCTCTTGCCAAAACCAATCACGTTTGGCTTCTTTACTTCAAAGCTACATGCAGTGACACAGCAGATCACTGCTGGGGGAAGGTCACTGGGTAGACATATCTCCATGTGGCCTTTGATAGCCCCCAAGGGCTGCTTTATCCCTCCCCCAAACTCTGGTATGCAATCTGCAAATACAAGGTAAGCCCAGTACCTGTTTTACCATTTTAAAGGGAGGGAAACAATGGTTGGCATCTCATGGGAAGTGCCAAACCAAACCCCTTCATGGGGGCTACTGGAACAAAACCAAAGCAGGAGACAAGCCAACTGTCTACAGTGAATGGCTCTGTCTCCCCAAATTCATATTTCGAAGCCCTAATCCCCAAAGTGATGGTGTTGGAGGTAGAGCCTTTGAGAGGTGATTAGGTCATGAAGGTGGGGCTTTCATTAATGGAATTAGTGCCCTTTGAAGAAGAGATAAGAGAGATAATCTCTCTCTCAGCCATGTAAGGACACGGTGAGAAGATAGCCATCTACAAGCCAGAAAGCAGGCCTTCACCAGACACCAGATCTGCTGGCACCTTCATTTTGGACTTCCCAGATTCCAGAACTGTGATAATATAAATGTCTGTTTTAAATCATTCAGTCTATGTTTGTTATAGCAGCAAACTAAGGCACAATGGATGCTGGTCATACAAGCTCGCCCAGAGCGACCATAGTGGAAGGAAGACTGTGCTGGATGAAAAAGTAGAGACAGAGTCAGATGGAAATGTGGAGTCGGGAGGCTGTAACACACCAGAACAAGGAGAAAAAGCAAATCAAAACCGAGAGGACTGAGACAAACAGACTAGAGGTGTTAGAAGAGCCGAGGAACGATTGGAAGGAGGTTCTCTTTGGAGGCCACAGGGTGAGGCTTCAGGTCACCTTCAGCTGATATTAAAGGACCCCCTCTCCAGGACATGCAAGAAGTAATGTGGAACCCAACATCAGAATGAGAAAAATCCACTCTGACCAGAGACATGTGGCTCAGGATCTGTTTTCAATGCCTTCTCCAGCTGAAAAATTATGTTTGATGCTCAACAGAGTAAAAAGAGGCTTCTAAATAAACTGCCCCAGTGTTACCGGGGGAAAATATAGAGGAAATAGTTATGAGCATTGTCAATTTAACAAGATAAGTATATTGGCAAATTGAATATTTTGAACATGGAAAAAATGTCGCAAAAGGAAGAAAAGTTTTATTCATGATAATGATACATGGGTTCTTCCACAAGCTATCACTAATTTATTAGAGTTTGTTTCATGGCATTGTGGAAACTTCTACAGTAATAGTTCTATCCAAAGGCATGGCTTATATAGTTTTGGGGTTTTTTTTAAACCAGGCAACAGGAGAGTAAGACATCTAATCTGTTTTCTGAATTATGTAGTTTGACTTCTTAGTAATCCATCATATATTCCAAATGATTTACCTAAATTTCTACAAGAGAAAAAAAAATGTGTGTGCACACTCTCATACATGAGACTTCTGTTGCTAGAGCCTTACTATGTTTACTGTTTACCCTAATTTGGGTTGTTTCCTCTTGTTCCTTTTTTTTTTTTTGGGCAGAAACCAGGCACTGTCTTGAAATCTGAATACCAGCCGTTGGTCATGAAGAACATCTCCACCCTGCCCCTGAGTGTGCTGCTCTCTACGAACCGGCCCTTCTTCATCTGTGGCACTGACAGATCCCCACTACCCTCGGCTCCCACGGTAACTGACAGGGCCCTGTCCTAACAAGTTCCCCGGGGCCAATGTGTGTGAGAAAGGGAGAGAGTAATGTCAGTCCACCAGCTAATTCCAGTCCAGAGAAGTACCAAGAATCCAGGAAACAATGAGGAAAGAAGAGAATTTTAAATAAGTCCTAGATAAATCCCAATAACAGTCAGTAGAAAAACATGTGAATAGTGTAAGAACTTCTGACTCATTATGATGACCCTTTCATTACAATGAAACTAATCTTTAGAAAACAGTCACTTCAGCCTGACCAGGTGGTAGCACAGTGGATAGAGTGTCGGACTGGTTCGCAGAGGACCCAGGTTCAAAACCCTGATGTTGCCAGCTTGAGCGCGGGCTCACCAGCTTGAGAGCGGGGTCACTGGCTTGAGTGTGGGATCATAGACATGACCCCATGGTTTCTGGCTTGAGCCCTAAGGTCACTGGCTTGAGCCCAAGGTCACGGGCTTAAGCAAGGGGTCACTGGCTCATCCATAGTCCCCCCAGTCAAGGCATATATGAGAAAGCATTCAATGAACAACTAAGGTGACTCAACAAAAAATTGATGGCTCTCATCTCTCTCCCTTCCTGTCTGTCTGTCCCTATCTGTCCTTCTTTCTGTCTCTCACTAATTAAAAAAAGAAGAAAGGCCCTGGCCAGTTGGCTCAGTGGTAGAGCGTCGGCCTGGCGTGCAGAAGTCCCGGGTTCGATTCCCGGCCAGGGCACACAGGAGAAGCACCCATCTGCTTCTCCGTCCCTCCCCCTCTCCTTCCTCTCTGTCTCTCTCTTCCCCTCCCACAGCCGAGGCTCCACTGGAGCAAAGATGACCAGGGCACTGGGGATGGCTCCGCAGCCTCTGCCCCAGGCGCTAGAGTGGCTCTGGTCGCAACAGAGCGACGCCCTGGAGGGGCAGAGCATCGCCCCCTGGTGGGCGTGCTGGGTGGATCCCCGTCGGGCGCATGCGGGAGTCTGTCTGACTGTCTCTCCCGGTTTCCGGCTTCAGAAAAATACAGAAGGAAAAAAAAAAAGAAGAAGAAAAACAGTCACTTCACACTAAGGATAGTAAAAATCTTTTTCTTCCCCTCCCTCAAATCCTTCCAAAACTCTATACTCAAGGAAATGAAGAAACAGCCAAAGCCCAATGTGGAAGCAGCCAGCCTATGTTCAGACACAGAAATCTGAGTCAGGCTGAGGGAGGGGGCCTGAGCTTATCAGTTTAGGGCAGGATGCAGTGTTCTCTGCATATCTCTATGAGAGTACCCCTGTGACCCTTTGCTGGGCATGAGGAAACCAGTGGGAACAGCTGAGCCACGGGGCTAGTGCCATGGCAGAGCTGTAGGAAGGAGGATTGAAGAGAAGCCAGACCTACACACCATCAGCCAATAGACGGTGGTGTAAAGGAGGAGGGAAGGGCAGGCAAACATCGCGAGATCTCAAAAGAGGAAGCCCATGACTTAGGAGATTTGCTGTGAGCTACTCTCAGAGAGATTGTTCTTTAGGGCAGAGGGGGTCAGAGCCACTTGGTGAGAGGGCATTGCAGATAGTACCTGACTTGTGGCTATAAAGTGCACGGCTGCCCTCCCCTCCACCTCCTCACTAGTTCTTTAGTGAGTCTCATGCACAAGCATGAGGTAGGGGAAAAAAGCCAGCTAAGATCTTTGAACAGAGAAATAAAAGGAGGAAATGATCATAAGCAGAAGGCAGATGAAAATCTACTACAAGGAGACTGAGGCAAGGAAGAAGACCAGAGGTATCAACATGTAGTTCTCCACAGGCTCAAAGAAATTACAGATGATAAGACCTGTCTTTAAAAAGAGCCCAAGGATGAGATCCAAGTGTTCAAAGAGAAAAGAAGAGTGAACTCACAGAGCCGAGGAAAATAGGTGGGTGAGAAAATGGAAATTCAGGCGTGAGCAGCTTTCTCAGCCGGGGTGGTGGATTAGATCCACTTTTGAAATCTTAGTAAGGTAAAAGTAGAAATGTTCAAAGGAAAAGAAGCTCAGAGCAATAAAATAAAGTGGGAAGAGGATGGTGTAACCAAATACTGAGAGATTTAAATGAATTCTGAAAGCTAGAATGAGGATGGAGTAGGTCAGTGGTCGGCAAACCGTGGCTCGTGAGCCACATGCACTTTGGCCCCTTGAGTGTAGCTCTTCCACAAAATACCACATGCAGGTGCTACCTCAATAAGGAATGTACCTACCTATATAATTGAAGTTTAAAAAATTTGGCTCTCAAAAGAAATTTCAATCATTGTACTGTTGATATGTGGCTCTGTTGACTAATGAGTTTGCCGACCACCGGGTAGGTTGACAAAAAGGCACGAAAACCTGCCACCTAGAACACTTGCCAGTGAGGCTGCAAACTTGTGAGAGTCATTCAGCCCCAGAAGCCTGGGCTCAGAAACAACAAATGTGAGCAGAGTTAAAACAGAGGGATTCCGTGTGCACCAGGCAGCTGTTCCACCCGATACCCACACGAAAGACACAGGCAGCTGGCTTTTATTCCAAGTCACAAGGGTAAGTGCTCTTCCCCAGAGAAACTGATCAAGAGGTTTGGGGAAAGTTAATGTTTGTAGAGTCCGTGTCGGCACCCCAGAGTAATCCCAGCTCTCTGGGATGTGCCCACCACCTTATCGTCTCCTCTCGGCCCAAGGACATGGTACTAAAGACCAGCCCAACTACAAGAATTGAGAAATGGCAGCTTCTGGATTGTTGGAATGCCAGGGTGGATCAGGAACTAATGTTTCTTGTAATAACTCTTATAGTACAGTTTGATCTTTTATAATATAAACATACATAGAATTCAAACAATAAAGAGCTTCTGTAAATCAACAAGAAAAATACCAAAGGAAATGAACAGAGAATTCACACACAAAAAATAAAATGGCTCTTAGTATTTGAAAACATGCTAAATTTTAATCATATTAGAAGGAATGCAAATTAAAATTACTACAAAACGTTTTTTTTTTTTTTCTCTATCAGATTGCCAAAGAGCAAAATTAGATAGTGCTTTGTATTATGAAGGGCACATGGAAACATGGATTACCCCACAGTGTTGAAGCATACATTGGAAGACAGTGTGGTGGTAGTATCAAAAATTTAAATGCCCATATTGTTTGACCTACTTATTCCCCTCTTAGGAATGTATCCTATAGACATAGACAAGATGACATATATGCAAGGACAGTCATTGCAACACTGAGTCTAAGAGCAGAAGATTGGGAGCCAATACCCATCAAAAGGAGATTAGTTAAATAAATGTGGCAGAATTATATGATGAAATAAAATACAGTTGTTAAAAAGAATAGGGCAGGCCCTGGCCGGTTGGCTCAGCAGTAGAGCGTCGGCCTGGCGTGCGGGGGACCCGGGTTTGATTCCCGGCCAGGGCACATAGGAGAAGCGCCCATTTGCTTCTCCACCCCCCCCCCCCTTCCTCTCTGTCTCTCTCTTCCCCTCCCGCAGCCAAGGCTCCATTGGAGCAAAGATGGCCCGGGCACTGGGGATGGCTCCTTGGCCTCTGCCCCAGGCGCTAGAGTGGCTCTGGTCGTGGCAGAGCGACGCCCCAGAGGGGCAGAGCATCGCCCCCTGGTGGGCAGAGCGTCACCCCTGGTGGGCGTGCCGGGTGGATCCCAGTCAGGCGCATGTGGGAGTCTGTCTGTCTCTCCCCGTTTCCAGCTTCAGAAAAATACAAAAAAAAAAAAAAAAAAAGAATAGGGCAGCTCTATATACACTAATGAGTGCTCTCCTAGTAAAAAATAGCAAAGTGCAAACCAAGAGTGCATATTAGGCTATCACAGGTGCAAAAAAATAAAAGAATACAGATACAAATTTGATCTTATATGCACACAGTAGTTCCACGAGAACAGAGAAAACATTTGCCACCTTGTTTACTTCAGGGGACAGGAATAGTTGGCCTGGGTAAGAGGAAGATGGGCACAACATTGACTTGCTTTTCATCATTCTTACCTTCTGAAAATACAAACGGAATATTTTAAAAATATTTTTAACATAAAGCCACACCTTGTCCTGGGACAGTATGATCTAGAATATTCAACAGTGAGACATATCTTTTAAGTTACTGGTCTTATTGCTAATCAAAGAATCCAATGGCATCTGAACAGAAAAGAAGAGACCCCATCAGGGGGAGATTTTAACCTTGGACTTCCCCACAATACTACTCAATGCCAGATGACAACGGAGTAATGCTACAGAGGTTTGAGAGAAAGGAAGTGTGACCCAAGAATTTTATAACCAGTCAAATTGTCCTTTGAGTATAAAGGCAACAGGCAGACACTCTCAGAATGCAAGGACTTTTATGCCGATTAAATGTGCAAGGACTCGATGAATAAAGCACTCATGAACCTTGTTGAAAATCTGATTTGCCAATGAAATACCATCATTCACAAGAACCCAGAAATGCCGGGGGGATGGGGGACACTATGAGAAAAAGACTGGGAGGAGGACTGAGTTTATTTAACTCAACGCCTGAGACTAAACAACGTTTGGGGTTATGATTTCAGAACAGAATGTTTTATACCTTGGCTTTTAAAAGTGAATGCTACAACCTATAACAGCTGGGAGGTGAGGTAAACATAAGCATGCTGACTTCCTCCCCTTTACAGTTGAGTGTCAGTAAGATACTGTCTAAAGATGAAACCACTTAGTATTTAACCATCTTTTTTCTTGGTTGTAAGGGATAATAGTAATAATTGGCATTTATATACCATAAGCACTACTCTGAAGACATCCCATGTACATTAACTCATTTCATCCTCTTAAAAAATGGTAGGTCCTATTATTGACCCTATTTTACGGATGGGGAAACTGAGGGCTAAGAAAATCAACTAACTTTGCCCACACTCGTATAGCTAGTAACCGGGAGACCAGGATTTGAACCTAAGCAGCCTGGCTCCAGAGTCCATGATTTTAGGATTCATATCTCTTGTATAAGATTTCTTTTTCAGATTCTTTTCCGAGAAAAATTTCAGGTGTGATATTTTAAAATAAATTAGTCTTGCTCTATTTTTGTAAAATTGTATTCAGCCATCCATCATGTCTGGACTAATTAATGTATCAAATGTGAACTCTGAGAGATAATATATGGTGAAATTTTGGATAAGTTTCTAATTTCTTCTTTGGGCTTTGATATATAATATAGCATTGCATGGGTATGTATCTTTTCCACAAAACAAAAGGGATTACTCTGGTGTGAGGGAGGGAGTCAATCTTCAAAGATATTTAAACACTAAGCATTGTGACACCAAGTTCTGCAGATGCCATGGTCTACAAGAGCAGGTTCTAAAGTATGCCCTGCCAGCTGTGCCAAGTGGCCAGCCAGGCTCTCGGATCGGATTAGCCGTCTGAAGAGTCACTACCCTCTCTCTGACCCTTGAATCAAGTGATTGGCACTGTCAACTGAAACCATCTAATCATGTGCACTGATGTGCACACACAGTTGAATACCTGAACCTTAACTCTCAGTAGGGAGGGCAGTGCTCTGGAAACTGATTCGTTCCTGTGTGCCTTCCTCCTGACGGCCTCCCAACACTATCTGCAAAACCAGGAGGCAGCTTTTATGCCGATTAAATGTGGGAATTGGGCAATTCCTAAAAAAAGCCAACTCCTAGTCAGGCTTTCTATGGCAAGGTGTTACTGTGGCCTTGGGATCAAGGAACACATGCGGATTTGAATCAAAGAGAGAAAAAGGACAATCGAGATCTACCCAGCAAACCGGGTACAGCTGTGGAGTGTCATTTTTAAGTTGAATAGCACACAGCAGAAAGGAGTTAACACTGTGCTGAAGCGTTAGAATCGCGGACGTCAGGAAAGAAATTCAATTACCTAATGCGTCCCTTTCTGGGTCATTTTCTACAGATCCCCTCCCCCCGTGCTTTAGAAAGCCTTTTTGAAATTCCTTAAGCGAAGAACTTTTCCCACCTGTGTAGGAAGAGCATTTTACCATCTAATTTATTTTCAATTAAGAATATTTTTATAATACTTATTCATTGTAGATTTTCTTTTTTACAGCTCCTTGATCTTTATAGCCTCACCACTCTTTATCAAAATCCCTTCCTTCAAATAATTCCTCTCTGGATTTTCCTTGCTTTCATATTCAACTAAGAAAATATGTGTGAATATTTATCATATCTATAATATCGATGAAGTGTGGTATGTGTGTATTTCATAGCATTATGTATATGAATGCATGTATCCGTATGTGTATATACATAAATATATTGAAATAACTTTGGCTGTCCTGTTTTCATGTATTAGGTTGGACATGCATAGTGCAAAGGTTAGTAATGCCCCATTATCTTGTTTACAGCCTATTAAACTGAATACTGGTGAAGAGAAAAACCTGCTGGTCAAATTTGACCCTTCCCACAAACAGGATTTCAACAACTGGGTGGCAGAAGAAACTCTAGCAATCAAGTACCTGGAGCATCCTCAGGTGGATACCCTGAATCTGCGAGGGGAGGTGCATTTCCCCAACCTCCGCTTCGAGACCCAGGAGCTGGACTTTGGCTGTATCCTGAATGACACCGACATGATCCGCTACGTGACGGTCACCAACTGCAGCCCATTCATTGTGAAGTTTCACTGGTTCTTCCGGCTGAACGATGAGGAAAATCAAATAAGGTACCACCCACCGAGCTGCCCTCCCAGCCCTTCACTTTGTTTATGTTTTTCTCCTTGGGGTGCTTTGCACTGGGTTCCTAATTTCTCTGCACTGGTCTTTCATGAACATTCTTGGTTCTGACAACTAGTTACTGACGAAAATAACATAGAGCCTAAACTCGTAGTCTCCTCCTAGATTTCCAAGCATGAAAAGCCAGATAAAACCTCTTTGAAAACCTCAGTTTCCACCAAATTAACAGAGCAATATGCATAGGCCTGCTTTAATTTTGAATCTAGCGGTTGGATCATTAGAAATTTGTCACTAAAAAATAAAGCCTTTGTACAGTTTTCTTAATAAGCATTTCAAACCCAGAGCGCGAATGTCACAGCACAATGCATGGACAGTGTGCTGCTCTGAGCCCCACGTTCTGCATAGTTCAGTGGGGTTCATTCCAGCCCATATATGGATATATATAATACATACTCACCTGTGTTCAAAATAGCGGGAGGTGATGAGTACCGAAAGGGAGAAGCTATCTTCACAATATTTGTGTTTAGAGGTATCTTTTCTGTTCAGTTAAATTTGAGTTCAATTAGAAGCTAAATCCAAACTTAATTTGGAAACCACTCTTTTTAAAAATGTAAACAGCCTGTTTTAGTCAGGCCTCAGGAGCGTTTTCATCGGGCTCTAGCCTTGTTCGTGGCCGGGACAAATGGGCTTCTGTGTGTTTCTTGATTGGATGTTTTGACAGCTCTGTTTTCAGCACTGAATGTTGAGTGGCCATGCTTCACTGAGGCCTCATGTTTCCTTGGCTTGTTGGGGCTTCCTGTACACAATCATCATCTTGTCTGTGACAGCCACCCTGTCCTTTCCAGCACTTGTTGCCACAGTAATGATGGCTTGCTCTGGATGTTTTCTGTAGACATCTAAGGATGACCCAGCATAGCACTAAAGCCAGGCCCGGGCCCGGGCCCACGCGATGGAACCTGACCTTTAGATGTCAAGAACTGTTTAGGTTTGAAATGAAATTCTGTAGAGAATGAGCATTTAAAATTATTATCGAAAACTAGTCAACCTGACCTAATGAGCTTCAAATACCAGATTCTGTGAAGTTATTCTGATGTAACATAGCTAAATGAGTTCATTCCATCTGGGAGCAAGGGATATAATTTTTATTTGTGAGCAGCTATTTCCATAATTAAAATAATGACATTTTAAAAAATGTACTTGGCCAATACTAGAGATGATATGCTCAATTTTTTATTAGTTTAAGCATTCATTTAACTATTCTTTCACTTTCTTCAGTATCTTTCTATATCTTAGTATTGAGGCTCTGCTTATAATTCATTTTTCATTCATTCATTCATTCATTCATACATTCACTTATTCATTCATTGGAGAGTCATTCAGAAAAAATTTGATAAGTGATTCTTCTGCACCAGGTAATGTGTGAGACATCAGGAATATAAAGGTGAATAAGATATGCTCCCTGGTCTGAGGCTGTTGGGGAAGCATATGTGTAAACCACAGTGCACATGTGATCATGCCAGGCTCCAAGGAACGACAGAGGGGTGGCTGCTCAGAGGAGCCGGGGAGCTGCGCTCAGAAGCACCGTTAAGTGTTCCAGATGGAGAAGCAGAACATCTTCTAAGTAACAAGAATGGTATGTTTATATTAGTTAGGATCCATGGATAGAATTCTATTGCAAGTGACAGGAAACCTGACCCTAAGCAAAAAATAAAAAGGAAAGGACATTTATTGGTTCCCACAACTCATAAGTCCAGATTCATTCTGGCTCCCGGCCTGGCTTAACTGAAGGACTCAAATAGTGTCACCGGAGCCAGTGTCTCTGCTGTCTTCCATGCGCTCGCCACATTCTCAGAGCAGCTCTCCCATGGTCCCCACATGGCTGCCTTCACTCCTGGGGCCATAATCCACAGGGAAGGAACATGGGCCTTTATTCCAGAACTTCCATGAGATTCACTCTGATCAGACCACTTTAATCACGTTACCTGTCCCCTCCCTCAACCAGTCACCATCTGGGGAGGGCAAAGCACTTATTATTACTGTCCCAGCCACATGCCCCACACCAAGGGCTGCAATGATGACCTCCGAACCCCGTGGACTGAATGGGGTAGGGGTGGGGCCAACCTCTCGACAAAAACTGACACATGAGAAAATGAACACCGGACAAGCCAACGGCACCGCCAACCAGTGTGGACAGGGGTGTGTCGGCCCGGCTACCATGTAGACTCTCTGGCAGGGGAGAAGTCAGGGAGACGCGTCTGGGAGGTAGATCGGCAGGGGTGTGTGAGCGTCTTGGTATGTTTCATGATAAGGAGCTTAGGCTCTTTCTTGGAGGCAGTGGTGAGATTTATAATCAAGTCGGGTGTTTTTCAGAAAGGTAACTCTTAGCAGCATTCAGCACAGTTGCCTAATGCTGCCTTCTTGAAACACGTACCTTTCTTGACTCGAATAACACCATGCTCTCCCTTTCCCCCCATGCGTCCTCAGCTCTTGGCCAGCCACGACTCCGCCGGACTAGAAGGACACAAGGTCCCCTCCCGGCCCTCTGCTCTTCCTGACAACTGCACTCAGCCCACAGCTTCACGGAGCCCTGCTGTGGCCTAACTGTGTATCTCCACCCAGACCCAGGCCACCGCCTTCCTGACCACCCCGCCTGGATGTCTCCCAGGCGACCACATCCACCGTGCCCTGCTGTAACCCAGGCTCTCCCCTCGTGTCCTCCCTGCCTCTCCTCTAGGGTCCCCTGTCCCAGGAACGATGGAATCACCGTCCTGTGAGTCGTCCAGGTTCCTTCCTCTCTCTAGCCCCACCCACTTCATCAAATCCGTCACCAGCTTCACCTATTCTACCTTTTTAGGATAAAGTAAGAAATACTTCCGTGTTCTACAAGGCTCAGCAAGTGCTGGCCCCTGCATTTCTCTCTGCCCTTTCCGCACTGCCTGACCTTGCCGGCTGGCCTCTGTCCTGTCCAGAGCCATTCCTGTCTAACTGCTCTCTCTTCCTCTGCTGTAAGCTCTTCCCCGCTCTTCACCCAGCTAGCCCCTGCCCTCCACCCTGCATCACACCTCAGCTTAAACGTCCTTCCCCAGGGAAGCCTTTGCTGAGACTCTTCCCTAGACGAGAGCTCCTGTCTTAAGCACTGGTTGCCCATCTCCTTGGGGACTTGTCACATTTGTAATAATGGCTCACTGTCCAACTTCGCATCTGGCTCTTAATACCCGTGAGGCCAGAGAGCAGGTCTACCCTGCTGCCTGTGGGCCCCAGAGCCGGGCACGGCCATTAGCACAGAGTCGTCCTCACAGGGTATTTTTTAATCGGCTGCTCCACCTGCTCCCATTATTATTGTGCTGAGGGGAGAATCCTTTCATAACTGGTTTAAGATTCTTTTCTGTCGGTTTCCTGGTACCTGCCAAATGGAAAGGTTCAAGGCATAATGCCACCTTGAACAGCAAAAAAATAAATAAAAATGCCACTCACCCTCCAGACAGGCTCTCTCCGTGCAGGCCATTAGGAAAGCACAAAGCACTTATTGACTAAAGGTCACTTTTATCAGATATACCAACACTGACCTTTTTTCCAATTAGAATTGCTCTAGGCTTTACAGTTAGTAAAAGAAACAAAGATAAAAGAGGCTTTTCTTCTTTTATCAGGCGGGATATGAAGATGCCTAGACTCTCTCATTCCTTCCTGTCACAGCACCCATACATCTGCCGTGTGTGCCTGTGTGCGTGTGTGATTTTGTTGGCAATTCTGACTCATACATTTAAAGAATCTCTCTTATTTGAGTGTTTTCGACCCTCCTGTCACATACAAGAACAAAAACAGGAGTGAGATGGACAAGCACGCTAACTATGCGCTCTGTGGGAGGAGAGGCCAGTCACTGGCTTTGAAACATGCTCGTCCCTCTGCATCCACGTGTGTAACAGGGTTCTGATAGTCTGGGCCGCTCACACATGCACATGTGAGGCAGGGCTAGGACGAAACCTAGGGGCAGAGCCAGCACGTGGGAACGTGCCGGAACCGGGTCTGTCTCTTCAGCCTGACTGCTCAGCTGGAGGAGAACGTGAAGCTTCCCAGCATCTGTCTAAGAGCAGAGCGCGGGGCAGCCGCACCTGAACCTCTTGCTTCTAAGAGGCCAGAGAGAGCCAAGCGAATGCTGGCTGGGCTGCTATCTCTGCCCAGGCTCGGAGCTGCAAAGCTGAGTCAATGCTGGAACTTAAAGCACATGAGCCAAGAGGTCTCCAAGGACAGCTTTGCCTTTTTATTTCCAAATCAGATTATAAATAAATCGAATACAAGGGCCTGAGGGAGCTCAGCCCTGGAGCAAAGGAACACGTGTTGTTCTCACATTGATTTTTCTGTGATGAGCATACGTTGTCCAATATTGTGATTAGAAGAGGAGGGTAGAGGGGCTGGGAGGGGGTGGAGGAAGCCTCGTTTGCTGGAGGCTTCCATCTTTCTCTTCATCATTCCTCAGTTTCTTGAAAGTGAAACTCTCCTAAGACAGAATATATAATATTAGTGGTAGTTGAAGTCTTGGTCTATGGTGGGACATGGCTGGTTGAAACTCAGCTCAGTCATTCTGGCCATGTCCTTCTGGCCTATCCGGGCGCCTGGGTTTACTTAACTGTGAGGTGGAGATAATGTAGAAACCTAAAGGACTTGTTGTGAGGATGAAATGAGAGATGTCTGTAAAGTGTGTATGTCCCCGAGATAAGAAAGGAACTCTGTAATTGGTCCCCTGAGGGTGCCATCCTTCCCTCGTTTCTTTGTACCAAGCGCTGCTAGGTAAAGTGCTCCCCAAGATCCTGAAGTGTTAGAGCTATAGGTCCTCAGATAACTAGCCGATGGACCCAGACTCCTTTTCCTTCTCGCCAAGGGTAGAAACTCCTTTCCTGGCCCAGGCTGTGTTCGGCAAGGCCGAGGCCAGGCCTTAGCAGGCGAGGGCCCACGAGTGGCTCGGGAGGGCCAGGCCCGGAGTGCCTCCCTGTCTTCCCCACCATTCCACCCTGTAGCCAGCTCAGCCCAGACCCCACGATCAGGGCAGGCCCTTGCTTTGCACTAGGATCTAATTTTTTTAAAATGTAAATATTTAGGAGACACATGATTCTTTACTTTTCTTTCAAAACAAAACTGGTTTTAATGAACACCACGGGGCAGGCCCTGGGTGTCCTTGCACCCAGCTGTCCTGAGCTGCTCAGTGTGCAGGCTAAGAGCCCGGCCTCTGAGGCAGGATTATGCTCAGCTGCCTGCCCCATGTAACCGTGGCAGGTGGCTAAGTGTCCCTAAGCTTCGGCTTTTTCATCTGAAATTGGGGGGTGGGGTGATAAGGGTGCCTCCCACATACAGGTAT
The DNA here is from genome assembly GCF_036850765.1 of Saccopteryx bilineata. Taxonomy (NCBI): domain Eukaryota; kingdom Metazoa; phylum Chordata; class Mammalia; order Chiroptera; family Emballonuridae; genus Saccopteryx; species Saccopteryx bilineata. The sequence goes on from NC_089498.1 coordinate 23,421,164, forward strand.
GGTGAAAATTGACTCAGCCCCTACCTTCAGGGCTCTTGAAACTGCCTGTCACATAATACATGCTCAGGAAAGGCCAGCTGTTATGGCCATTCCTAAATTGAGAAAGTTGAGTGGATTGGCACCTCTGTGATGTTACCACCAGGCCACGTTTGAGAGCAGCGTCCCAGAGGCAGCTTTGCGCCACCTTCTCCTGTAATCGGTCTGAAGCCACTTCAGGACATGGAGGCCTCACAGGGTCTGAGAGCCGCAGGTGTCCCTAGCTGGCCTGAGCCTTGGTCCCTTCCATGAATATCCCTCTCTCTTCCCTATAGGCCCCCACTCTTCTCAGAACCCTTTAAGCTTCTGCAGTTTTTTCTTTCCCATCTCCCAGGGAAGTTTAGGTCAGTGACAAAAGCAAGTAGGGAGCCCTGGGGTTAGAGGGGAAGCATTTCTGATGGGAAGCTAATGGGGTCAAAAGAGGAGTTCCCAAGGATAAGGTTCTAAGGAACATGAGTGTTTGTGTTGTTTGCTAGAGCTGCCATGACAATGTTCCACAGACTGGGAGGCGTTACCAACAGAAATTTATTTTCTCGCAGTCTGGAAGCTAGGTTCCGGAGATCAAGGTGTGGGCAGGGCTGGTTTCTGCCGAGGGCCATGAGGGAACAATCTGTCCCACGCTTCTTTCCTGGCTTATAGATGGCTGTCTTACCCCTGTGTCTTCACATCCATGGCTGTGACCAAATTACCTCTTGTTATGAGGACACTGGTCATACCGGGCTAGGGCCCACCCTAATGACCTCATTTTAACTTAATTACCTCTGAAGATCCAATCTCCAAATACAGTCATCTTCTATAGTACTGGGGTCTAGGACTTCAATGCATATATTTTGAGGGAGACCAACTCAGCCCATTACAGCATTTATTTTAAAAATGAAATTAGATAGTACATGAGGACACATTAGAAGAGTAAAAAGGCTATGGTAACAGAAACCCATATGTCAGGGACTACTTACCAAAACTGACTCTAAATATATATATTTAATATTTATAATTTATATATCAATATATATGTAAGATATTTATAACATATCTATAATGAAATCCAAATGGTTTTTAACCATTGAAGAAACTGAATAAATGGTTTCAAATCATTCTGTAAGAAAACACTAGTTACAATCAAGTTTTTCCAAGCATTAAAGGAACAAGTAATTCCAAACTTATGCAAGCTTTTTTAAGAGAAAAATAATAATAAAAAAAAAATTACCCAACTCATTTTGTGAAACTAATTTAATCTTCATACCAAAACTCATTAAGCCAGGTCAGAGACAAATATTTCAGGCTATTCTCATTCATTAATTCAAAATGGAAATGCAAAATATTTATTAAAATATTAGTAACCTGCAAAGGATAAAAAGATGGGAGATCATGACCAAGTCAGGCTTATTCCAAGAATGCAAAGTCAGTTCCACATTAGAAAATCTAGTAATTTATCATATTACTAAAGTAAAGAACAAATACCATCTGGTTATCCCAACAGACAAAGGAAAAAAAGATTCAATAAAACTAAACAATTGTTCATGGGAAAATGCCTTAACCTGATTAAAGATTACTTGAGAAAACAATGAAATATTAAAATCCTTTCAGGGAGATATGAAAATAAATAAAAGGGACTAGATTTTAAAAGAAAGAAATAAAACTATCATAATTATTCATATAGAAACTCAAAATAATCTACAGGCATATTATTAGAATTAGCAAAAGAATTTAGTGAGGATGATGCATAGATACAAATATGAAAGTCAATCTTTTAGGTTTGAAGAAAATGTCGAACAATGCCTTGACGATCTCTGAACAAGAAAGAATTTCTTCAACAAGATACAAAAAGCACGAAACCCTAATGAAACTATTCATACTTTCTGCATTAAATTTGAGAACTTTTAGTCATCAACATACCATAAAAATAGTTAAAAGAGAGGTCACAAACTGAAAGAAGGTTCTAGCATACCTGTTACCTTCAAATTATTATAAGTGTACATAAAGTATAACATATGCCTTTGAAGAAAAAAAGTATAATTCAACTTAAAAATGGGAGATAATGAGCACTTATTACACAGAAGGAGAAATATGAACGGCCAATATAGAAAGATATTCTACCTCATTAGTAATCTTGAAAATAGAAATGAAAACAATAGCTCAACACCACTATCTACCCACGAGCTTGGCTAAAATGAAATATGACCGCACCCAGCATGGTTGAGGATATGGAAGCACAGTAGCTCAGGCATTGCCAGTGAGAGTGTCCTTTGATACGATCACTTAAGAAAGCAATTTGTCATCCACTGGTGACGATGATCATGATCAGTCCCAAGGCTACGCCCAACCTTCCAGCCTGTCTGGTTCTGTGTCCTTGCCTCGGGTCAGCTCCTCCCCTCCGTACCCATCTGGTCAGTACATTGGCACCGGTTTTTACTCAGAAGCTTTCCGGGGCCCCTCCTCCCTTTCAGCTTCCCCATCCTCCCCTCCAGTTCCCACCATATTCCACCGGATGGGGCTTCCTCCCGGTCTCTCCCGGCCCACACCTCAGATTACTTTGCTCCTCTCCTTCCTTCCTTCTGATGTCTTGCTTTTCAAGGCCAAACTTTCTGTCCATGTTCCTCTCCATCAGTAATTGCCTCTCACTCTTTCTCAAGCTCTCTGCACCTTCGCCCTAACTGCAAGTGCTCAACATCCTAGAGAGCCCTTCCCTAAACCTCTTGATGCAGGAAGCACCAGCCCTGAGCGAGGCAACGTAAGACAACAATGCTCTTGTCTCCACATTCACTCTCCAACCCAGTTGAAGCTGGCTTTGGGCCCCTCACTTAACTGAAATGACCTCACTGGAAGATCAGAAATTGTCTCATTACTCCGCATATCCTTGACATCCACTCCCTTTTTATTGTGAAATTGCATCATATATGCAAAAGTATATAACATAGACACATAGTTTAAGAATAATGATGAAAATCCATGTTGCATCACCCCCGTTATAAATATGACATTATTAGTAAATTTGAAGCCCCTTGTGAAAGAGAACAGTGTGAGGTCAAGCTCCAGTAGACCTGCTTATACTCCACGCTGATTACGGCAAATCCCTGCTTTTGTTTTTGCCCTACAAGTGACTCAAGGCCAAGCAGAAGGAGATGGTTCACTCTCTTCGTATTTAACACAAAGTGATCACTGTGTTAGGGATCATGTAGTCTGCGTCTACTTGCAGTTCAGTTTAGTCCAGTCTCCTGAGATACCACATTCATACCCCTCAGAGAAATGAAGTGGGTTGTTTTTCGTTTCAATTTTAAGCATTACAAAACTTTTTGCATAGCTTTTATGTTATTATAGAAGAACTCTAATTACCTAATTATGGATTCATTCTTTTTCAGACGTCTTCCCAACGGCTCCACTATTGGTAGAGGGCATCAGTCTTTTAGATATTTAGTGTGAGCTAAGCTGGCTTCTGAAGAAATCAGTGGAACGTATCAGTATATATCTGCGTCTGAGTTAGAGTTATGTCTGCTTGGTACATGTAGTGATCTGATTCTTAAAGAAAGCGTAGTTGATTTATCTAAATGTTCATATTAATTAAAACCCCCTAAAGCTAGGTACATCTACTGAAGACCAGATATGAAAAGAAATTGACTTTAAAGACCATCCTGTTTTGAAAATATTTCTAAAGAGCTTTGAAGCTGGCTGTAAGGGAGATTTCAGAGCTGGCGTGTTTGGCTGCCTATCTAAGAGCATGCAGCAGTGGGGACACCTTCTGGAGCTTTTGTAGAAATGACCAGTTCTCACAGAAACCCCTCTGGAGGGCTTCATGGTCGGCTCTGGGCACATTCTGCCACGACTCACCTCGCAGCAAAACTTTTTGTGGGAAGTCTCTTCGTGGGCAAGATCAAATGTGTCTTACTCTTCTTTAGATACAATCAGGACAGGTTCCCCTTAGTCCAAAAAAAAAGGGGTGGGGGGTCTCGAAAATACATTCGTATCTTCTTTGTGTCATGGATTTCAATTACTTTTAAAATGAGAAGGCCTACTTCGTGAGTCACTGCCATGGGCGGGGCATGGCACGAGGGAGGGGCCCTCGCAGGTGAACAGGTGGACTGTCCAGTAAAGCGGTTAGGAGTATGAGCTTTGGAGCCAGGCTGACCTGGTTCAGCCTCCTGTCTGCGAGCCTCAGTTTTGTCATCTGGAGGCTGAGCGCCATCCTAGGACCTACCTCAGCGAGCCGCTGTGAAGATGTAATTAGGCAGTCCTTATTCATACCTGGTAGACAGTAAGTGATGAGTAACTGTTGGAGGCAGTTACCTAAGTAGGGCCTGTCTTAGTCCATTCAGGCTGCTGTAACAAAATACCAGCTGCTAGGCGGCTTATAAAGAACAGAAATTTATTTCTTACAATTCTGAAGGCTGGGAAGTCCGAGATCGTGACGCAGACCGTTTCCGTGTCCGGTGAGGGCCTGCACTTCCCGGTTCACAGATGGCATCTTTTTCCTGGGGGTTACATGGTGGAAGGGACAAGCTAGCTTTCAGTGGCCTCTTTTATAAGGGCACTAATCCCAATCAGGAGGGCTCAGCCATCATGACCTAATCACCTCCCAAAGGCCCCACCTCCAAGTACCTTCACCTTTGGCTTGGGTTAGGATATTAACATGAAGGGGGGGCACAAACATTCAGAGCACAGAAGGGCTCTGATTCTATCACCATTCCTTGTGACCTTTTTGCCACCATCTTATAAGTCAGTGATTCTCAGCCTTGAATGCACATTAGAATCGTGCTGGGAACTTTTCTATATCCTAACTCCAAGTAAATCAGAACTCTTCAGCTGGGGGTCAGGCATCAGCTGTTCTCACAGTTCCTCGGGTGATTCCAGTGGACAGCTGCAGCAAGAACCGCTGTTCCAGAAGCTCCAACATCAACTCCTTCTGAGAACTTGTAAAATACACTCCCCTAAGGTCTGAGTAGCTTGAGTTTCAGCAACACGGTGATGTCTCACCAACTTCCACCTTAGCACAGGTGCCAAGTGAGAAGCATTTTGGGACATAATAAAAGTCCGAGGGCTCGGGCAGGCTGCTTTCCATACTGGGTGGATCTGCAGGCCACGCCCCTTCTCACGTGGCAGGGCCAGCCGTGCTGACAGGGAAGGCAGGGAGCCAGCCCCATCTGTTTCCATCTGTCGTTTGCTTCCTATTCTGGGAGGTGCAGCAAGTGTAGGACCACAAAGCCAGGCAATAAATATGGAAATGCCATTGCGACTTCGTGTTTGTGCCCAGAGAGGCTTAGGAATTTGCCCACTTTTAACATTATTAAAATCTTTTTTTTTTTATGATGAATCTCAAATGCAATTTATTAAGTAAAAAAAAAAAAAAAACCCAAACAAACCAGACTCAAAATACTTCCTGATATATGATTTAAGTTATGTAACATTCTGGAAAAGGCAAAATCATAGGGCAGAAAATAAACCAGTGATGGCCAAGGCTTGGAGGTTGGGATAGGAGTTGACATAAAGGAGCACATGAGATTTGGGGGGTGCTGAAAATATTCTATGTCTTGTCGTTGTGGTTAAATAACTTCATGCATCCAGCCAAACTCACAGAAATGTACACTGAAAATGGTGAATTGACTGTATTTAAGTTTTTTCTTAATAAAAATAAAAGGAGAGGAAATACCTCTATGGACACGGGCATGCCAGTTTCTCCCAAGAGGATGAGGGAATGTGGAATAGAACAAGGTGGAGGAGGTAGAGCTGAACCAACATCAGCATCATCACAACTACAGCTCCGGCAGCTCTCTTTATGTGCCAGCATTAGCTCATTTAGTTCTCACATTCATTTATCGGAAGGCACCTTTGCAGTAGGCCTTGGACATAGCTTACAAAACCCAGTCTGTCTGACTCCAAAACCCAACACTTTCAGGACCGTGCTAAACTGCTTCTCTTACTATGAACAGGTAACTAATGGGCAGAAATGCATTTACTTCCTATGACCTGTGGTGGAGTGCTTCAGTGCCCCCTTGCACAGGTGACAAAACTAAGCAGAGATTCATAACTTGCCCAATCTGCTCCCTTTATAAACAGGAATCAGGGGCCTGTCTAATCCGGAGCAGGTGTGCGATGCTTAGTCAGAGGAAGGAAGAGAGGGAGGCGAAGAGGGAGAGAGGGGGTGGCTTAAGAAAATGAGAGAAGCGGAAGTCAGATAGCCGAGCGGAAGAATGGGAATGTGAAAAAAACACCTGATAAGATCGAACAAGTACAGGTAAGGGGCTTGCTTAATGAGGCCCACGGATTATAAATTACAGCAGTGGCACTGTGAGTTACAGCTGTAGCAGAAAAATACCTGAACAATGAAATGTTATGCTGAATAGCATACATTCATATTTTTTGGAATTTGGGGAACTTGAACTGGACCTCTGAACCATACTAGGAGTATCAATAGGGCACCAGAGGCTGCTGGGGTTCATTTTCTCCTTTTTATATAAAAATTGGGGGTAGAGGTCTTGACCATGAAGGGCCTTTTAAGCCTCAGTAAGGAGACTACTTTATCCTCAGGAAAGTGGAGAGTCTTCTAAAACAGTGGTTTTTAACTGTTTTACACTTGGGGACCAGTAAAAATATGAGATTTATTCAGGGACCACTAAGGCAGAAATCACCCTGAGCATAAGCAAATCAACTAAAATCACTGGGTCTAGAATCTCCATATAGCATCTGGGTGGTTAACTGGCACAAAATTTCTGGTAGACCCATTCGTGGACCAGCGATAGAAAACCACTGTTCTAAAAGGTTTAAAATGGGGAAGTGAAATGATCAGAAAGTTCACCTGGGCTGCAGAAGGGAACATGGATTAGAAGGGAACAACCCTAGAATGATCACAAATCTGAACCATATTATAAACACTGATGAAAAACATAACCCCATAGGATTTTTTTCTCCTATTTTTAATATCACTTGTACAAGAAGAGAAATCAGGAAGCCCACATGGAAAACAGTGTTAGAAATCCAGACAAAAGACAGTGGCAGCCTTTGTCAAGAAAGTGGAAATGGAGAGGCAGGTGCAGTGGGAAGTTCCAGTGCATGTTAGGAGGTGGAAAGGCGGAATGGCAGGGCCGCGGCCCGGGCCAAACGTCGCATCCTGATCCGCATCCTGATAGACCACAGCCGAGACTCCCACTGCTGCCTGCCTCCTGCCAGTGAGCTAGGCTGAGCAGCTGGCTAGACAGGACGGATGCACAATGAGAGAATAACGGAGGAGACAGTGAGGGCCACCACAGTCAGAACCCTTGGTCACCTGTGTTCCCCCTACATTTGCTCTTTGTGCTTCGCAACCCCCTCCACTCAATGCTGGGAGGGAGCTGTGTGTGAGAAGAACAGAAAATAAAGTGGCAGAAGGAGGATCAGCACCTCTCCTGTCCTCATGGCTGCTGTGCCCCCTTCTGGTCATGGCTGCCTCCACTGCTGGCCATTTCCGACTCTCACTCATTGCTAGTCCTCCTCCTCATCATCATCACCATCACCATCCTCGTCCTCATCATCACCCGCTTCCATTTGGCACCCTCATGACCCTCCTTCTATGACAGACTCACCTGTCCCTGGAGAACCCGGGTTCTCTCCAGCCTTTTTCCTTTACAGAGAGCTTTCCCTCAGACAGCACATCCTTTCCACTCCTCACCTAGGAAGTACCACTCTCCCTTCCAGGTGCAGCTAGACTGTCTCCTTCAGGAAGACCCCACACACATCCAGGGAAAATAGGTCTCACCCTCTCTGACCTACAGTAGATTCCTCTCTCATTTAAATTTCAGACATGATGGTAATCGTTACCAATCCCAGCACAAGAACAGCTCGTGTGCGTTGGACATTTACTATGTCCTGGGCGCCCTGCTGAGTTATTTACATGAGAAAACCTCACAGCAATCGGATGAGGAGGGTTCTGTCACTAACACAGTACCTAAGCCACATGGTATGTAAATGGGGAAGCCAGAATTCAACCCCAAGCCGTCTGACCCCACAGCCTTGCTCTGAACCACTGTGCCCTCTGCACATCTAGCTGCTGGAGCCCTTGTATCCCGAGTTATACCCATTCCTATGTCTCTGACTCTTACTCCCTGCCCTCCAAGTCCCTTGAAGCAAGAATTGGCTTTCTCCTATTTGCAGTGAGACAGTGGTTCCCTAGAAGCAGAGCCTGAAATGGTGATTCATGCGCAGGAGACTTACTGAGAGAGAGCTCTCAGGAGAAATTACAAGAGAGTAAAAGAAACAATATAGAGTAGAGGGGAACACTAGGGGAAGGTGTGATTTCAGAAGTCTTGCCTCTGCCTGACCTCATGGGAGCTCTGGAGTGTGGATTGCCTCAGAGTTTGTCCCACTCAGAGACAAGGAGACTGGGCTCTTATGGTCCTTACCCCCAGCAAACAATCCTTGCCTACAGCTCACACCCTAACTTCCCAGGCAGCTCTACTAAGCCAGGGCAATGCTCCAGAGCAAGGTGCAGCCACCACCCACAGAACCCATGGGAGGGGTGCCCCATTCCAGCAAAGGGGATGTAGAAAGTGTGCCAGTAGCATCTGCTACAGTCATAACTGCAAAATATAACATTAGATAGCATAGGAGCCAAAAAAACACACCTGCAAGACCTTTTATCCAGCCCATGGCTGTCTTCATCCTCTGTAGTGAACACCCCTAGAATCCACGTCCAAGAAGTCAATGAAGTAGAAGTCATTGTGTCCACCTCAAGACTCCCCCACGTTTTAGAGACCTCGTCTGCACGGCACAGACTTTAGTGGATATCCAACATATGCCGTTCGAGCTCCAAATACTGTCCGAACTACAGCACGAAATGTTAACACCACGAAGCACAAGCATGTTCTTTAGGGTTTTATTTTGATGGACCACTGCTTCCAGCAATGACAGAAGAGGAAATGAGAGTGGTAGGGTCTTCCTCTCATTGGCAGCACAAAAGATTGGATTGATCCAAAGTTACCGAAAATTGAAAATAAAATAGCAAGAGGGAAACTGCTGAGCCCAAACCAGCGTGGCTGGTTGACAGCGTGTCTGACATTAATGGGGTCCCATCTCAGCTAAGGCGAGGGTTCCTTTCCTGGGCCCTCCAGGGAGTCTGATATGGGTAGCTCTGCAATTGGAGCAATATTGATTTTTGTTCGTTTGTTTGTTATATACTCTTTTAAAAATAACTGAATCTAATCCTGTTTGGGTCAGCATAACAGGAAAGTAATCATCTGTTCCTGAGGGTAAAATGAAATCTGATCCAAAAACACTCTACCGACATTCTATTTCAGTTTTTTGAAGCAGGTTTTCAACTCTAATGATAAGTGGAAGCCTTCATTATGGTAAAGGTTTTGCTGTCCCCTGTGGCTCCGTCTGTTAGCAGTAAGGCTGCCTTACTGGTCCTTTACTTGTTTCCAAAGAGACTTCTCACTTCCCAGTTGTCCACTGAGGTGTTGTTTCTTTCTTAGGTCTGTGGACACTCTATGGCTTTTGTGTTTTTCCTTTACAGATATTCCCATATGCTTTCTTTCTTTTTATTCAGCGTGACTTTCCAAGGGGCGCAGATGTTGGACCAGAGGAGAGTGTTACTGTGAGGGGCGGTGATCTGGCAGTCTCCCCAGGTGTCTCTGCTGACCTGGGGAGATTTCATAAGTGCTCCAGATCACCCTCTGCTAGTTTTCACTCTCCCCAGGCGGCAAGGCTGAGAGATAGCCCCACATTAATTATCGACTCCAGTCCTTAGCCGTCATATCACCATTCCTACCAATGGTAGGTTCTAAATCTGACTATACGTTAGAATCACCTGAAAAGGCCGTTAAAAATCTAATTCCTGGGCCCTTCCTGAAACCTGCCTAATCAGAACATGCCCTGGATCAGGCTCCGAAATCTTTATTTAATGGACTTCCCAGCACCCAGCCCACCATGGGTCCTCTGTCCAGAATGGTGTGGTTTCTACCTAAGGTAATGGCAGCTAGAGACATCTGGCCTGGAATAAGCCAAATGGAAGGTCATGGTAGAAGGTGAAAAGGCCTTTTACACTCTTCTCCAAGGCCATGAGGGGTGGGGGTGGCGGGGAGGATGTCAGAGTGAAGGTGGGCGGGTAGAGTAGCCAAATTACGCTGCATGCTACTCACCTGTTACTCATCCATCCACACATCCATCCATCTACTCATCTATCCATTCAATCAGATGTATGTTGAACTCAGGCTGTAAGTATGAGACCCTGGGCTATGGGGGCTGTAAAGAGCAAGCAGCTTGGCTTCTGCCCTCCTAGAGCCACAGTTCTATAGGATGGCGCTAACCAAGGGTTTTCCCAAAGGGAAACTCAACTGATCCCGCTTCTTAAATTGAACAGACAGAGCCCACCTCAGAGCCTTCATCAAGCAAGAAAATAGGAACACTGATTTTTTTCCATCATATTTATTTTTCTAAATGTGGTAGATAAAACTGGTTTTTAACTTATAGTAATTATATAAATTTTTCTCTTTAAAATAAGCCTATTAGTGAATACCACAATGTACTATCACTATATAATCATTTGAATGGTTAAAATTAAAGAGACTGAATACCAGGTATGAGTGAGGATATGGACCCACCGGAGCCCTCGTGCACTGTAGATGGTAGTGTAAAATGGTGTGCAATCCCTTTGAAGCACTGTTTGCCAACTTCCTGTAATGTCAAACATACATATACCGTACAAGCCAGAAATTCCTTTTCTAGGAATTTACCCAAGAGAATAAAAGCATATGTCTACTACACAAAGACTTACAGCAACTTGATTCATAGTACTAAAAGCTGAGGTGTCCATCAACAAGAAGATGGATGAACACACTAGTCATCTATACTATAGAACACTGCTCAGTGATTAAAAGAACATCTGGCAATTACACATGTGAACTTAAAAGCATTCTGCTGAGCGAAAGAAGTCTGATACACAAGAGTACATATTAATAATTCCATTTATGTGAAACTGTCATCATGTCTAATATATAGTGACAGAGCAGATGAGGTTTGTGCAGAGCCAGTGAGCTGGGTAGGGGCACAGGGGAACTTTCTGAGATGACAGAAGTGTTCTGTGTATTAATATGATAGTGGTTTTGCAGGTTTGTATATTTGCAAAAAACTCATCTAACTGTATGGTTAAAATGAGTGCATTGTGTGTGTATATTATACCTCAGTGAAAATTGGTTGATTAAGTGACACTCAATATGACATAAATCATGAAGTTGGTAGTGGAACGCCCAAAGTTTAGGAAATGGCACTCAGTCAGGTACATGGTACAGAATAGCCAGTGTCCTAAATGAAGTGCAGATGAAATGCCCTGAAACTTAAGAGGTGGGACATTTTTTCTTCCAATGATAAGAAGGGATATCTCTGCTCAGCCTCTGAGAAAAAGTAAAGTTCATATGGAGCCAGAATGAATATATAAGTGACATTGGGTTGAAATTATTATCAAGGGCCTGAGATGTAGCAGGGGAGGGGTCCCTAAAAAGCCACATGCACCCTGAGGGGAACAGAAAGAACGGGGGTGACCCCACCACTGTAGCCTTTGTGACATCCAAAGGCTTTTTCAGTCTTGAGACCCAGACATAAGGGCTACAGCTGATGTGGTCACCAGTTACCCCCTCTGTCCTCTGCTCAGAGAACTTGAGTGGCAGCAGAGCAAACTGGCAGGTGCAGGACCAGGGGGCAGCAGTTGAAGCCCCAAGAGCAAATATGTAGGAGGCAGGGAGGGCCATGCAAAGGCTGAGCCGCCCCTGCAGGACTAGAGAGTATGCGCTTCACATCCCTCACCTGAGTCCTGGCCCTGCTTTCTGGTTCCCTGGGAGCAGGGTGCTGGTACTCATTCACCCATGACCCTGCCTGAGTGCTGGCTTTGTTCCGGGCATTATAATACAGTGTCCTCAGCGAGTTCACAGCCTAGCAGGGACGGGAGACATGAGTGTGAGTGGGGAAGCCCAGGGGCTCTGGGGCCAGAGTGGATGGTCAGCAAACTTTTAGAAGAAAGTGGCAACTTAGTTAAGGTTTGAACAAGAGAGGGTGTGGAGCCCCTTCTCGACCTGCCTGGTCTAGGATTTGGAATGTGGCCTTAGAAACACAGAGCCCGCCCAGGCACTGACTTGCAGCAGCTGATCTGACTTTCTTCCCCACGCGTGTGTAGATTCGTGACCTGGCTGAGGAAGCCCTACAGTACCCTCCTGTCCCAGATGGAGTCCGTCCCCGGGACCTCCGCCTCCACCAGCTCGCCAGCAGTCTCCACAGAGGAGTCCGCGATTGCTTTCCGTGATTTTATTAAGTAAGCACAACACCAGAATGGATTTTTAAAAATAGCTTTCTTCTCTCTATACTGATTTACATTCTCAAACTCATCCCTCACTTATTCATCCAACCACTCGCCAATCAACAGTTTAATGAGTGCCTTCTATGTTTAATCAGTTTAACGAGTGTTAGACCCTGGACCAGGCATCTCGGATATGGAGTTGAAAGTCATCTCTGCTCTCAGGAGGCCACAGCCCCCTGAGCCCTTCCTGCCATGGTGCCCTCACCATCTGCCCAAGGTCGACAGCTGGGGTCAGGTCAAGGATAGCAAGCAGAAAAGGGCATTACAACTGGTCAGGCATTATATCCTCACAATCGAATGCTCCAGTTAATGATGAAACTGAACATTGAGCACTGGAGACAAATCCAATTGTCTGAAGAATTGCCAGAGCTCCCCAGAACTTTCTGTAAGTCGAACATGGTTTGACAGGCCAGGCAGAGAGGGTTGGGTCGACAGAAAATTGATCAGTTTGATGTCCTGGATTGCTTGTTTGGGGGCAGGGAGTAGCAGAGCACAGACCAGCTGGCCTCTTGAGAAAGGCATGCCTTGAGTGAGAGGCCCACGTGTTCTCTGGGGCACAGTAGTGGGGGGAAGAGACAGGACGATCCTGTTGAAGACTTGTGATGGCTGCCGAAGGAGTGATTCTCTACATTTCATTAAACTCCCCAGGTCTGTCCCTGTGGATGAAGGTGTAGGATCTGAAGAAGGAGAACAGAGACAAAGAGAAGTGCCCAACATGATCATCTCAGATGTACGGTCTCCTTTGCCTGGGGCGGGTTGGCAAGATGAGGTCTTTCCATAACAGAGACACGGAGGCAGATCCAGGAGCAGAGTGGCAAGGGGCAGCGCCGGGGTTTGGCTGCGACGGGGCTGCGAAACTTTATCCAGGTCTCGTCTCAGCCAAACACCCACAGAGCCACCGCCCCAGACAGAGCCCCGACACCTCAGCAAATAGATCTGCTCTATATTGGAAAAACCAGTTACCTCTAAACGTTCATGACCTCGTGCTCTTCCCAGCCCTGAGAGAGAGGCTACGAAAGGAGATGTAAATATTTCCCTCAGTAATTTCATAGTAAACACAAAGAGGAAATCCAGAGATCAAATTCACACCCTTAAATTCTCCTAGAATGACGGCCTAAGCAAACCACTGGAAATGCACAGAATTGCGTACAAAGATGTTTGCTACAACACTTTAGAAATAGCAAAAACTTGGAGAAAGCAGTTATCGTATGTCCAGGATGATGGACTATCGGTACTGGCAGAGTGGGGTAAGCGAGCGTTGACACCTTTGTAGGCAGGAGTATAAGTTGGCATAGCCTCTGTGACATCCGATTTGGCAAGTGTACCAGAATTTAAACGCACACTTCCTCAGCTAGGAGAGGGTTCCTCAGATACGCCTTTACATTACATCAAGACCTGTAGCTGCTCTTGCAGGCTGCAATTTTGCTGATAAAAGCAAGAAAAATTGGGAACATGGGAACAACTCTGCCAATAGGAGACCAGTTGAATAAACTTAAGTTACACCTGCAGAAGAATTACAGTATCAAACTCTTTTGCAGAAAATGGGCAAGTTCTTTATATACTGACTTAGTTCTACCTGTTCTATTTTTTTTTTTTTTGAAAAAGTATTTTAAATAACACTTGTGAAGGCTATTTAGTCAGGTGGGAAAGCAGCACTCATATTGTCAACTGAAAAATCAGAATACAAATATATATGTATATGCACATGTATTTGTGTATCTACAACATAATCTCATGGCTGATGTGCATATTTCTATTTGAATCTTTCTGTACTTTCCAAATTTTTTAGAATGAGAAAATGTGTGTATATAAAACACTTATCTTTGAAATGTTAATTTTTCTACTTTCAAAGATGCTTGTCACAAAAAAAACTCAAGAATGCAGAAAATGAAAGCAAAAATCCTCAAAACCCCACCATTTATAGAAAAAGACTTAGCAAACAACCTCCCAGATATAGTCATTTGCATATGCAAATTTCTGACTGAATTTACACATGCTCACATCTTCAGGTGTGATACAATGGCATATGTAATTTTCCATAAATGGAACTGCTTCTGCACTCAATAATCTGTTATGCACATCATTTCTAGGCTATAAATATACATTGTATCATCCTCCATGGGTAGAGTATCACCTACCTTCATTTAAAGTGATCCCCTATTGATAGGCATTTAATTGGCTTCCAAAGTTTTGCTATTATTAATAATGTTGCAGTAAACATCCTTGTACATACATTTTGGGCAATTGTCCAATTAGCTTCATAGGGGGAAAAATGTACTACTGTCACACTGCAATAAAGCAAGTCACCTGAATTTTTTGGTCTCCCAGTGCTTATAAAAGTTATGTTTACATTGTACTGTAGTCTATTTAGTGTGCAATAGTATGTGTCTTAAAAAATGTACACGCCTTCATTAAAAATTACTTTATTGCTAAAAAATGTTAACCTTCTGAGCTCTCAGGGAGTCATAAATTTTTTGTTGGCAGAGGGTCTTACCTTCACTTTGTAAAAAAAAGCCAGCAGTGTTTACAAAGTGAGATAGAGTAAGACGCAATAAAACATAGTATGTCTGTATTCTTAAAATATATACAGCATGCTTCATGTCTCTTTCAGCAGTGGGGAGGAGCCCATTGCAGACTCTACATTCTTGCTAACTTTTCCCCCCACCTCTGATTTTGAGGGATTAAAAAGGAATTCTGCCAAAACAGAAAGAATAGACCCACACCAGAGCCAGGTGGAATTTCTGGAATCCCTATGGACCTCTGAGCAAGGGGGAATGCTTTCCACTAGGAATAGAAGTAACACCTCCTGGGCCCTAAGGTCGTCTGATACTGACTCTTCTTCCTGAGCACCTGCCCCAAGTTAGAGATTTAAATCTTGGCAGAGCACTGTGACCGCCATGACCATCATGTGTCTTCAGGGGGCTGGGCTAGTCCCC
Source organism: Saccopteryx bilineata (assembly GCF_036850765.1). Taxonomy (NCBI): domain Eukaryota; kingdom Metazoa; phylum Chordata; class Mammalia; order Chiroptera; family Emballonuridae; genus Saccopteryx; species Saccopteryx bilineata. The sequence goes on from NC_089498.1 coordinate 23,436,446, forward strand.
TTCCATGGAGTCAGACAAGTTAAAGTCGGGAATTAATCTGTAAACCGACCGAACTTGAACTTCCCTTTTGCAGGCCCCTCATTCTGACAGATGCTCTCATATGGAATGACTTTCTCCACAGGTGTTTGATATTTTGCCCCTCTATGGCGTGCTGGAGCCACACAGTAGCCACCAGCTAGCTTTCACCTTCTACGGACACTGTGACATCGTCGCACAGGCTAAAGCTCTGTGCAGAGTGGAAGGAGGGCCCACCTATGAGATGATGCTGAGGGGAGAGGCGTCCATGGTCACCTATTCATTTGACACCAAGGATATTAACTATGGATTACAGGTATTGCCCAGCCATCGGGAGACTTTCTGCTTTTGCCTTAGACATCAGTCATCATCCATGTGCTCTAATCACTCCTGGAACTCCCCCCCCTTCATTGTAGTCTCACCATCACCCCTCTCCTTGACCCCTCATCTGCCTCCCTGATCCTGATCATCCTCCCACTGCCAGCTGTTTGCCAAGTGTCTTCACTTTGCTTCCCTTGCCGTCTCCTGAAATCAGCATTTTAGACACTAAAATTTGCATCTTCCCTCTCAATCCAGAAGCCCATTCCAACCTCTCTGTTTCTCTCAACAACACGACTACCTTCTGAGTCCCTCAGATTTATAATCTCCACGGCCTTTTGCACTGCACCCTCCTTTGCCTCCCCACATCCTTACAGCACCCGGGGATCCCCCTGGGTTGGGTTACCCTTCCCACCACCACTGCGGTTATCAAGTGCAGGGTCTCATCAAGCCACACCTTCATTATCACAGCAGTTTTTCTCAAACTGTAATGTGCATATGAATCGCCAGGAGCCTTGTTCCAGTGCAGATTCTGATCCAGTAGGTCCAGGGTGGTGCCTGAGAATCTGCATTTCTAACCAGCTCCTAAGTGATGCCTACACTGCTGGTCCGCAAATCCCGTGGAAGCAAGGGATTGCAATGCATTTTTAGCACCTACTGCTAACCCATCTAAACATCATTGCCAGAGAGATTTCCCCCAAATTTCCCTCAACAGTCAACCCAGCAGCATTTGGGAAGGCCACATAGTATAGAGAAAAGAGTATCGTTTTGTCACCAGAGAAACTGGGATGTGTTTTGGTTTTACTTCCTGTTGACTGTGTCACCTTGGGGACATCACCTAACCTCTCCAAGCCTCAGTATCCCTCATCTACAAAATGGGAATGGGATAGCAATGCCCATCTCACCAGGTGGTTGTGGTTACTTAAGTGACCAGTCAATACTGTGCCTGGGCCAGAGAGGGCCTTCAGTCATGAGTCCCCTCCTCTGTCACCCATTGGATCAGTGCCAGGAGCCTCCACTTGGGTGAGGGTATCCTAAGCCCCTCTATTAGCTGATGCTCCTTACATTAAAAAACTTTGTTCTTGGCCCTGGCCGGTTGGCTCAGCGGTAGAGCGTCGGCCTGGCGTGCGGGGGACCCGGGTTCAATTCCCAGCCAGGGCACACAGGAGAAGTGCCCATTTGCTTCTCCACCCCCCCCTCCTTCCTCTCTGTCTCTCTCTTCCCCTCCCACAGCCGAGGCTCCATTGGAGCAGAGATGGCCCGGGCGCTGGGGATGGCTCCTTGGCCTCTGCCCCAGGCGCTGGGTGGCTCTGGTCGCGGCAGAGTAACGCCCCCGGAGGGGCGGAGCATCGCCCTCTGGTGGGTAGAGCGTTGCCCCTGGTGGGCGGGCCGGGTGGGTCCCAGTCAGGCGCATGCGGGAGTCTGTCTGACTGTCTGTTCCCGTTTCCAGCTTCAGAAAAATACAAAAAAAAAAAAACTTTGTTCTTTACAAGTCCCCATTAGAACTCATTCTCTCATTTGTGGTCAAGCTGTTTTACTGGCTGGCCCTAAGGCACCCACCCCTTCCTGCCTGCATACCTCCACTCAAATTATTCCACTCATCCTCCACCCTGCCAACCCAAACCTATACACACTGTAGAACCCCATTCAGTTCCATCCCTCACTTAACTTTCTCTTACTTTACGTTCTCCTGATACTTAAGTATAACGTTTGCCATAATATAATGTGCCTTCTAATTTTTACTTTGGAAGAGTTGCTAGTCAATTCTATGTCTTTACATCTTCTCTTCCCAATTTGGTTTTGTATTATGTACTCAGAGACCATATCTCCTACCAAATTTTAATAGAGATTAGATCCCCATAATGTAGCTACTGCAGGTATTACTGAACTGTGTGTGTACATGTGTATCTATAGGTTAAAGATCATGGTTAAAATTGGCCCCAACTGGTTGGCTCAGTGGTAGAACATCAGCCTGAGGTGTGGATGTCCTAGGTTCAATTTCCAATCAGGGCACAGAGGAGAAGCCACCATCTGCTTCTCCACCCCTCCTCCTCCCTCTTCTCTCCCTCTCTCTTTCTCTCTTCTCCTCCTGCAGCCATTGCTTGGTTCGAGCACATCAGCCCTAGGCACTGAGGATGGCTCTGTGGAACCTCCGCCTCAGGTGCTAAAAAAAATAGCGTGGTTGCGAGCATGGCCCCAGATGGGCCAAGCATCGGCCCCAGATGAGGGTTGCCGGGTGGATCCTGGTCAGGGCACATGCGGGAGTCTGTCTCTGTCTCCCCTCCTATCACTTGGAAAAGAAGAAAAAAAATTAGAAAAAAATTAAAAAAAGATTGTGGTTAAAATCAAATTCACTCAACACCTATTGAGACCTTTTTTATTGCACTGACCAAATAGAATTCTTTCATTTCTTATCTCCAGGGTCCTCAGGGCAATTGTTTCTGGCTCAGCTCAGAGTGTATTTTTCAAAACAGCTAGTCCTTGCCCTACCTTGTCCTAAGAACCCCTAAAGTGGTTTTAGCTTGTGGTTGTTGGACCTGCCAGTTAGCTGCTCAATTATGTAAGCAAAATCTGAGGAAAAAGGATGTGTCTGGCCTATTATTCCCATGTCTTGCCACATAATTAGAAAAATTCATTCTAGAAGATTCTGAACTCAAATCATATATTTTTTTAAAAGATTCTTGGTGTAGAAAAGCTTACTTTAAGATCTTCTAATATGAGTTCTTTTTTCTTTTTTCTTTAGCACGTGTGTACGCGTGTGGGAGAGGGAGAGAGACAGGAAGGGAGAGAGATGAGAAGCATCAGCTCATAGTTCTGTCACTTTAATTGTTTATTGATTGCTTCTAATACATGCCTTGACTGAGGGCTCCAGCCAAGCCAGTGACCCCTTGCTCAAGCCAGCGACCTTGGGCTTCAAGCCAGTCAAGCTGGCAACCCCCACTAATGCTGGTGGGCCTGTGCTCGAGCCTAATGAGCCCGTGCTCAAGCCACTGACCTCAAGGTTTTGAACCTAGAACCTTGGCATCCCAGGTCAATGCTCTGTCCACTGCACCACTGCCAGTCATAATATGAGTTGTTTGTAGTGAAGAAACTGAAGTCCAGGAGGTGAGATGTTCACCCACCAGCCATAGTGAACTACACGGATTGTTAGAAGAACTTAGGTAGAGCCCGGTGTCTGGGGTATAATGCGCCTCCTGCCCCAGTTGGCACCATTTTTGTGATAGTAGAATGAGGATCGGCAGGGTTACATCATGAAAAATAAAACCCAAGGCATGTTTGTCTAGCCAGAGGTCACCAAACTACAGCCCGCGGGCCGCATGCGGCCCCCTGAGGCCATTTATCCAGCCCCCGCCATACTTCCGGAAGGGGCACCTCTTTCATTGGTGGTCAGTGAGAGGAGCATAGTTCCCATTGAAATACTGGTCAGTTTGTTGATTTAAATTTACTTGTTCTTTATTTTAAATATTGTATTTGTTCCCGTTTTGGTTTTTTACTTTAAAATAAGGTATGTGTAGTGTGCTTAGGGATTTGTTTATAGTTTTTTTTATAGTCCGGCCCTCCAATGGTCTGAGGGACAGTGAACTAGCCCCCTGTGTAAAAAGTTTGGGGATCCCTTGTCTAGCCCCTCTGGTAGGATGGCAGTAGCATCCCAAAGGGTGGTGACAGAGCAATCATTGTCTTCCTCCTTCTCCTCAAGCTCTTTCACCATGTCATAGAGGATAAAATCACTCTGAAGAACACTGGCAAAGTCGGCTTTGAGTTCAGAGTGCTGACTGACCACTCGTCTTCGCTAGACAATCTTATGCCCGGAGTGCCCCTGGTCCAGCCTCTCTCAGTAAGTAGCCTCCCCCCCCCCATGCTGGCTATGTGGGCAGAGGAGCCCACATTCACACCTACAAGCCACACCCAAGCGTAATATCACGTTACAATCAACATTCAATGCCAGGACTATGGGCGTGATATTTTTTAAATGAACACTAAAGAGCTCTCAGAAGCAAGAAAAATAAATAAATTCAAGTTCTTCACTCATTTATTAAACAAATTTTTACTGATTCCTGCATTCACTGGGCATCATTCAAGCACCACGGGTTCAATGGTGACCAAGACAGTCCTTTCCCAGGGGTTTGTTTTCATGATTATAAGATACAGTGGTACCTTGATATACGAGCACTTTAAATCACAAGCAGTTTGAGAGACGAGCAGTCACACGCAAATTTTTTGCTTTAAGTCACAAGCAGATATTTGAATCATGAGCTTCCACCACCCTCCACCAGGTGGCCTGCCAAACGTTCTTAACAGGAGGAAGAAACAAGCTTCCATGGAAAGGTTTTTGTTGAAACCGCCTCTAGTGAAAGCAAGGAAAGTGTGGCGAAAAAGCCAAAAGTCAGTGAAGAAAATGATTATGATTAAACAAAGTAAAAAAATAGTAATTAAGTTTAGCGATAAAGTTACACATAATACGTAGTGTGTAAGTTAAATTTTGCAATTAAATGTAGTGTTAAGTGTGTAGAAAGTAAGTTATGTTAAGCGATAGCACTCGAAATGAAAACCTCCTTTGCCACTCCTCCCCCTCTGCCAGCATCTTTGCCTGACCTTGAAGTAAATACATTTCATAAACCAGTTTATTCCTTTACATTCTCTCTTATTATGTGTGTGTGTGTATATATATATATGTATGTATTTGTTATTTATAAAGTACATTTTCTTATTTAAAAGCATATAAAACAAAAAATTCATGTGGTTTTGGGGGACCAGAACGGATTAATTGCACTCCCATTTATTTAAATGGGGAAATTCAATTTGATGCATGAACAAATTGAGTCATGAGCTTGGCCATGAAACAAATTAAACTTGTGTGTCAAGGTACCACTGTACTTCATTTCCACTTATGTCTTAACATGTTCCTTGCAATTCCTTGAAGCTAAGGGCCTCCTGTCCAGTGACTACAATAAATAAGAGCAATTCTTCAGTAGCACATGTGTAAACACCAGTAGACTTCAGTGAGCCAAACTGATTTTAAAAGCAAATGGAAGAAGTAGTTTCTTTTACATCTAGTATGTTGTTCTCTCAGTTTTAAGGCACTTTGGTTGAATTTTTCTTGTCATGAAAATAAATCATGGGGGAGGAATGTGCGTGGAGAATACCCAGCACAATAGGCCCTTGGGCTCATCTGTCCATCACGCCGCCAGCAGCAGGAGTCCACTGTAAATGTTAAACTCCTCTCTGGTCTTCCTGCCACCTAGGGTTTTATCAGTTCATTTGAAGAGCAGGTGCTGAAGGTTTACTACTTACCTGGAGTGCCGGAGGTCTTTCAAAGAAGTTTCCAGATACAGATCGCCCACCTGGACCCAGAAAAGATCACACTGAGTGGAGAGGGAATCTACCCCCGAATTTGCCTCCATCTCCCCAGAAACTTCAAAGGTGATGCTACTCACTATTGTACTTCCCCGCAGGACACAAAATAGGCATTTTAGCTTTGCTTGTTTGGACATTGATGGCTACTCACATTACTTGCTTGGCAGTCCTTACTGGTTGCCTTCTATGTTTTCTTCAATGGCAAAAAAATGTCAAGAGCTGAAATTGACTTGGTGGCCTGAGTTTAATGAGACAAGACATGGCTGTGGCAGTCGCAAATTAAGATTTTTCTTCCAGCACACTTTCCCTCCAGCTGTAATCTCCCTGACTTGTCCTTTCCCAGTAGCACCCTCAGAGGTGGCCACTGAGATGGCGAGGGCTGGTTTTACTGCCAGGAGCACCACTCTCAAAATACCAACTGCACAGAAAGGCACCCAAGGTTCTGACCGCTTTTTGGCATTACAGAGTTTGGAGGCTAATTTAGACCCACGTCGCTAGCCAAGGCTTTCCTGATAGCATCTGGCCTGTGGAGCTATCCCCTCTGTACCAGAATATTTCTGTCTCTGCAAGCTCCAAAGCTCAGCTGAGTGGCTCTTTCAGCCATAGATTCTCTCTGGTAATTTCTTGCTAGATCAAAGGTCAAGAGAAATTTCTCATGCTTCTTCATGAATCCCTCTTCAAGCTCTTTAAAGCCCACATTCCCTAAACAGCTTCAGACTAAACCCTCACAGCTCAGCCTTTCCTCCTGCCCTGTTCCTCAGCCGCTAACTCAGTGCTAGAACTGGGAAAGTACCAAGTCAGCTGGGATCCAGTGGATCACCCTGCAGGTGACTCAGGATGTTACTGCCATCAACTTCTTGAGAGCCAGTTGGTAGCTCACTAATGCATAATCTCATTTAAACTTGGTGAGGTCTCTGAGACAAATTCAACTCGCAAATTACCTCATCCCCTAAAGCAGAGAAAGCATGGCCAGGGAAGTACCAAAAAATTCATTTCCCTTCTCACTTTATTTAACCTGAGCTAAGAGTCTGTGTCTGGGGAATAATTCACATATTTCTAATTATCCTGATTTTCTTCTCCTTGCAATCCACACAGGAAATGAAAAGTATGAAACCTTCTTGGATCAGGCCAGAAAAAACCTAGAAAAAGAGTTAAACAAATCTGAAACACCAGATTACTTAGGGACAACTGAGGAGATGCCTGAGGATGAGTCTATTGAGGTAAGACTAGCCTCACTACACAGAATGTATGTGGCAGAAGGACAGTATGTGCAAAGGCCCTGGAGCAAGAAGGACATGGTATCTCTGAGGAATAGAAGGGAGAAGAAGGTATAGCTAAAGCAAAGAAGTGGGGAGATAAGGGAATCAAGATAAGCCAAAAGAGGGAAGCAACCCCCTAGTAAACCTATTAAGGGTTTTGAACTTTGTCCTGAGGGCAATAGGAAGTCACTAAGTGGTTCAGCTGGCACTGTGGGTAATCATATTTTGTGTCTTTTATTTTTTTAATTTTCTTTTTGAAATTAAATTTAATGGGGTGACACTGATCCATAAGAGTACATAGGTTTCAGGGGAACATCTCTATAGCATTTGAACTGTTGATTGCATTGTGTGCCCATCACCCAAAGTCAAATCATTTTCCATCACCGTATATTTGTCCCTCTTTTCTCCCCTCCCTTCCACCACATCCCCTGGATAACCATTTTGTATCTTTTTTTTTTTTTTTTTTTTTTTTTTGTATTTTTCTGAAGTTGGAAACGGGGAGGCAGTCAGACAGACTCCTGCATGCGCCTGACCGGGATCCACCCGGCATGCCCACTAGGGGGCAATGCTCTGCCCATCTGGGGCATCGCTCTGCTGCAACCAGAGCCATTCTAGCACCTGAGGCAGAGGCCACAGAGCCATCCTCAGCACCCGGGCCAACTTTGCTCCAATGGAGCCTTGGCTGCGGGAGGGGAAGAGAGAGACAGAGAGGGGGAGGAGTGGAGAAGCAGATGGGTGCTTCTCCTGTGTGCCCTGGCAGGGAATCGAACCCGGGACTTCTGCACGCCAGGCCAACACTCTACCACTGAGCCAACCGGCCAGGGCTTGTATCCTTTATTTTAAAAGCTGATGGAGTAATCTTAGATGAGAGGTAGATGGTAGTATAACAGAGGTGGTGAGCAAGAAAGCAGGAAGAATTGGGTGGATTCAAGAACTGCTTTCGAGGTAGATTGGTCAGGGATTGGTTGGATGTGGGAGTGAGGAGGAGGTGACTTCCAAGTGATTTGCTTGGATGCCACAGTAAGGAGAGGGCACTCAGATAAGAAACTCAGGATGAGAAGCAAGTTTCTGGTGATAAAGGAGGAAGAGAAATGAGTTTAGGTGGCTCATTATTACACATGAGATCTCTGTGTGTCATCCAGAGGCATCCGATAGGGAGTGGGAACCATTGCTGTGGACCTGGGGAGAGAGATACGTTGGAGAAAGTGATTTGAGAGTCATCAAATGGCCATTGTAATCACAGGAGATCGTGAGCTTCCCAGGGAGGTGTACTGAGTGGTCAGGGAAGAGGGTAAACTCGGGTACCCAACCATGAAGTGGTGGTAAGAGGACAGCCGAAAAGGCTGCTTTCTCTGCTCTTCTTTTAAAATGCAAATGCACATGAGAATCATGTTCTAAGGAAGAATTATATATATACAGCTAAGAGAGCTGTTAGATTGGTTAAGAGGGGGTTCTCAAGTGGGGAATGACGCGTGTCCCTGGGGAGACTCAGAACCCCACAGGCCACAAGCGTGCAGTGCCTCTGAGATGGGGGCCAAGCCAAGAGGTGGTCTCCCGAGGGAGAGAGTGGCCCAGCTTGTAAATAAAGGCCGCCCTGCTGTGGATAGAAAGGCAAAGTCCCCAATGTCCTCTCTCACCACTCCCTGCAGTTCTTCTCCTAACAGTCTGTTCCTGACCATGGAGGCTGCTTTCTCTGCTCTTCTTTTAAAATGCAAATGCACATGAGAATCATGTTCTAAGGAAGAATTATATATATATACAGCTAAGAGAGCTGTTAGATTGGTTAAGAGGGGGTTCTCAAGTGGGGAATGACGCGTGTCCCTGGGGAGACTCGGAACCCCACAGGCCACCAGCGATTACTTGTTTTGCAGATACTGAAAATGAACCTTAGCTCCGAGAATAATCATAATTAATAACAACAGCCACCATTTATTTAACTCCTACATGCTATTGACCTGCGTTATTATTTCTTTTTTCTTGGTATTTTTTTTTTTTTGGTATTTTTCTGAAGCTGGAAATGGGGAGAGACAGTCAGACAGACTCCCACATGCGCCCGACCGGGATCCACCCAGCATGCCCACCAGGGGGCGATGCTCTGCCCCTCTGGGGCATCACTCTGCCACGACCAGAGCCACTCTAGCACCTGGGGCAGAGGCCAAGGAGCCATCCCCAGCGCCTGGGCCATCTTTGCTCCAATGGAGCCTCGGCTGCAGGAGGGGAAGAGAAAGAGAGGAAGGAGGGGGGGTGGAGAAGCAAATGGGCGCCTCTCCTATGTGCCCTGGCCGGGAATCGAACCCGGGTCCCCCGCACGCCAGGCCGACTTTCTACCGCTGAGCCAACCGGCCAGGGCCTGCGTTATTATTTCATTAAACCCTCCCACAGTGGCGGGGGGGGGGGGGAGGGAGGAGATTAAGGTGCCATTATTATCTTCATTTTGCAGTTTTGCGGAACTCATTAAAACAAAGTGCATTTCCCAAGGCAAGCGGCAGAGCTAGGATTTGAATCCAAGCCTGTCCGGCTCCTAACTAATACTGTATTCTTAGCCTCTGCCCTCTTCTCCCCATCCCCATCCCCCCAACCCCAGCCTTCCATGAGGGCAGCAGTGCTCCCTGCCTCCCAGGTGGCTCCTGGTCAGAGCCTTCCTACAGCTGTGTCTGGCGGCCCCTGTAGCCCCAGGTGGGGTTTCAGAGACCATGATGGCAGAAGCAGAGCGGGCTAGTCCTTCTGCATAAGCCAGGGGCCACTGACACTGAGTGGTTCAGGAGCCAAGCAGAGGGCTGGCTTTGCTGATCTACAATCAGGGTGGCTGGGCGTGCTGCGGGTGAGGCAGGCTCCGCCCCAGCTTGTCACAGTTCCCACCTCTCCCCGCTGTCAACTGCAGGCCACTTCACAGACTGACCTTGCCTGGTTGGCCCTGGGCTTCAGGTTAGGACCTTCTAAAACAGGGTTTCCCAACCTTTGGTCACTTTCACTGCCCCCCAAGACATCTTTTTTTTCTAATACCCCATGAAATACATTTATTGTATGTAAAATGTAATCTCTTTGAATAGTATAACATTACATTTTTTAGTTTTTCTTTTGGAATAATTATAATTCACAGGAAGTTGCAAAGAAATGTTTTTCCAGTCTTACATAAGTACAAGATCAAAATCAGGATATGATGTGGGTACAAGCTATAGGGCTCACTCAGCTTCCATCAGTTTTATTGGCACTGGATGGGAGGGCTGCTTCTTTGCAATTTTTTCAAGTGTAGGATCCTTGTGTTTGTTGGGGAAATAGAATTTAAAAAAAAATGTCCTTCCAACCCAGAAAATTTCTCCACAAAGGTAGACGAGGAAGAAAACATTTTTATTATTAAATAATTGTTAAACCAGAATGAGATCTGTGTCACAAGCCATCCACTAAGAGATTGTAAAGCCAGAAGGACATCTCAGCCTTTTATACATAGCCAAGCAGATGCAACCCATTACAGACATGTTGTCAAATTAAACAGTCACTAATCTTTAAGAACTATAACTAGTCCTCAAATCAGAGGACTTGGCAGCAGCACTTGTCACACATAGTTCATCACATTTACATGGTAACTGGGCGACCACCTGGGTTAGCTCATTGGCTTTATCCAAGGGACACCAAACTTCTCATTTGTATGACAGTCCCCTCTGATGTTAGGCTCCAGCCTTCCTGCCGAAACTGGTTAGTAGGGGCTCCATCATCTTTGACGAATACATCGAGAGACAGTCCCCAGGACCTTGAGAAAGACACTCTGGGTGGTAAAGCTGACTATGCTTATATAGCCTTTAAAAAAATTGACATACATTTCAAAGAGACAGAGAAAGGACTCACAAGTTCTCTAACGTGCACACTCTAAGAAAGAGAGTGGGGAGAAATTTCTCATTTTCAACAGGGAGAATTAAGCTACTCCTCTATAGCCACCCCCACCCCCACGCTCCCCATCCCTTGCCCCTAGCAGCCGTTAATCTGTTCTTCATTTCTATCCTTTTGTCATTTCAAGAATGTTAAATAAACGGAATCATACAGTATATAACCTTTTGAGTTTGACTTTTTCTATTCAGCATGATGCCCTTGAGATCCATCAACACCAATAGCTTGTCCTTTTTTATTGTTGAGACTACTCATGCTATATATGTACCAGTTTGCTCACTCCACCCACCCCCATGAAAATGTTGATATCACAGATAGATATAAATCTGTTACGTATGTGACCCTTTGGAGGGCCACAAACCATTGTGATAGCTAAGTTGTTTTTTTTTTTGCCCCTTCCATGAACTGATTTTCACCCCCTTAGGGGTGATATTGCCCACATTGAGAGTGCCTGTTTTAGAAGATTTCGCTCACTTGCTGTTCTCTCTTGCTACAGCTAAATGCTCAGCTCCAGATGGAAGTAGAGCGACTTATAGTCCAAAGCTATGCCATGGAACATCAGAAAACCATTATCCCCAATCCCACGGACAATGTCAGCCATAGGAGTCACCGCAGACTGGCCAAGTGAGTGCCTTCCGTGGGGTGTTTATTTCACACTCTAGCGGAGCAGGCATGGCTGCTAGCAGAGCGCTCCCTGAAACAATGGTTGATGATCTAGGAATGCAGTCCACTCATCACCTCAAATACCTGCTGCCCTTTAGCGTTAGCTAACCAGGCAGGTCTCTGCCTGTTCAAGTCAGAAACTTCTGGCTTTGTCCAATGGACAGACCCAGTTTCAGATTCACGAGGGCCCATGCTGAAGGTGTTTTGAGATAATGGCTGAAACAGCATTTGTGGACTTCTGGGAGAAGAAGTACCTTGATCCTAGTTTCTATTCTGGGGGCCATTTAATTGTTCTGAACTCCAGAGGATAGCATTGTGCACAGGAAATAGCAGAGGGCCTCATGCCTTCTCTTTTGAAAAAATGACAGGTATACAGAGCTTGTCAACCTTTTCAGAATCCAGCTGCCAGAGTACATCCTGGACTTTGGCTACTTCATCCTTGGTGACGTCCGAACCCACATCATCAAGATCACCAACACTAGTCACATCCCAGTGTCCTTCCACGCGGAAAAGCGCGTCCTTCACGACACAGGTAACCAGGCCGGGGAGACCCTTTCCCACTGCCCCTTGTCATTTCTAACAGGGCCATCTGTACTCTTTCTGGAGTAGAGTGTGTGTTTCAACTGGGGTCAGCTGAGAGAATTATTGGATTGCTTATTGATTCTTTGAGTGGTTATCTGGTCCCAGAGGACTTCTATTTAAAGCAGCTCACTTGAAGAAACTTTGTTTGTCTTGGTCTAGGCTTTAGTACTGAGCTAGATCGTGTAAAGAATCTTCCTTGTGGTGAAACAGAAACATTTGAAGTGAGATTTGACCCACAAGGGACCAATCTTTCTGTTGGAAACAAAGAGGTCATTCTGCCCATCAAGGTAAGCTGCACCTCTGGGCCCAGCTGATCCCCTCCCCCCCCCCCCCCCCCAGCTCCCAGCTCCCAGCTCTGCTGGTCAATCCTCCCTGGGATGATCCAGGTACAATTTCAGAACCATGATTCTTCCCCAACCCTATGCCACATGCTAACAGCAATCTTATGCCCACTGTAGGTCATTGGAGGACCAACGGTTCACATCTGTCTGCAAGCCAAAGTGATCATTCCCAGTATGACACTGTCTTGTGAAAAACTGGAGTTTGCCACAATTCAGTGTGGACAGGGCCTTATGGAAACTATTCAGCTTTCCAATCATCTTCAAGTTCCTTGTGAGTGGAGTGTCCACAGCCAGAAGCCATGTAACAATGTAAGTGGGTAGTGGCCCATTGGTCACCTTTTATCAATTTCCATTTCAGCCAGATTTCTAATACCAGGACTTCACTCTCATCATTTCACTCTCCTACTCAGACTTTCAGTGCCAACCATTGCCCCTTGAATAAAATCTTATCCCTTAGCCCAGCACTTGAGAAGCTATCTATCAGACCACGCTGTCTGGAGAATGTCTTACTCATCTCTGTACTCCTGGGGTCTACACATTCCCTGACCCCTGGGTACTCAGTAAATGTAGGGTGAATAAATCAGTGAAGGACTAAGTCCATTTTTCATGAATGATGATCCAGTTGTCTAATATTTATTAACCAGCTGGAGAAACACATGTCGAAGTACTTAAGACAGAAACTACATCCTGAATTCAAGCCAAAGGCATGGATCTTTGAAGTCCAGCCTACTTCTGGGGTCTTATTTCCTGGTGAGAAGTCCAACGTGCAAGTGACATTCATGCCCAAAGAAGAGGTAAGCTCTAAAGAAATGTGGTTCTATTCCGACTCTCTGAATCTCTTGGGTCTCCAGGGAAACTTTCTTTTTGTGTGTGTGTGTGACACAGAGATAGAGAGAGAGACAGATAGGGACCGACAGGAAGGGAGAGAGATGAGAAGCATCAGTTCTTTGTTGCAGCTCTTTAGTTGTTTATTGATTGCTTTCTTATATGTACCTTCACCAGGGGGGTTACAGCAGAGCCAGTGACCCCTTGCTCAAGCTAGCATTCTTGGATTCAAGCCAATGGCCTTGGGCTTCAAGCCAGTGACCTTTGGGCTCAAGCCAGTGACCATGGGGTCATGTCTATGATCCCACACTCACGCCAGCGACCTTGTACTCAAGCTGGTGAGCCTGCGCTCAAGCCAGTGACCTCAGGGTTTTGAACCTGAGTCCTCTGCATCCCAATCCGACCCTCTATCCACAGCACCACTGCCTGGTCAGGATCCAGGGAAGTTTTGAGTGACCTGTGCCTCTCTGTTCTGATTCTGGCATCTCAGGTGCCTCTCATAGGAGCTATGTGGCCTGGTGGTTTAGAGCGCCAACTCTGGAATCAGCACATCTATCTAACACATTGACTTCTATCAGCCGACCTGGGTTAATGGCCTTCTGCGTCTGCAATTGGAGGCTGTGTGGCTTTGAGCAAATTCCTTAGCCTCACTCAACTTCACTTTGCTCAGAGATAAAATGAAAAATGTTAATATTACATGTCAAAAATCCCTTATTGCAATTCTGAAATCAAATAAGCTCCAAAAACTGGGGGAAAAAAATTTATAAGTTTCAGACCCAAACTCATTTGGCAGAAAAACCTCATCTGAACTGATGTGAGACTATTCCATCTTCATTTACCCCACTTAGCTTGCAGAGTCAAACACTGCAACTGCAGAAATATTAGCGTTTCATTCCAGGGGACCCGCAGACCCTGCTGAGCCTATTAGGTAACGTAGGGTATATGTATTCTGTTTACCTTTTTAAAAATCTGAATTTGAATGAATCTGGCCCCTAGGGTTTCAGGTAAAACATTATTAACTGCAATAGCTACCTCCTAGGGTCGTGTGGAAGATTAAGTGAATTTATGTGAGTAAAATGCACAGCATACTGCTCTATATGTAGTAAGTGTCTCAATAACTACTTACTATTATCATTAGTAATTTTGATAATGACATGTACTTCCTGGAAGACATACTCCCTGGGCCTTGCAAATGTTTCTTTTGTGAACACCGTCAGCACAAAGCTACTTCTGGCAAAGAACAGTAAAAATAATAAAAACTTAGAACTTGAGAGGATCTCAAGACTTTTGCTCAGAGCTTAAAGCATTTCGGAGATATTTTTCTCAATTCTTTAAAGAAAAAAATGATGTAATGATGTAAGCTTTTACAGTACCTATGGTTTTCCTGGTAATGGCTTTGAGGAAATGCTTAAGAATCTGCAGTGCGCCTGACCTGTGGTGGCGCAGTGGATAAAGTGTCAACCTGGAACGCTGAGGTCGCTGGTTCGGATCATTAGGTGTTGTTAGTATTCAGTCTCATGAAGAGGAGCCGCAAAGAAATGAAGCAGCAACAATACTGCAAGTGGAGGACCCCAATCTCTCCAGGATTGAGGTGCCTTAGAGAGACCAGCTATCCAATTTATTAAGCAGACACATGACATCATGTGTGAGAAACTAACAAGCAGAATACAGTGTACAATTTTATTATTTAGTTTTGCAAAACTGATTAGATTTCTCTTGCGCTTTCTGAGACATAACACCACACCATCTGCTGTCTGATTCCTGACCTGCAGAAAGCTCCAGCAGGGCCAAGCATCGCGTCCTTGTGGCCTTTCCTGGACACACGACTGCCTTCAGTCATGTGTGCTTGGTCTCACCCCTCACTTCCTCAGGATGGGAACAGAAAGTCACTCGGTGCTTTGGCTTTCCTCCAACATCTCCCCACTTTTTCTTTAACTCATTCTGCAACATTATGGTGTACAAGGAGGCTTGTCCTCCAAAACAACACAAGTCGTCGCTTCTGCTCTTTCTCCAGACTAAGCAAATACAAAAACATAAAACAGTAATGACCATTAATGCGCTTATTGTAGAAGCTTCTAATAATTGCAAATGTTTAACAGGGTTTAGTTCAGATAATCTATCAACAATGTTATTTAATAAAGGTGTACTAGAAAGCAATTTCAATCTTTCTCTGAAAGTGTCACATATATCTGTTTTAGAGCCTCATCTATTAAATACATTTCAGGTGAGTTTTGCCATTGTCTGTGCATATGAACAGGGATCCAGACTCCTGTTCTAGCTTTAAGTATATACACAGAATCAACAGATTGATTATAATTAATAGAAGAATTGAGATATGTATAAAAAAAAACAGTTCACACAGGTAATGAGATTAATTGATTCATTCCAGAACACAGGACCAATCATGAACATATAAGGTAGGCTTACATAAGTCTGAAAGGTCCACCCTTGTAATATATATAGAATAAGGTGATGTGGCCCATTTTGTATAGTAGATAACCAGCCCTATGAATTTATCTTTAAGCAATGATCTCCTGCACCTATACAAACAGGTAATCTATCTGAGCCCACAGTATAATTTAATATAACCTGTCCTTCTTCAGGCCTTAAGGGTCCACTGCTGTCAAATGGTCCTGAAAGCCAAACAGAATTTTTAAGATAAACAGAAAAAAGGGGGTGTTTTTTCAATTAATAGGTTTATTTAAAGGAGATTAGAAATATAAACTTAGTAAGAATAGTTCGTTCCGCTTACTGCTACAGACACAACAACATTGCCAGAAACAGAGTCAAGGATGGTTTTGGAGTCTTAGTCCCAATTAAAACATTTTCTGCCAGCCCTGGCTGGTTGGCTCAGTGGTAGAGCATCGGCCTGGCGTGCAGGAGTCCGGGGTTCGATTCCCAGCCAGGGCACACAGGAGAGGCACCCATCTGCTTCTCCACCCCTCCCCCTCTCCTTCCTCTCTCTCTCTTGCCCTCCCGCAGCCAAGGCTCCACTGGAGCAAAGTTTGCCGGGCGCTGAGGATGGTTCTGTGGCCTCTGCCTCAGGAGCTAGAATGGCTCTGATTGCGGCAGAGCAACGCCCCAAGATGGGCAGAGCATCGCCCCCTGGTGGGCATACCAGGTAGATCCCGGTCGGGTGCATGCGGGAGTCTGTCTGACTGCCTCCCCGTTTCCAGCTTCGGAAAAATACAAAAAAAAAACAAAAACATTTTCTGTCTCCTGGGTAAGTTTCTTCAGTTGCCCCAAGTAGGTGGTTCAGCCTTTTGTGTTGCAGGTTGTCTTTATCTTCACTTCTCTGATAACCTTTGGCTCTAGGCTTGGTCTCTCTATTTCTTCCTCTGGTGCCTCAAAGATGTCAAATCTCCCCCTTTTCCACTTCTGACTCATGCCGAGGCTTCAGTCTTCTGGAAGGTATCCACTGGTCTCCCATATCTGTGGAGATAAGAGCATATCCTCACCCCCCCTATTTTGATTAATCCCTTTTTTCATTGCCCATTATCATCTTTCCAATAAATGGGCTGTGATATAATAGTTAAAGGCTGTTTCAGATGGTGTCTTTTAGCAGCTGTATCAGTGAAATAAGTGTCACTTTGACCTGGAGAATCTTTAACAATTTTTGGTAGAATAAAAGCAGTTCTCTTAAGAAAATTAATGAGTTTAGATTTGGGATAATGATTGTCAATTTGTCCCACAAAATCAGCAACACCTAACTGCCATTGAAGGTTCTGTTCAAATTCCATCTTGAGTAATTATTCAGAGGAACAACAATAATAGCTGGATCCTGAGCTATAATTTCTCAAAGGTGTTTATACCCCCGAAATATTATCAAGCCAATCATATCATATCTAAATAAGTTTGTAGGCACTTGGTACTTTTATGGGGTAAAAAAATCCATTCAATTATTGCCTGTTCTTGCTATAAAATTCCTGTAGGAGAATGTGGTGTGGGCATGATTAATAAATATATGGCTAAAGTAGGATCTATACGTTGAATTGAGCTTTGGGAAATTCGTTCCCAACCCACTGTAATTCTCGTAAAGCTTCAGGTGTTAATTGTCATGGGCTATTCAAATCAGATTCACCTTTTAATATACCAAATAAATGAGTAAGTTGATAAATGGGGATACCTAACATGGGACAAAGCCAATTAAGGTCTCCTCACAGTTTCTGAAAATCATTTAATGTGGATACTGTATCTCTTCGAACTTTCTAAGGAACTATAATATTTCCATCAATAGTATTGCCCAAATACTGAATAGGAAATGTCTTTTGAATTTTTTCTTCTGCAATTATTAAGCCAAACTCCTTTAAAATATTTTTAGCTTGTAAAAACAGTCGAGATAATTCTCCTTGCTTACAAGTGGCAAATCAAATGTCATCCATATAATGTATTATTATAGAAGATGTAAACTGTTCTCTCAACTCTTTTAAGGGTCGATCTACAAATGCTTGACACCATTGGCACGAGTGGGATGTAAAGCCCTCTGACGTTTGGCTTTAACATTGTCAAAAGCAACTACTGGAAGTAACATGTATCTGAGTCCCACTTGTGAGATTAACATTTTAGCTAATATATTACAGAGTCTTGCAAGAAAATCAACATAAGGCTCAGAGACTCCTTGCTTAACATTAACAAAGGAAGGCGTCACCTCTCCTGGGATAACTATTTTCTGCCAAGCATTTTTACAGCATAATTTAACTTGTTCCACAACACAACCACTCATTCCACATTGCTGTTGTAAATCAGCAAACTGTCCCTGTCCAAAAAGCTCATCTTGTGTAATATTAACAGGATGGTTAGCATTAGCATTCTGATTAGCTTAAATACGAGCCTGATCCTCCCACCAAGTCATAAATTGTAAATATTCAACTTTTGAAAGAACAGTCCAAGCTAACATCTCTCAACAACAGAAGGAAGAGGCAGAGGCCAATTATCTTGGTCAGTTTTGAAAGGGTTATGTCAACCTCCATGTCAGAAAGTTTAGACTGTAATTCAAAAAATTGTTTAGAAGATAAATGTTCTTCTTCATCAGAGGCCAAATTCCCGATTTTCTCGGGGCCCCTTTTGCAGGATGTGGCCTGACAAGCAGCCAACTGCCTGAAGCAGCTTGAGACAAATTCTTGAAATGACTTACCTAGGTCCTGCTTAATTTTGCTTAATTTCTTTGTTTCACAGACCTGAGCACATCTTTACACACAAACAAGACAATTTTCAGCACAGAAACACAACTATAACATATAACTTTGATTAATCCTAATACTTGAATTACTATTTGACTTCTAAATTTGAATATACCTTACAATGCATTAACCAAAGTAGAAATTCTTAAGGATCCATAGTCTATTCAATTTAAATTTAAATGCGCACTCCTTACAAGTTCCAATTTTAAGCAAAAAATGTAGGGATGAAACTATTTTTTCAATATAATAGCCAGTATTTCAATTTTTGCATGCAAGAACTTAATTCAGACCTTAAAAAACCACATTTTAGATGATATCAAACAAAAGCCTAACAGAAACTAGAATCAGACAAACCAGAGAGAAACCTGGGGTTTCAGAGCACAATCAGACTAGAAAGATGCCTGCCTGATTTTAGTCGGGGCATTTTCTGACAAAGACTAAGGGTGGATGAGACTAATCAAAATCTCTCCAAGAGGAAAATAAAACTCAGTGGCCACTAAGAGATTTTATAATTGGATCCCTCATGAGTCCCCTGTCTAAATTTTCAGGCAAAGAATAAGAAAGAAACAAAATGTTAGTTCGGAGGATTGTATCTAAAACTTTAAAGAAAATCAGATCATAACAGGAAAAGCTGTAACAACTTTCCTAATACCTGAGTCTCCTATCCATTCTCAAATTCCATAGCTGCTGCAACTAGCAATTCAGGTTGACCATGCTGAGACCTCTCCTCCACCCCAATTCCAGGTGAGCGACTAACTAAGTTCTGATAACCCACTACCATCGGACCAGCCTTTTAAAGAAGTGATTTCTCCACTCTGATGAGCTCTCTGGAGAGACTTCATTACTAATCTCCACTGTCCTAAATTAAGTAACTTTTTCCTGTGGGAGTAAACCAATAACAATGCCTTCTAACTAAATACCATAGTTCATCCAAAGTTTCTTTCTTAACTTTGACTTTGAAACTATGTAACAATCTCTTAAGCAACTGCGAATAGGCATAGGCTTCATAGTCACTTGATGGGGAATTCCCCATTGCTCCACTATCCCAGAGTAGGGACTTACCCATCTGCAGGAATCCCTCTGGTTCCCTTGGGCTGAAAACCAAAAGCAGTCTCGAAGACTCATTTCCTCCTCACGTTCGTCCCTGTTCAGGCGCCATTTGTTGTTAGTATTCAGGGTCTCATGAAGAGCAGCCCTAAAGGAATGAGGCAGCAGCAATGCTGCAAGTGGAGGACCCCAATCTCTCCAGGATTGGGGTGCCTTGGAGAGACCAGCTATCCAATTTTTGAAACAGACACATGACATCATGCGTGAGAAACTAACAAGCAGAATACAGTGTACAATTTTATTATTTAGTTTTGCAAAACTGATTAGATTTCTTTTGCTCCTTCTGAGACATAACACCACACCATCTGCTGTCTGATTCCTGACCTGCAGAGAGCTCCAGCAGGGCCAAGCATCGCGTCCTTGAGGCCTTCCCTGGACGCACGACCACCTTCAGTCATGTATGCTTGGTCTCACCCCTCACTTCCTCAGGCTGGGAACAGAAAGTCACTCGGCGCTTTGGCTTTCCTCTAACACTCAGGCTTGCCGGGTCAAGGCACATACAAGAAGAAACTACTATGAGCTGATGCTTCCCGCTCCCCCCACCCCATCTAAAAATTAAGTAATTAATTTTTTTAAAAAAGAATCTGCAGTGAAAAAGAACAAAAGTGAATGACTTCATGTCTGATTCTAAAACAAAGTCCCATGTTTCTATTATTATAGAAATAGAATTAAAATGTTTTTCATTGTTAGAGAATCTTAAGACTGTCAGGGAGTTTACTCAAGATTTGGATGCTTTACTGAATGAAGGAAATGTCAGTAAATCTAGTTTTTAAAAAAATCTATCAGACAGTTTCATAAAGGTTGAGTTGGAATTGGTCAAAGTTAATAAAATGCTTCCACCAATATGATCGACACCTGTATCTCCATCAGCAGCAGCAGCAGAGCGATCACCAATGCCCACACACACAACTAGACATTAGAACATGTGTTCAGGACACTCCGTGTTAGAAAACAAGGAAATGAATGAAGTGATTTAGCAAGCTTTTCATAAAAATCAATTAAAATGTAGAAGTTTGGATCATAAGGTACTAATCCCATAACTATATAGAGAACCTTCTTAGCCAATAACTTATTCTCCTCCTGTCTCCAGCAGTAGATATTTTTTTGGTACATGTTCATCCATCTGACTTTCCCCCTTGAGCTAAGATAGTCAGTCAGGAGCTCCTCAAATTGTGGCCTCCAAACCCAAGGCCCGAGCCCAGCTGCATCACAACAACCGGGGCATCTGGTTAAAAAGTAAGATTCCACAGCCTTACCCTGCAAGTCAGGGTCTCTAGGGATGGGGCCTGTGAACCTGCCTCTTTAAATAGGTTCCTGGGTGAAACCGGGGTAGGATGGTTGGCGTCACTCTCAACTGGTGTTTGGATCGGAATTGTAGCAGATGAAGTGAATGCTGTTGCGAATTATCCATGACTCAACTCAGTCTTCAAAACGATACAAATATATATATTCATTCAGATTCTCCACGAAACAAAGCTTTTTGTTTGCAAACATTATTTGAAAAGTGTAGGGAATACTGACAGAAATGTAGAAAGAGGATGATAAGGGAAAGCAAGGCAGCTAAGAGAGTGTGCAGGTGAGCCTGCTGCCTTGGAGACTAGAGCTTAATCCCACTGGGAACTCTCAGAAAATATACAAAATGTACATTTCACAATTATCCCTCTCCAGGAGTGAGGGACCTGGGGTCTTTCTACAGTAATTCCTGAGAGTCATTGATTGAGGGCCGCTCCCAGGAGCTATTACTTCTCCAGAGCTCTGCCTGCCCTGCCCTGCCCTGCCCTGCTTCTGGGTAGCAAGGCCCATGAAATGAGCACCCGGGGGTGCAGGCCCAGAGGTACAGACAGTGGCAGTGGGACATCTGAGTACATCTCAGGGAGGCCTGAGGGATATGAGCAAGGCACTTATGGAGCCTTCTACAAGTGATAAAACATCGATACAGTGTGTGGCATGCTAGGTATGTGATGTTAATACTGTAATATAAGTCATTCTCACGCAATATTATAAGAAAAGTTTTCTCTCTCAATCTACATAGGATCAATTTTGTGTCCACTCCCCCACACACCCCAGTGATCTTCAATTTTACATGGTGTATAACAGAAAAAAATAAGGTACCTGTTTCGTTTTTATGTTTTCCAGAAATTCTACAGTCAAACCCTGATGTTCCAGATTGCTCACAGTCCTCAGAAGCTTACGCTGCATGCACAGGGGCAAGGTTTAGAGCCACACTTGGAGTTTATTCCTTCAGTTCTGGAGCTGGGGCCCCTGCTGCCTAGCGTATCTGGAGACGAGGCTGAGGTGCTGGTGAAGAATCCTTGTGACTTTCCCATTGAGTTTTACTCTTTAGAATTTGACCAGCAATATCTCTTAGAAGAGAAGGTGAGCAGAGGCCAAAACCAAACTCCATTTTCCTACCCGTGCTGGGCCTTGCCATGTACATGTGCTCTTCTCTCTGCCGGGCCAACTACCTCCTGACCTTTACTCCTTCCCTTCCCTTTGAGCCTTGAGCAGAATTCATTGCCTCTTTGTGATCTTATACATTTTAAACAACTAATTGAGAAGTTAGTACATGCTAATGGTTAACATTCAAACAGTGAAGACTGCGCAGTAGTCATTATATTTGAAATGGGTTTCTGGTAGACAGCATGTTTTTTTTTATTTTTTTTATTTATTTATTTGTATTTTTCTGAAGCTGGAAACGGGGAGAGACAGTCTGACAGACTCCCGCATGCGCCCGACCGGGATCCACCCGGCACGCCCACCAGGGGCAAAGCTCTGCCCACCAGGGGGCGATGCTCTGCCCTCCAGGGCGTCGCTCTGCCGCAACCAGAGCCACTCTAGCGCCTGGGGCAGAGGCCACAGAGCCATCCCCAGCGCCCGGGCCATCTTTGCTGCAATGGAGCCTTGGCTACGGGAGGGGAAGAGAGAGACAGAGAGGAAGGAGGGGGGGTGAAGAAGCAAATGGGCGCTTCTCCTATGTGCCCTGGCCGGGAATCAAACCCGGGTCTCCCGCACGCCAGGCCGACGCTCTACCGCTGAGCCAACCGGCCAGGGCCTGGTAGACAGCATGTAACTGGGTCTTTTTTTTTTTTTTTTTAATACACTCTGGCAGTCTGTTTTTAATTTGGTATATTTATACCATTTACATTTAATGTAATTATGCTAGGGCTTAAATCTGCCATTTGCTTTTTTTGTTTGTTTATTTGTTCTGGGTTGCAGATTTCCAGTTGCTCCTTCTAGTTTATTTTATTAACTTTATTTTTTAAAGAAGTTTTAGGTTCACAGAAAAATTGAGAAGCTGGTACAGAGGTTGGGATATACCCCTTGCCCCCACACCTGATAGCCTTCTTCATTATCAGTATGCCTTTCTAGAATGGTACGTTTGTTACAATTGATGAACCTACATTGATCCATCATTTATTTATCCATTTACCTACTGAAGGACATCTACCTTCCAAGTTTTGTTTGTTTAATTTTATTGTTGTTTGTTTGTTTGTTCTTAGTGAGAGACAGGCAGGAAGGGCGAGAGATGAGAAGCATCAACTCATAGTTGTATCACTTTAGTTTTTCATTGATTGCTTCTCATCCATTCCTTGACTTGGGTTGGGCTCAAGCTGAGCCAGTGACCTCTTGTTCAAGCCAGCAACCTTTGAGCTCAAGCCAGTGACCATGGGATCATTTTGATGATTCCATGCCCAAGCTGATGACCTTGAGGTTTCAAACCTGGGACCTCAGTGTCCCAGGTTGATGCTCTATCCATTGTGCCACCACCAGTCAAGCAGTTGTTTCCAAGTTTTGACAAATATGAATAAAGCTGCTATAAACATCCATGTGTCAGCTTTTGTGTGTGGACTTATTTTAATCCTTTTGGTTAATACCATGGAGCACAATTGCCGGATTGCATGGTAAGAGCATATTAAGTTATGTAAGAAACCGCCAACCTGCCTTCCAAAGTGGTTGTACCATTTTGCATTCTCATCAGCAATAATTGAGAGTTCCTGGTGCTCCTCATCCTCACCAGCATTTGATGTTATCAGTGTTTTGGATTTTGGCCATTTTAATTAGTATGTACTAGGATCTCATTATTGTTTTAATTTGCATTTTCCTGATGATATATGATGTGGAGCATATCTTCATTTCCTTACTTGTCATCTGTATATCTTCTTTGGTGAGGTGTCTATTAAGGTCTTTGGCCTATTTTCTTATTGTAGTAAGTTTGGTGTTTTTTTTTTATGTATTTTGAATAACAGTTCTTTGTCAGATGTGTCTTTTGCAAACATTTTTCTCCCAGTCTGTGGTTTGTCTTCTTATTCTCTTGACAATGTCTTTTTGCAGAGCAGAATTTTTTTAATTTTAATAACATTTTACCATTTATGAAGTCTGGTGCTTAGCTCTCTGTTGCTTATTAGTTATCTATTGCTACAAAACAAAACACCCCTAAGTTTAGCAGCTTAAATGTTTGTTATGTCACATTTTCTGTGGTTTAGGAGTTCGAGGATGGCTCAGCTGAGGTGGCCCTGCGTCCTCAGGACCCTCCCCTAACTCCGTCTTTGAATCTTCTATTTTCTCTATATCCAGTGTTTGCTCTGCCCAATTTAGATTCTGCCTCCAGAAATTTTTCTCAGAATGGGAATCTGTCCCTCGGGAAGGGAATCTTTTCATTAGGTATTTGTGAAACGCTCAGTGGCTTATGTTTGGCACAGCATCCTCTGTTGTGAGTCCAGCTTAGTGAGAGGCAGAATTGAAGACTCCGAGCATTACATGTAGATGGTTTATTAGGGAGCACTCAGGAACAGCACCTGTAAAGAACAGGAAAATAGAATTGGGAGAGGAAAAGATGAACTGTGATGAGATTGCAACAGAGACTACAGCTGAGGCCGCAGGAAGCTCTGGAGCTGGACTGGTTCCTTAGAATTACCCACCTGAAGCAAACTGGCCAGGCCTTCATGTTTCTGTATCAAGCAGTCTTTGAAACAGTCCTTCCTTTCCACACTGACTTCTGACCTATATCAAAGCTTCACATGTGAATGGTTGTATCCTAAGCTCTCTTCTATTTCATTGGTCAGTTTGTCCATCCCGACATCGATACCACCCTGTCTATTATTCCTGCTTCAAGTCCTGATAACTGGTAGAGCAATCCTCTCTCTTTATTCTTTTTTAATAGTGTTTTAACCATTCTTAACCCTTTGTTCTTCCATATATATTCTAGAGTGAGCTTATTAACAGTGGTTTATAAAATGGTGATCTTGGCCCTGGCCGGTTGGCTCAGCGGTAGAGCGTCGGCCTAGCGTGCGGAGGACCCGGGTTCGATTCCCGGCCAGGGCACACAGGAGAAGCGCCCATTTGCTTCTCCACCCCTCCGCCGCGCTTTCCTCTCTGTCTCTCTCGTCCCCTCCCGCAGCCAAGGCTCCATAGGAGCAAAGATGGCCCGGGCGCTGGGGATGGCTCTGTGGCCTCTGCCCCAGGCGCTAGAGTGGCTCTGGTCGCAACATGGCGATGCCCAGGATGGGCAGAGCATCGCCCCCTGGTGGGCAGAGCTTCGCCCCTGGTGGGCGTGCCGGGTGGATCCCGGTCGGGCGCATGCGGGAGTCTGTCTGACTGTCTCTCCCTATTTCCAGCTTCAGAAAAATGAAAAGAAAAAAAAAAAAATGGTGATCTTGGAGAAGAGTTATCTAACAAATCAGATTTTTTTATACCAGTAGAGCCAGGTGTCCCAACCAGCACATGCCAGCTGCAATAAATAGGGTCATATAGGAAGTATTTGCTTTCTAGGGCTTTAGTTTACTGTGTTTTATAAATATACATACACATTGGAGTTGCCAGATTTAGTAGAAGGAAAAACAGTTTGCCCCATTAAATTTGCATTTCAGAAAAGCAACGGTAGGCATATTTATACTAAAAAGATTATTCACTATTTATCTGAAATTCAGATTTAAATGGGCATCCCATATTTCATCTGACATCCCTAACACACATTTTCTAACTCTTCTCGCTCTCTCTTTCATACACATGCACACATACTTAATACCATTTTACTTGTTTTTCCCGGGATCCTCCATTAATGAGACAACCACCTTACCTATTAGAGTATTGCTAACCACGATATTTTTTAAGACTGTGTCACCCAAAGTGGGAATGGAATTCTGTACTATTGTCAATGGAAAACAAACAAAAGAAAAATAGTATATGTTATTTTTAAAACAAGAAGAAAATTCTCATCCACATGTTAAATGCCCAGGCTCAAATGGAGCAAAATAAAGATCCTTGTCTCCCCAGGTTCAGGGCTCAGCCTTACTTTCAGACCCCCTCCAAAGGACCCTGCCCTTCGCACGCACCTGGCCTTGGGCAGGCACAGGGGTTTTACAAGGTGGTTGAACAGACCCACCGAGGGCTGTGGGAGAAGCTTCCAGTGAGACCAACAGCTGTTCCCGTTCTCCTCGAGCAGATCTTGCGAACACTGAAGGGCTACGATTCGTACAACACCCTGTTGCTGCCACCCCGCTTCCCTGGGGAGAAGCTGCTCCCAGAGGTGTACGAGTACTTTAAGGAGATTAAGCGGTCAAAAGAGGAGCAGATGAAAACGAAGTATCTGGAGGGTCTGGCGCAGGAGAACGGTGAGAGCCCATCTCGGGGTGCCTGGCTCTGCCACTGCCCTGGCTTCTTTGATTTGTCCCCAGTGCCAGGCAGGTGAGAGGGCCTCATGCATTTTATTTCTGGTCCATTTTATTTCTGCCCCTCACCAAATGGCCCTGTTAACCCCATAATGTGGATGCGGAGACGGGGCCACATTCTGCTCTCTCTAGCATCTAGTGAGGAGGTAAGACAAAAACAGATAATAGAGATCTAGAACACTCGCTAGATTCCAAGCCCTGTGCTGAGGGCTTCACCTGTACACATGAGAAACTGAAGCATTGAGAGATCAGGTCCACAGTTTAAGTGACAGAATTGGGATTCCAGCCCAGGTGTCTCTGACTCCACAGTGCATGGCTCTGCTCCGCGACTTCCGTGTTTGTGCCTAGGCAGTGCAAGGTAAGACATCAGCTACGGTAGAAATCGGTGTCCTCAGAGAGGTGGGAATTCACATGAGGAAGAGGTCAGCCCTCCACAGTCCGCAAGGCCTAACCCCAGTCTCAAAGCTGGACTGTGCATTCCTATTCTGGCCCTTTCTGGCCCGGCGCCCCCGAGTGATCCCGTCATCAGCCAGGGCTCCCTTGTGTGCACTTGAGCATCAGTGTTCTTTGATGACCTGTAGGATTCTGTGGCTTGTCGTGATGCACACTTCTCCTTCCTGCTTCTCTGTGCCTTCTTCCTGGACGTGTGCCCTCCCTGTTCTTCCTTGCTCTCTTCTGTGTACAGTCATCACATGTACGATTACTTTCTTCCTACCTGTCTCCACCCCCAGACAAGAAGCCCCCATAAAGGCAGTGGTCACAAATTCTCCACTTGTAAACCCAGTGTATGGAACAGCACCTGATCCTCCTAGTGCCCGATATATATGTACTATAAGAGTGAATGGACGAACGAATGAATGAATGAATGAATGGAGTCCATTTCTCCTGCCCTTGGGCCTGTCTTATTTTCTCTCAAGGAAGCCAATCAGAGAATACTAGTTTGCCCTAAAAAGAGAAGATGAGAGAAGAAGGCTGTCTCTCCTTCCATCTCCTGGTTGTATTCATTGAGCACTATTAGTTTGATAGAACTGCTATCACAAATACCACACACTGGGTGGCTTACCCAACATAAATCTCACAATTCTGGAGCTTAGAAGTCCAGGACCAAGATGTCAGCAAGTCTGTTTTCTTCTGTACCTCCTCCTTGGCTTGTAGATGGCTGTCTTCGCCCTGTGTTCACATGGTCTTCCCTCCGTGTGTGTCCATGACCTAGTCTCTTCTTATACAAACACCCTAGGGAAGGATTGGGACATTCGTATGACCTCATTTGAACTTTGTCACCTCTTGAAAGGTCCTACCTTCAACTGTAGTCATATTCTGAGATACTGGGGAGTTAGACTTCAACATAAGAATTTGGGAGGAGCAAATTAAGCCCATAACAAGCACCTGCTGTACATATTCCAAGCACTGAGCTGAAGTGCTGGGCAGAAAAGTTCAATGAAACAAGCCTCTGCCTCTAGAGATCACAGTCAGGAAGGGGGTAGAGGGGGAGACATTTCAACTCAAGACCACCTGGTGGCCGAGGTAGAGAGCCACGAGAGGCTACCATGTACAAAGGATGTCATGAGATCAGGGGAAGGCCCCGTCACTCCCTGTCACAATTGAGGATTCCTTTTTCCATTTGGCCCGTTGAAAGGTGGTCTCCAGAGCCAGGCCCAGAAGGAGCCCCTGAAGGCGCACATGCTGCTTCTCACCAGTGCTTCTCTGGGCGTCGGCTCACTCTGCTCCCTCACGCTCCAGACTGTCCTTCTCCTCTTCCCACTCCATGTCCGAGGAAGGCCACAGTCCCAAATGGCCTTCACAAGAGAGTGGCAACCTCTCTGGCTCAAATCCAGATCCTCAACAAAGAAGATGTCCTGGCCTGGGGGGTCGGGAGTCCCTTTACACTATCACAGGCCTCCCAGGCATCCACTGAAACTGCGGGAGGGGCCAGTGGGGAGGGTGCTGGGCGGAGCAGAGGGTAGGTCCTCTTAACAATAATAGCGTGGAGAAGCGTCATGATAAATTATGAGGGAAAGCAGGCTACAAATAGTTTTGTGCAAGTTTAGTATTTAAAAATTTTAAATGTGAGAAGTTGTTAGCTCTCCTGTACTGGAATCATAAAATTAAGCTGCAATTCCTGTCACTGTTTCTTTATCTATCTCCTTGTATCTCTTTTTGCAGCTGAATTTTATAATTCTTTGCTCTCCTGAATTTTCCAAATTTTCCAGAGCCATAATTCGGGGGGGGGGGGGTTGGGGTAAAATGTAGAAACACCCTGGGCAGAGGAACGCGCTGCGGCTCTCGCCGATTTGGGTCAGATAGTTACGAGCGGTGGGAACCAGCCCAGCAACTCTCCTCTTTGTCTCTCTCCTGTTCTGCCCGCTCCCCCTCATCCCCCTCCCACCTCTCCTCACCGTGTTTCCCTCCCTGCTCTCCAGCAGAAGACGATGATATGGCCTTGTCCGATCTCGGAACCTCCTCCATCGTGAGGCCCTCACTGAGCCAAGGGCTGTTTGTCACAGCTGACCTGGGAGACTGGAGCGAGTCCAAGATCAACATAGATGAAGATGACGACGACGAAAGCGTGGAAAAAATAGTGTTTCCAAGTAACCAAGCATTTTAACGTTCTGGTGACACTTTTCTCTAAGCAGAAGTGGGAAGAGTGTCCAATGCCTTTTCACCTTTCTCCATAAAATGTGTCTCCCAAACCTTCTAGCGTGACTACGTATTAATTCTATAACACGAACATGCCGTCATTTATTCGTCCGTTTCCCTTAACAGTGCAAACTCAGCAAGTTTCCAACATTATTTTTTGACAGTAGAGAGTCCCAAAAATGGAATCAAGAGTCAAGGAGTATCTGTTTTTGCAATCCTAGTAGCTGCGGGCAAATTATTAGCCAAAACGGGTGCTCTTGTACAATGCGGGGGTGGGGGAGGCTACAGCAGGTTATGTTTCTCATTTTCAAACAATGTTTAGAAAGACAAAGTCATTCCCATTTCCATCAAAACCCAGGGGAACTCTGAGTGTGCCCATGTGTACGCACACGCAAACATGTGCTTTTTAATTTCGCAGCTGACAAGTTATTGAGCACTGACAGCCACTCCTTTGACGAGATCGGAGAAATAGAGAACAACCCAGTGAGCAAGGCAATTGCTCGCCACATGGGCACTGACATTTCCGAAGAAGAACATGAGGCCAAGAACCGGAAAGGCATCGCCGTTATCGTCCATGGGACGCCCGTGTCAGGTACACCACAGCCCTGAGGGGTTGTCCCTTTTGGTGAAGCTTGCGTGTGTGATTTTTGAGGTCATAGGACTCTCTGAAACTGCTGAACTGCCAGCCTCAGAGACAGGGGATTACAGAAAAAGCACAGGCACCTCATTTTTCATTAATACATCTGTGAGTTATTGGAGCTTGTATTCTTTCAGTTATATTATTTAAAAACAGAGGGAGGGAAATGTGTGTAAACCCTTTGACCTGGCAATATTGCTTCTAAAATTTTATCTTAAGAAACTAATTAATTATGTGGACAAATAACATGAATGTTCACTGCAGTGCTGTTTTCCATAAGAAGTGGGAGCAACTGAAGCATTCAGTGTGAGGGACTGGTTAAGCCATAGTACATTGATATAGTGAATTAGTATCACCATTAAAAACAATGTCTTCTACACGCATATTCATAGCAGCATTATTAATAAAAGCTAGGCCCTGGCCGGAAGCTCAGTTGGTTAGAGCATTGTCCCAATACACCAAGGTTGCGGGTTCAATCCCCAGTCAGAGCACATACAAGAATCAACCAATGAGTGCATGAATAAGTAAATAAGTAGAACAACAAATTAATGTTTCTTTCTTTCTCTCTCCCCCTTCCTCTCACTCACTAAAATCAATTTTTAAAAAAACAGCCAAAAGGCAGAAACAGCCCAACTGTCCAATGACAGATAAACATTAATATATAGATAAAATGTAATACAGTGGGATAATATTCAGCTTTAAAAAGAAAGAGAATTCTGTTACACACTGCAACGTGAATAAACCTCGAAGACATTGTGCTACTAAGTAAAGTAAGCCATACACAAAAGGACAATAACTATCATTCCAGTCAAATTCATTGACACAGAAAGTGGAGGTGCTCGGGGACTGAGGAATGAGAGTTCATTGTTTAATGGGTACAGAGTTTCCATTTGGGAAAGTGACAAAGTGCTGGTGATGGTACACGACACTGTGATTGTACTTATGAGACTGACCATACATTAAAAAATGATTAAAATGGTAAGTGTTGTATATCAGTGGTCCCCAACCTTTTTTGGGCCACAGACCGGTTTAATGTCAGAAAATATTTTCACAGACTGGCCTTTCAGGTGGGACGGATAAATGTATCACGTGACCAAGACAAGCGTCAAGAGTGAGTGAGTCTTAGACGAATGTAACAGAGGGAATCTGGTCATTTTTTAAAAATAAAACATTGTTCAGACTTAAATATAAATAAAACGGAAATAATGTAAGTTATTTATTCTTTCTCTGTGGACTAGTACCAAATGGCCCACAGACCGGTACTGGTCCACGGCCCGGGGTTTGGAGACCACTGTTGTATATATATTACCATAATTAAAAATAAAAAACAGTGCCAACCAGTGGTGGTGCAGTAAATAGAGCATCAACCTGGAAGACTGAAGACCCAGGTTCGAAACCCTGAGGTCTCCAGCTTGAGCCCAAAGGTTGTTGGTTTGAGCCCAAGGTTGAGCAAGGGTGGAATCCCCAGTCAAGGCACATATAAGAAAGCAATCAATGAACAACTAAGGTGCCACAACTATGAGCCACGGTGGCCAGCGTGGCCAAGTACTACAATGCAGCCTGCTTGAACATCGACTCCATCGTGCTGGACGCCATCTCCGACGGCAGCAACGCCCCAGGGCTCCGGGCCCGCGAGCTCTGCATCAGAGCTGCCATTGAGCAGCTTCTCATCTCTCTCCCTTCCTGTATCCCTGACTCAAAAAAAAAAGTGCCATAAAACTGTATTTAATGAATAAAAAGATATTCATGACACATTGTTTTAAGTGACAAAAAAAAAATGTCATGATTTAGAATCTGTGTTAATTTCCTATTGCTACTAGAACAAATAACCATAAACTTGGTGGCTTAAAACAATGCAGATTTGCTATAGAGAAGAATCCATTTCCTTTACCTTTGCTAACTTCTAAAAATGTTGCTTTCATCCCTTGGCTCATGGCCCCTTCCTCTATCTTCCTCCGTCTTCAAAGCCAGCATCATACCATCTTCCAGTCTCTTTCTCCTTGCTTTCATCTTATCACCTGCTCTGGCTCTGACCCTCCTGTTTCTCTCTTATAAGGGCCCTTATGATTATATTGGGCCCACTCAGATCATTCAAGGGAACCTCCCCAGAGCAAGATCCTTGATCATACCTGCAAAGTCCCTTTACTGTATAAGGTAAAATATTCACAAGTTCCAGGCATTAGGGTGTAGACATCTTCGAGGAGCCATTGTTCAGCCTACCACATAGCCCATTTATTTTTAACGAGAAATATAAACAAAATGATTACATATGCGTACTCGGCAACCATATGCAAACTACCATCTCTCTGGATGAGCACATTATGGATCTTTTTTTCTTTTTTCCTATCTGTTATTTCTGAATTTTCTGCTTTCTTTTTAAATAAATATGTCGAAATGAGAAAAAAAAAAACCATCAACACAAGTTATTCTTTAAACCAAAAAATTCTTGGTTTAAGAATTTTTGAAGCTACAAGGTTTTTGAAGGTAGAATCCTGTTTTAAGCTGAGGGGAAAACCCAGAGGGGACGTGGTGACCACAGCACATGGCCTGTCGGTGGTGGGACTGGGAGCAGAGCCCCCATTCTGGACTCCTGCCTCGGGTCTTCCTTCCCCTTTCTGCTGCCCCCCTCTGACCACGTGAGATACTTAGAGGCAGAGCACACTTAGAGAGATCGCTTTTCAGGGGCCTCTACTCCTCAAGCTTCTCTCTGGGACACTGAGCCATGAAATCCAGCCCCCTGACCTTTTCTACAGGAAGGTCAGCCACGGCGGCCAGCGTGGCCAAGTACTACAATGCAGCCTGCTTGAACATCGACTCCATTGTGCTGGACGCCATCTCGGAGGGCAGCAACGCCCCAGGGCTCCGGGCCCGCGAGCTCTGCATCAGAGCTGCCATTGAGCAGTCCATGCGGGAGGGCGAGGAGTCTGGTAAGAGCCATTTCCCCAACTTCTTGTGGTCAGGTGGCCAGCACCCCCCCTCCCGCCCCCGGTAACACCATCTTCTCTGGG
Organism: Saccopteryx bilineata; assembly: GCF_036850765.1. NCBI lineage: Eukaryota > Metazoa > Chordata > Mammalia > Chiroptera > Emballonuridae > Saccopteryx > Saccopteryx bilineata. The sequence goes on from NC_089498.1 coordinate 23,468,923, forward strand.
TCCCCCTGAGCTTTTCCTCACAGCGCAGTTGAAGGCTGATTTGGACCACGCTGCTAACCTAGTAGCCTAGAGAGAACTTCTCTTCACCACGTATCTGTGGCTCTCCTGGCTGCCCAGGACTGGCACTCAATGTGGCACTTTAGGACCCAGGACAGTGAACAGCATGTGGCCCACACCTTTGGGGGTGACATGTGGAGAAGAGCAGGCATGTGTGCTCATTCAGAGCAGAGGAAGATAATGGAACAGAAGTACTGGCTTTGTGAAAGAGCACGTTGGGGTGATCAGGTGCCAACAAGCCTGCTTTGGGGGAGTTTTCACGGAAACGGGCTTTGAAGGAGTGGAACAATAATACTGATAGGTAAAGATGAAGACGAGGCCGTTTCAGACAGAGAGCTCAGGGAAGCTGACAGGAAATTAAAGGTGAGAAGGCAGCTTGAAGCCAACTGTAGTTGACCTTGACGCCAAGGTTAGGAATTTGGATTTTATTTTGGAGGAAAAGACTTGGGTGATTTTCACCCCGTGGGAGAAATGGTCAGAAAGTAGCTCTTGTGATGTCTTGTTAAACTAAAGATGAGTAGGCCTGGGCGAGCTGACCCAACGGCCACTGGCGTCACGGGGAACTGAAGGACTGGGAGGCATTCAAGATTCTCACACCGGTGTTGCTAGAATCAGAAACCAGGAAGAGAGTGATGCCGTCTACCAAGAGGGGGGGGGAGGGTTGCTGGAGGGGAATTGAGTTTCTGAACCCCATGGAAGTGAGGCCTGGTGTGGCCTCCCTGTCAGCGTTTGGGAATCCTGCCTCCATCCGGTCCGGAGAAAGGCTGCTCAGTGGGAAAATGTAATGGAGTAGAGTGCCTGCTGAGAGCTGAATTATCTTCATAGAAACACTCAGGACAGCAGGATAGCGTGCACTATTCCTAAGAGTACACTATTCCTAACAGTGCACCGCGCCTGCTAGCTGATCAAGCTGGCCGGGGCTTTCAGGCATGCCCCTTCCCCTCAATATCTCTGCATGGGATGCTTAGGAAAGTGGAAAAAATAATTTTCCCTCTACCCTTCTGAATTCTTGGTTAAGACCCCTGTGATAAATATACCAGATTAATAAGAGAAAGCAAAGTTTATCTACATATATACTTTGTATATATATGATAATCAGATAATCAGAAAAAAAATCAAAGGTGGCCTTAGAATTCAGTATTAAATACCAGCTTAATAGGGAAAAGAGAAGAGGGACATAGTCCTCTTAAAGGAGAGCAGATGATTTTTAGGAACGATGAATGAGCCCTTGGGAAAACGAAGGTGGGTGTGATGGTTTGTCTGGGTGGGCTGTTGACGTCCAGGCTCCTCTCTGGTGATCAGAGCCAGCCTTCCCTGGTCGATGAGACTCTCAGAAAGAGGATTTGTGGCAGTCGAGTTCCTTTTGCATGCCTGACTTTAGACAGATACGGGAAGTGCAGAGAAAGCCTGTGCATTTGCTGGTTTTGAAGCGCCCACAGCTCTCAATAATCGATATAGCAAAGCAGCAGATTTCGAGGTGGCATGTCCCGGAAGTCCTGGAGTAATGTTTTTGGGTGGCATATTCACTGCCCTTCAGTGGGAACCCTGAGCTGAATCCTAATCCTGGTTCTCTTAGACTTTTGTTTCCTTTTCTGTCAAATAAAGTACAATTCACTGAGGTCTTTGGAGGGGTGTGGATATCCCGGGACAAATCGTGAACCTGAGCTCCCTGTCTGAGAATGTGATGTCTGTCTACAGACATAACTGGGGAAGTCTTCCTCAACCAAGTGACAGGAGCGGCTGCTGGAGTACAGGAAGTCAGCCCAGAAAGTTCCAGAAGAGGAGGAGTGGGACAGACAGGACAGGCTGGGACCCCAGGGAGCACTGCCGTTCTAAGAGGAGGCTGTGGAGGAGGGACCGGGGGAGAGACTGGAGGCCGAGCAGGGGCTAGAGGGGCCGGCCGGCAGGAGAGCAGGCCCAGGGCAGTCAGGGCAGAAAGCGCTGCAGGAAGGGGAGGGCGCGGCAGTCCTCCGGGTCTCTGCAGAGCCGCGGTGGAGTCCAGTGTTGCCTCGACGCCCTTATCACCAACTAGCACACTATTTATTTTATTACCTCTCTCCCCCCACTGGAATGTAAGCTTCTGAGGGCCGAGATTAGTGTTCCTTCTCTTCACTAATGTATCCCTAGACTAGTGCCCAGCACAGAGTAGACGCAGAGTGGACGTATAAAAAAAACGTACCGAAACACTAAAGGAATGAAATCGTAGATTGCTGAAAATTCAAATAGAATGAACCTTGAGAAGAGGGCCACTGGAGTTCACAGTTCAGAGGTCACTGGCGACTTTGAAGAAAGTAAACCCTCTGAATGGGGGCTTAACCCCAAACACACATTTGCAGTTAGCCGTGGAGGAAGTGATAAATCTGAGCCTGCCCATCCCGGTATGAAGTCCTTGTGCCCATAATCAGGCACCAGGGGAGGGAGGAGGGAGTCCATGGAAAGATAAAGCAGAGGAAGTGTAGTGAGAACTCTGAAGGGACTTCTAGGGACTTCTGTGCTGACATGGTCAACAAGGAGAAATAAGTAACAAGACTGTCCAAAAGCTGGAGAATCCTGGGAGCTGCCGGCCGTGGGGCCCAACTCTCACCTCTCAGGACACCAGCGGCATCTGCTGAATCCCTGCTCAACCTTCAGGGCAGGTGGCCCATCCTTGCAGAGTTAGAGCCCCAGAGGACACAATGAGAGGGGACTTGCTATTGTGGTTGGGAGGCTGAGAGGGGCAGGAGTTTGTCATAAAGGCCAAAGGCACTCTAGGGAGAGTTTTTCTGAACAACTCTCATGGAAACCCTTTGAAGTAATTACATCAGCCACTGATTCTGAGAAGGGAGCTTCTCGGTGGGCGGGGGTGCTTAGGGGCCATGATCTGATTAGAAGGAAGGGCAGAGCTGAAACAAAGAAATGAATGTTGGAGTCATTTACCAACAGGCATACTGTTATTACTTAGCCTATTTGTTCATTTGGGCCACTCGGGCTACAGAAGCAGAGAATGAACGCCCTACCCAAGCTACTCATCAGCATCACCAGTCTCTAGGACCCCAAATGGTCAGGTGTTAGGTTCCCAAGATAGGGCTGTAATAGACCAGCAGCTTCAGAAATGATTGCCCTTGTACTGGAAGAGAACGGGAGGCAGATTCACTGGGGGCCTGAGCAGGGAAAAGTGTGGACTCCAGGCCAGGCTCTCATGGAGCCATCCTCATCCCGTCCTCAGTGGGCGGAGCCTCTTCTCCCAGCCCCGCTCAGCCAAGAGGGTCACCCTGGGTTTCAGCGTGCCATCCCCACTGTTATTTCCTTATGATCCCAAGGCAATTTTTAATATAAGCGCACTCTCTCTGTGTAGCCCAGGAGACTGCTTCGAGCCATATTGCCATAGGACAGATGCGAATGAGCACTGAGACCCTGGGGAAGTTAACCTCAGACTCCACTCTGCTGACCCCAGACATGAAACTCGCAAAGACTATGCGTGGGAGCGTGCTGCTCTCCAAGAGCAAGGCAGAGAGCCACGGCTCCATGTCTCAGAAGCAGCATCTCCAGCACTCGTCAGATACACCACAGGTACCGCCCAGGGCTGCCCGGGAGGAGGGCTGGGAGCCTCTTCCTCCCCGTCCTCAGCATCCTACGGCTGGGTCAGCACAACTTCATTCCGGGGCACTGTCCCCGCACCACTCCTCCTGGAAGGAGGTTCATCAGCAGGTGTTCAGCAAGTGCCTTGAATGGTTTAGGCACTGGGTTGGGTGCTGGCAGAGTGAAGATAAATAAAGCAAAATCCCTGCACTTGAGATGCACTAAGAGGCTGATGAAGGAAATAACCGCACCTTCAATACTTGCAAAAAAATGAGATTGGTAACAAATAGGTATGCAAAAAGAATTAGGCTGAACCCTATGAAATTGCCAATATTCAACCATTTGGGAACTTCAGAATAGGAATTTCATACAGCTCAACCAAATACTAAAGGAATGCTAAGGATGAAACCATTAACTTTTCCAAGATCTAATATGCTGCTCCTTACACAGATGTTTGTGGATGAACTAAAACCCCTAAATTTAAATTAAATAGGGTGTCAAGGGGAACCATTTTCTTATTTTGATTAAATCCATCTGAACATCAAAGAAAGGCTTTTTAGAATATATCAAAGAAATGTCCAATTCTGGCTTCAATATCCTTTCACTAAATAGGGAACTTAAAACTTGTAAAAGATCACAATAGAATCAGAACTCAGAGTGACTGCGGCCCTGCTTCAGTGTGACAGGCCTGCAGTGGTTTGGACAAGTCACACTGTCAGGGTTTTACCTAGAGAGGGACGTTCGGTCAAGTTCTCCTAAAGTATGAACTGTCCAGTGACTGGAACTGTAGTCATTCGTTGCAAATGGGAAGCAATGTGTAATAGATAATGAAGGCATGACCTATTACTTATTCAAAAGTCACCTTGTTCCAAGAAAGCACCAGTTAGAAATCCTGATCTTTTGAATGATGTGGAATCCAACGCTCTCAGTACTCAATTGTACGGCATACTCAGCGATTCACTACTGTGATCAGATTCTAGACTTTGTTCATTATTATCCATAAACTCCAAGATTTCTATCTCACACATTCTACTTTCCAACAACCGTCTTCTAACTTACTTATCAAAACATTCAATCCACGTGTCCACTACCTTCCACCCCCTTCTCTTCCTTTCTTATCCAGTATGGATTCTGTGCTCTGTCACTGTTGGCACTCCCTGCCCCTTTCCCTTCATCGTACTCTTGAAACAAAACTTTAGCCTGGGTAAACCCAATTCTCCACCAGGCAGGACAGCTGAACATGGCTGGAGAAAATCCTCATCTTCCCTGCATGGTCTTAATTCAAATTGAAGATTACAAAACTCAAGCAGACCCTTTGGTCTGTCCTAGCAAATTTGTACTCCATCTCTTCAAGATAACTATTATATTGCTATCCTCACTCTCCACCTCTTCCTCATTCTTAGCTAATGATCAGAAGACAGCAGATCTTAGCAACAACCAGAAGGTAACACCTTATCCTCCCATTGCCGGGGTCCAGCCCCGGGGGGGATCCAGGGGTCCCACAGGAGGAGACAGCGTCAGCGAAAATGGAGTGAGAGAGCCAAATTCTTTTCTTTCTCTTTATTCTCTGGTTAGCATTTACTGCCAGGCATCTCTGCTCAATGCTAGTATAGCTCCCTTTTTATACACGCACACCGAGTTACAATCACATGGTGTTAATTATTATTTTTGTTTCACTATGTTTGCATGTTTCCGGATAACAGTTAATTTACATCTATGAGTCACAAATCAGGTAGCAAAATATTCAAAATACAAAATAACTTGAATAGCGATAACAACATCAGTAAAAGCTTCTAGAGTATTAGTTCTAAAAGGCTTGCCTCTAAAGAAATTAACATAACATCAAGAATAGCTTTCATTCAAAGATATGCAGAGTGCACTTGCAAGATAGCCCAGCAGCAACACAAGACATTCCATGGATTTCCCTACATTTTTAAATCTCATGAGAACATCTCATTGAGAAAGCCTAGCAATTGCCTTTAGTCAAAAGACAATTCTCTTAGTAAAACATTCTTTTCTTGCTGACTACGCTCTCATCCTAGGCCACACAATGGGCCATCCTACTATACCTTACCTAAGATACTATTGTCTAATCAAATATTACTTATTTATTATATTTAAACACTAGTTAAGTTCTGACTCTATTCTTCTCAGAATATACCACTATTTGCAGATCAAATAAGCAGGAAGAAAGGAATGTTTCTCTACTTATCACATGAAAAGGCTAGGGAGAAAAAATGTTAAGTGAAGGCCGAAGGGTGCTCTGTGCACAGCCACTGCCTCCTAACCATTCACAAGTCACAATCTATTCTTTTTATCATGATTAAGAAGGAATTCTCCTACAAACTTAACCCTTTACGAGGGATATCATAGCCAGCCTCTTATGTCTATGAGCCCAGTACAAGGGGCTTACAGGCTTTTCTGTGGAACTCACACCCTCTGTCTCATTTCCAAAGAAATTACTACGAATCTACAGGGAAAGCACGGTACTATTATCCCTGTGCCACAAATAACAGCACACACCCAGAAAAGGGGGGATATAAGGCCAGATTAATTCAAAAAGTCAAAGGGGGAAGTATCGTTGTGTCTTTCCTTTGCGGTGACTTTGTCACCCCGCAGCCATTGGTCTTCTCTGCTGTGACTTTGTCAATCAGCAGTTTTTGATCTTCTGCTGTGACCTTGTCAGCCAGCAGTTGTGGGTCTTCTTCTGCTGTGACCTTGTCAGCCAGCAGTTGTTGATCGGCTCCCGACATCCCATCATCCAGTCTACCAGACAGCCTGCATCCTAGCCCACTGTGCCTTCCCTGCAGCCGAGTAACTGCTCCTGCTCTTATCCAGGGCCCTGAAACTGGACCCATCCCTTCTTGCTTACCCAATAGCTCAGTTCCTGCAATTGTCCCCTCTCTACCGTTTACTTTACCCCCTATCTGTTGGGTTCTTCCCCTCAACATCTAGGCATGCTTTATTACCTCCCGTCTTTAAAAATATTTTCCTGTGACCCCCAGCTATTCCCTCATCCTTCAACTTCTCTCCAAAGAATTGCTGCATGACTGCCTCCTCGCCCTCACCTTCCTCTCTCCCACTATTCCAGTGAGGCCTTTGTCCTCACCACTTTGTCCTCACTGGCCACTCTCTCAAGGTCATTGGCATTCTTCTTGCCGAATCCAATGGCCAGTTTTCTGCCCTCATCTTACGTAACCTCTTGGCAGCTGATACCCCTCCTCCGAGCAAGGCTTTCTTCGCCTGGCTTTCAGAACCACACTCCTCCCCTTTCCCTCTGCCTCACCGAGGACCCCTCCACTCCGCCAGGCCCTCCATCTTCAAATATCTTCTGGAGTAGGCTGGGACTAAGTCATTGACTCTTTTCTTTCTGGTATCTACCATCTCTTTATAGGTGATCTCATCCAGTTCCTTAGTTAAATATTTAAATATTTTCTTCATATACTTAAATGTTTTCCTAAATATTAAAATTAAATGTTAAAATACTTAAGTATTTTTGTTATGCTATGACCTTCAAATTTCTACCTCCAGCCCTACCTTCTCCCCAAGCTTAGGTTCGTATACCCAAATTACATTCAATATCTCTATCAAATCTCATGTTTATCAAATCTCAAAATTTATATGTTCAAAAAATGGTTCTTGCTCCCCTCCAAAAATTTTTTTTGGTTCTTTCCCCAGTATTTCCTTTTCAAATAAATAACTTGACCAGTTTTCAAATAAACAACTTGCTCAGGTCCAAACTCAAGGAAAGCCATCCGTGATGCCTCTCATTCTTTCCCATCCCATCTCAAATCCTGCTGGCTCTACTTCCAGAATGTCTCCTGGGTCAGCCACTTCTCACCCCTCCGCCGTGAGCCTTCTCGACCCTGCTGACATCATCCCGCCTTGGCCACGGAGACAGCTCCCTCACTAGTCTCCCGGCTTCCACCCTTGTCACCTCAGGCAGCAGGTAGAATGTGCTCCAAAACATACAAGTCCGATCATTTGTCTGCCAAGAACATGCCAACAGCTTTCCGTAATACTTGGAATAAAATGCAAATTCCTTACCATGGCTGACCCGCCCTGCACATTCTGCCTGGCCATGTCTTTGACTTTGAGCCTGACTGTCTGTCCCATTGCTAATTCAGTTCCCATCGCACTGGGCTCCCACGTGCTCCCCAAGTACCCACAAGTGCACTCATGTTGAGGGGGCTTGCTCTTCCCTCTCGGAGTGACTCTTCTCTCAGGATCTGTCTTGTTCTTTCACATTACCCAGGTCATGTGACCACCCTTCTGAAGAGCCATTCCAACCCCACCACTGCTCTGTATTCCCTTACCGGATCATTTGCTCCCTGGCACAGGTTACTATCTGCAATTATAGTCTTGATTTACATGTTTATCTGCCCCCTTTCTGTCCCCCCACTTGAATAATAAGGACCACACAGGCAGCAACATTGCCAGACTGTGTGTTATCGTGTCCCTGGTACTAGCGGGGACCCCAGGTGCTCAGTGGATATTTATTGAATGAATGAACAAATGGCTGCTGTTTAATATACACAAAGCACCTTCCAAAGTGTTCCTGCCTGAAGCTTATAGCAATTCTTTGAGGACGATAGGAATATTCCATTTTACACTGCAGTCCCCATTTTACAGATGAGGAAATGAGGCACAGAGAGATTATATGGTTTTCCCAAGGTCACATGGCCTGTATGTGTAGAAGTTGTTGAGACACCAAGCCGCATTCTAACTCCTGATCCTTCTCCCACTCAACAGATTTCCTCCAGTCCTCTCCCCTCGGGGCCCACCCAGCGCCGGATCAGTGTCAGCACCAGCATCGGAGGCGAGACTGGGCTCCTGAGCTGTGTGCTTCCGGAGGAGCTGCTCCTTCAGATCCTGTCTGAGCGCATCCAGGTGTGTCCACGCTCGGGCACGGACCCACAGCCCTCACACACGTCCCCGTAGGTGCTGGGGCTCCAGGCCATTGCCCACCCACCGCAGCTTCGAACCCCGGGGCTTGGAAAGGGAGATGGGTTTCCTCACCCTCACATTCACCCTCACCAGTCATTCACTTGTCCCTTTGACAGTCCCCATTGGTCCCCAGCCCTGGTTCAGTGCTCTGCCTGAAGCCACTCCTCTTCAATGACCAGCGATCAGAAGGTTATATATTTTAAAATAAACAGAAAAAGAAGCCCATGGCACAGCCGTGTTTTCAAAACTCTAAGGTGGAGCCATTTAGAGTTAGAATATGGAAACATGTTCATTGCTATAAAAATAAGCTTTTAATATGTTATTAAGTGAGAAGAGCAGATTATGTACTACCTGGTTTCACTTCTATGTGGAATCTAAAGAATAAAATAAACGAACAAAACAGAAACAGACTCAGATACAGAGAATAGACTAACAGTTGCCAGGTAGGAGGGGGGACTGGGTGACAAAGAGGAAGGGACTGAGAAGTACAAGTTAGTACAGTTACAAAGTAGTCACGGGGATGTAAAGTACAGCACAGGGAATATAGTCAGTAATGCTGTAATAACTACGTGTGGGGCCAGGTGGGTGCTAGACTTTTGGGGGGATCACTTCGTAAATTATGTAAATGTCTAACCGTTATGCTGTACATCTGAGACTAGTATGAAATAATATTAAATGTCAACTGTAACTGACAAATTAAAAAAGAGTAAAAACTCCCAAGCGTATGTTACCTGTGGTTATCTTTGGATGATTATAGATTTTTAGTCTTCATTTCTGAATTATTTTACAATGACATATTGCTTTTAAAGTCAGAAACACAATACCTTTCTTTTTTTTTTTTTAATATTTATAAGTGTTATACAGTTTAAAAAAAAACAGAGCAGCGGGAGTGGGGATGGTGCCCCTGAGCCTGTTTGCTGCCGGCGGTTTGCAGAGAACGCAATTGCCAGGCGGGTCCCACAGCTGAGTATTTGCTTTGGTTTTGCAAACTGAGCCACAATATTAATGGCGCATTTAAATTTAATAAAATCAGTCTTGAGGTTCCCAGAAGAGGAGGAATGTCATCCTCAGAAATGATTTATGTAAAGTTTGGACTGCTGTGGCAAAAGGTGCCACACTCTCAACTGATTGGAGCGAGGTGGTCCAATAAGTGTGCAGGTGTTTCGTGGACCCAGAATAAAGGCTGAGGTCACTGGAAAAGCCCACGGGGAGCTGGTAGAGCTGTGCTGCTCAAAGCACTGGTCTTTGTGGTCTGCAATGCTTCCTTCATCAACCAAGTCTTGCTGCAAAGGAAAAAATAATGGCAGACCCAACCTGAGTAGTCTATTCAGTGATGTAATTGATTTACATTCTGACACAAGATTCTTGTCTCATCAACACTGGTGTAACCGGTTCCTGGCGAGTGGGGCCAGTCTGTGCGCTGTCCTTTGAGTGACACGGTGGCGCAGCAGAGACTGATCTGCCGTACTTAGTATGATCAGAGTCATTACACTCCAAGGCAGTAACACCACTAAGAAAGATGCAAATGGCTCGTCCTACTCCTCTCTGTCCCTGCTGCCTGCTACCCTGGGCATGAGGACATCTTTCCTTTGCACCTTCCCTCCCTGGATCCCCTGGGTCCTCCCAGGCCCCGACTTTAACGTTTAGCTTGTTTTCTTTACTTCTATTGAGAAAGAATAAATACTTTTCTCTACAAATATGTACGATAAAGATCCTCCATGACTGAGCAAATACTTTAATTTTTCTTCTTTATTTTCTAACAGCACCTTGAATCTAGCAGGTAGTTTAATGGTATTTTCACCTGGGCTCAGTAGGTTTGCAGAACCAGCTGCAGCACCGGTAAACGCACCAATGAAAGAACAAGCCACCTTAGAGAGAACAGGCGGCCCTGTGGCCATGGTAACCGTCTTTGCTCTCTCTGGTTTCAGCTGAGTGACTGCTGGCAAGGAGTGGTATTTGACAGCCTCGAGACGCTCTTCGCTCGAAATGGGGCTCTGGCTCTCCTCTCCCTGCTGAAGGCCATTGGCAACCGGGAGCACATCTACGTTCTCAACATGGCCCAGGACTACACGGCCATGAAGGCCCGGGAGAAAGCCAAAAAGGAGCAAGAAGGCAAGGCCCGCGCCCTCCTGGACTGGCCTTCACGCCCTAACCAGCCTTTCCTTTGAACTTAGCTTCGCCTTTTTAAAATGCTTCCCTGCCATGATAGACTGTTGGACTTCAGTGAAACTATTACGCTGCCATCTCACCGGTGCCCCACCTCTGCCCCATAGGGTAGCTGGAGTCCTCGCTTGTCCTGCTGTGCAGGGAAGGGGCGGAGACAGAAAGGACCTGAGGGGAGATGACAACTGAAGGGGGAGCTCAGCTTCTCTGACAGCACTCTGCCCCCTTTCCCAGTTTCCCGGTTTCCCAGTGCCACAGTGTTCACGGTCCCCTCTCTGGGATTGCTGCTGACCTGCGGGAAACACACCCCGGTCCCATCTTGCCTCAGGGGACCGATTGGCTTGTTGGTTTTGTTTAGGCTAACGATGCATTTCCTGTGACACCAGAGGTGCTGCTAAACTTAATGAAAAAGCAGCTACATTGTAGCCTACCGTGTGGCGGACCTTCTGTATACTTATATGTCTTTAAATGGCGCCTTATCCCCACTTTACAGATGAGGAAAATGGGACTCAGAGATATCAAAAGTCTTGTGTAAGATCACATGGCAAGTTAGTAAGGTCTGTGTAACTGAGGCCTTTGCTTTTTTTTTTTTCTGTCATTACACCGGTGGCCTGGAATAAATTTTCACTCACTTAAAAATAGACACGCACTGGCCTGACCTGTGGTGGCGCAGTGGATAAAGCGTCGACCTGGAAATGCTGAGGTCGCCGGTTTGAAACCCTGGGCTTGCCTGGTCAAGGCACATATGGGAGTTGATGCTTCCAGCTCCTCCCCCCCTTCTCTCTCTATCTCTCTCTCTCTCTTTCTCTCTCTCCTCTCTAAAAAATGAATAAATAAAATAAAAAATAAAAATAAAAAAACAAAAAAAATAATAATTCAGGAAAAAAAATAGACACGCACTCAGAGTAATATTCATGTAATAAGTTCCTAATTTAGTCAGAAGCAGACCTAGCGAGTTTCGGCCCCCAGGAGAGGGGTGACACTGTCCCAGGAAGGCAGGGTCCTGCTCTGGCCTCAGCTCCAGCCACATCGCTGCCTGTCCTCGCCTGTCCTCACCTCTCTCTTCCAGAACAATCTATGCAAGTCCTAATGCTTTTCCAGTGAAGGGAATAGTTATAAACACTGAACTCTCTTAGTTCTTAACCACAACTCGAAGACTGCTTCCTTAGATTCTCGTTCAGAGAAAAATAATTAGGAAGAGTGACCAGGCGGTATTTCCATCACCAGTTCAGCCTCCAGGTGTCTAGTTTTCCAGAAAACTCATGTCCCCATCATCATCAAATTGAAAGAAGGGATCTCTTTTCATGTTCTCAGTTATCTCTGGATTGAAGTTTTTCGCACTTGTATACTGGCTTCTCTCCCCTAAATCGTTCGCATTTTGAAAGAAAGAAGCCCTGTGACAGCATACAATAACAATATTATGTTAAACTCTTGTTTGTATCGGACAGTTAAGAATACCAGGCACTGGGCTTGACACCATCGTTTATTCGATCCCCACAACAGTCCTATGAAGGAGGAGTTAGTTTTCTTACCTGTTGCTGTATCCCTTGGCAAATGTTGGTGAGAGGGCTCACGTGCAGGTCTCTGAGCCCAGAGCTAAGCTAGTGGAGTGTGAACAGGGCGCCATGTACCTTCCTGCTGAGTGTGAGCCACACCTCCGGGCCTGGAGTCTGCAGGGTATGGACATGCTCCCCTGAGCTCTGTCACCCTGAGCTCTGTGGTGACACGCTCAGAATGGGTAAAGTCAGCGGGTGGTGTATTTCCTATCCCTGCCATAACAAGTTACCACAAACGGGATGATTTAAGACAATACAGATTTATTATCTTATGGTTCCAGAGGTCAGAAGTCCTAAAATTGAGGTGTCAGCAGGGCAGCCTTCCGTCAGAAGTGCTAGCAGAGGATCCCTTGCCTCCCCTTTTCCACTTTCTAGAGGCCTCCTGCCTCCGTGGCTCCCTGTCCCTACCTCACAGCCCCCTGACGTTTGCCTCTGTGGTCACATCTTCTCTCCCTCTGCATCATCATCGCGTCACCTTCTCTGTCTCTGGCCCTTGTGACTATATAGGGCCCGTTCAGATAATCCAAGGATAGCTCTCCAACTCAAAGCCCTTGACTTCATCACACTGGCAACATCCTTCCTGCACGGAAGGTAACATAGTCACAGGCTCTGGGATCAGGACATATTTGAGGCCCCTATTCAGCCTGTCACAGATAGAGACCAGCTTTGGAACTGTGTGAATGAAGGAAGTCCCACCAGAGATAAGGAATGCCGCTGTCACACCAGCCACCTGTCACTGTCACAGACCCTCCGCAGCCTGTTCAGGCTGAGAGCTAAGCCCCTGGAGGTGCCCACAGCTAAAGCTTGTGAGTGCCTTCTCCTCACATTCCTGTCTCTGTTCCCACAGAGCAAAAACACAGGGAAGAGCTTGAGAAAAAGAAAGAGCGTCTCCAAAATATGGATGAGGAAGAATATGATGCCTTGACAGAGGAGGAGAAAATCGTGTTTGATCGGGATGTGCAGCAGGCCCTCCAGGAGAGGAAGAAGAGGTTGGAGTCAAGGGCCAGCCTGAGCGGAAGCAGTTTCCCTGGGGGCAACTTTAGCTGGGCACGCGGCCCATCCTGGCGACCAAAGTCATCCTCCAGGATGGCAGCAATGCCACGGGAGGCCCAAGGGGATGACCAGCTCAGAGCAGGAAAACCTCTTGAGCATCCAGAGTGCTGGTTGCTGCAGCCTTGCAGGGTTTCTCCCAATTTCCTGTCCTTCCTTCTGGGGGGGGACCTGGGACTACAGAGAAGGCTGTGCGATGCAATGGGGGTGTTGCCCCAGTGCTGTCCCAGGGCTTCTGGGGGGGCACCTGGGACTACAGAGAAGGCTGTGCGATGCAGTGGGGGTGTTGCCCCAGTGCTGTCCCAGGGCTTCTGGGGGGGGGGGGACCTGGGACTACAGAGAAGGCTGTGCGATGCAGTGGGGGTGTTGCCCCAGTGCTGTCCCAGGGCTTCCACCGGCTCTCCCTGACAACTGTCCCCTAGGTGTGGCTTATCAGCCCCTGTGCTCAGGTGTCCGCAGCTGGTGACTGAGGGCTACTCTCTTGACATAGTGGTTGCTCCCCAGAACTCAGCCACTTCTCCTCCTTCCCTGGCCACCACCTTGGCCTTGGAGGCGCTATCCATGCCTAGAGGTCTTATCCTCAGCCCGAGCAGTTCACCAGAGACCTTGAGGACAATCTCAAGCCAGCGCTGTCAGCCACCTTCTGGGCCCATCATTGGACTACCTGGGATAACTGGATCCCCTCCACACCACCTAAGACTCAGGGTCGCTCTCTCAGGCTCTCAGATATAGTGGCAGTGGGACATATGTCCTTATTACCTTCAAATGTGCGAGGGAAAGGGGTATTCTATTTCCTTTCCCTCCCTAGGAGTCCAATATTGGGGTAGGAAGAGCCAATATACTTGCCTACAATTTAACCACCTTCCTACTCCACCTCCAAACTTTTCCCACTGACCTCAAATAAGCCTCCCTGTCCTCTCTGCCCCTGCAGTGTAACCTCAGTCCTCCTACTTGATCCATTGTGAAATGCCCAGTCCTCCAGAGGTATGAAAAGCTGAGCTTTGGGATTCCAAAGGAATCTTTTTATCTCTCATCCAGACCATTGCTTCCAAGTATTTGTTTCATAGTGGACTTAGAATATGCAAATTTGGTCTTCCAAGCTCAACAATGACTCGTGTGTGAGACATGCATGCACGCACACATACCCGAAGTTCTGAAGTCGTGGTGAGTCAGCTTCAATGGGCAGAGAGGCACAGCCACAGGGATTCCTGGAAATGAAAATAGATGGGCTTTGTATTTTCAGAGACGCTACTCCCTCCACATTTGTTTAACCTTGGAGCCGGCCTTGGTGCCCTCACTGCCGTTAGCGGCAGGGCCCGCATGGCTGAATCCACAGCAGGGAGAGAGGGTGGGGGAGAGGGATGTGGCTCTCAGGTCCAATGCCAGGCTCCCAAGCTAGCCATGGTAGGGACTGCTGTTAAAAATGCCAGTTCTTGTTGTCTGAACATCAAATAACAGTGTAGGAAGCTGGGCCCCATCGGTACTGATACCAGAACAATCTTTGAAAGCTGCTTTTAAGGCATGCCAACATCAAGCTTATTTTCAGCCCTTGCCTCACTCTCCTTCGAAAGAAGGTCGAAGTAGAAATATAGATTAATTAGAACTCTTAGCTGAGATTCAGTTCATCAGTTTTGCTAAAAAACCATTCAAAGATAGTGTGTCATCCTTTCCCGTTTTCCTTCCTTCCTTCCTTCCTTCCTTCCTTCCTTCCTTCCTTCCTTCCTTCCTTCCTTCCTTCCTTTCCTCCTTCCTTCCTTCCTTCCTTCCTTCCTTCCTTCCTTCCTTCCTTCCTTCCTTCCTTCCTTCCTTCCTAGTTGCCCAATCTTCTTTTGTTCTTTCCTTTCATGTCCTGGCAAACTCTGCCCCCTGTAGCCCCCCCCCCCCCCAGACAATCAATCCCAGGCAGGGAGGGGCTCAGGCAGGAGGCCTCTGAACTCGGTTTTCTCTGCCTGGTTTAATAAAGGGAGCTGGAGAGATTGGCAAAGGAGATGCAAGAAAAAAAGCTACAACAGGAGCTTGAGCGGCAAAAGGAAGAAGATGAGCAAAAAAGGAAGATCAGAAAACCGAAGCCAGGATCAGTACGGGAGGAGATGCTCCTGAAGAAGTCTCAGACCGCAAGCCGGCAGGTAGCAGCGCTCTCTCGCTCCTCACCAAGAGCACAGCAGGGGCTTCGGCCACTGTAACTCTCTCGCTCCTCACCAAGAGCACGAGCAGGGGCTTCGGCCACTGTAACTCTCTCGCTCCTCACCAAGAGCACGAGCAGGGGCTTCAGCCGCTGTAACCCGCCCTGCAGCCCAGCACGTTTCCCCTCCAGAAAACTGCCCTGATACTGCTAGTTGGATTTTATGGTGGAGCAGAAGATAGAAGGAAAAGGACCAACATCTATGAAACACTGATTGTGTGCTAAGTGCTGGGGTTTTGCTTCATGTAACCCTGTCATAATTGGCATCCTGCCCACCCTGCGAGGTTCAAAGACAGGAACCTCTTCTGAGGTTGAGAGAGATGAAGTTGCCATTCCAGCATCCCTCCCAGTTTTGTCTGACCACAGCCCTTGCTCTTTCCACTGTCCCCTGCAGCCCCCTACATGGTACAAAATAGGCCTCTTTTACTAAGCTACAAAGCCAGTGATGCCCCTGTGCTCCAAGCACCTGTCCTTGAAAACAGTCAAGGAAAACTCGCAGCATGAGCTTATTCTTGCAGACAGTGCATCAGCCTGCCAAGGTTAGAGGCCATATCTCTGTCCTCTGCAATGGGGGAGGGGCCGAACAGCCAGAGCAGCACCCAGGGTGTAGCCGGCGGGTGTGCTCGGAGGCCGCTGCAGCACTGTGAGTGCTGAGAGTGCAGCTAAAGCCAGACTCCCAGCCAGTGTGCAGACTGGTCCCAGTAGGTGCGCAGGAGACAGTGACCACAGTACCCTGTGGCATCTCCCAAGGCTTCTGGAAGCGAGAGTACGGGGGACATTCTTGGTGATCTTTTCCTGTTGATGCTGCAGAATACCAGCTCTCAACTGGGAGTGCACATCAAAGTCACTGTGCACCTTTCTCAAAATGTAAACGCTGGGTCCCAGCCAGATCTATATATAACAAGGGAGGATCACGGAATGGATTTTTTTTTTTTTTTTTTGTATTTTTCTGAAGCTGGAAACGGGGAGAGACAGTCAGACAGACTCCCGCATGCGCCCGACCGGGATCCACCCGGCACGCCCACCAGGGGCAACGCTCTGCCCACCAGGGGGCGATGCTCTGCCGTGACCAGAGCCAGTCTAGCACCTGGGGCAGAGGCCAAGGAGCCATCCCCAGCGCCCGGGCCATCTTTGCTCCAATGGAGCCTTGGCTGCGGGAGGGGAAGAGAGAGACAGAGAGGAAGGGCGGGGGGTGGAGAAGCAAATGGGCGCTTCTCCTATGTGCCCTTGCCGGGAATCGAACCCAGGTCCCCCGCACGCCAAGCCGACGCTCTACCACTGAGCCAACTGGCCAGGGCCTGAATGGATATTTTGATAAAGCTCCCCACAGTGATTTTTAGGCACCATCTTGGTGTATATAAGTGGTGCCTAGAATCCTGTGAGCACTTCTGACAAAACAGAACATTCTCTTGCTCTTCCTTCAAGAACGGTTTTAAACCTATTTTATGTGTTTTGCCTTCTAGACTCTTTCCAAATTGGAGGCCAAGACGGACTCACTAGAAAGAAAAACATCTGAGAGGGAGCAGGTAATAACTGAGAAGGAGGAGCTGAACAAGAAGAGAAAGAACCAGCTGGCGGATAACACCCTTGGGCACCCTCTTGTCCAAGACCAAGAGGACGGCGAGGGGGACCTCCTGACGGACGCTGACAAGGCTTTGGCCCAGAAGTTTCAGACCTATGAGTTGACTTTGAAGGATATTCAGAACATCCTCAGATACTGGGATCGGAAGCAAGGAGTGCAAGTGCATCACGCCGGGGCCGAGGACCTGGCCCACGAGCCCGATGACCAGCGCCAGGTCCCATCCGGGGGGCGCAGAGGCCGCAAGGACCGGGAGAAGGAGCGGGCCGAGAGGGAGCGCCTGGAGCGGGAGAAGGCGGAGAGGGAGCGCCTGGAGAAGCTCCGGGCCCTGGAGGAGCCGAGCGATGGTGCCGAGGCCGACAAGGAGGACGACCACGAAGGGAAGAAGGAGCTGGGCGTGCCGTTCATTAACATCCAGACACCCGACTTTGAAGGCTCCAGCTGGAAGCAGGCCCTGGAGAATGACAAGCTCCCCAAAAGCGATCAGGTACACTTCTGCAAGATGGAGGGGTAATGAGTCAGGTGGCAGGTACCATGCCAATTGTCACGAAAGTTTTCTTTCTACAGAAAACCCATATCCCTTTCATTCCATTCATCTCTGATGCCCCCTTGGATAAGGCACTGATAGCTAGACAGGCCTTTTCTGCTTGGTGAAAATCCATAGAAAGTGCCACAAATCTAAATTATTTCATCTAACTTCATAAAAAAGCCACCTGTAGAGTTGATTTTTTTATTCAGCAGTATTGCGTGGACAGTACGATGCTCCACGCTGGCAAGACCACGGTACTTTGAGGTGAAGCAAGAGGCTCAACCACTCTAACATCTTTTTCCCATAAGCTTCCCACTGTAACAGAGATTATATATCACATAGCTTTTATGTTCCTAAAAACGGAAGGTTTTGCCAAAGGCCACCTTTGGTGGTAGTTTGCAGGGGATAGTTTTTATAGCCTTTTGTCCAGGGACAAACTTTCTCAGTTAAAAGAAATTTAATTTTTTTGGTTTATTTACAAAAACAGATAGGCCAGATTCAACCAGGGATGGGGCGGGGGGGGGGGGGCACAGTTTGCTGACCTCTGGGTTAGTTTATCAAAAACTAGATGTAACATTAAGAAGTAGAGGAAAGAGCCCATGATAGTTATAGAGCAAGTGAGGTTAGATGGGAGGGTAAGGGTCATTCAGGAGGGTGGATTCTGATGCGGTCTGGCCTCCGAGTCTCGCCACAGTGGTGCCAGGTGGCTGAAGAAGACAATTAGAGGACTCCCGACACCAACTCCTTTCATTTCATAATTATGCCAGGTCAGCCTGCGGTAAGGAGTTGTTTTTTGTTTTTGTTTTTTTCCAGAAATAGTTTTTGTGGGGTGTTTTTTTTTTTTTTAAAGAAAAGAAAAGAACATCTCATCTTGGTTGGTACTCTAGTATTATAGGCAAGATTACCTTCTGGCTTCAATTTACATAAATAAATAAATAAATAAATAAATAAATAAATAAATGTCAAATCCCATGTCAGTAATGAGAAAAATAAACCCACCAAGATTATCTTCTTGCCTTGTTTTATGTTCTCCACATTCCAAGCCATAGGTTAGAGCAGTGGTAGTCCACCTGGTCCCTACCGCCCACCAGTGGGCGTTCCAGCTTTCATGGTGGGCGGTAGCAGAGCAACCAAAGTATAAATAAAAAGATAGATTTAACTATAGTAAGTTGTTTCATAAAGATTTATTCTGCCAAACTTAGCAAAAATCTGACATAAAGTACTTGGTAAGTAATTATTATTATTATATGCTTTAACTTGCTATAACTCTGCTTTATAAATTTTATAAAGTAAAGTTACTTCCCTACTTTATAAATCACCATTACTGTGGAACCGGTGAGCGGTTAGAAAATTTTACTACTAACAGAGATACAAAAGTGGGCAGTAGCTATAAAAAGGTTGACAACCCCTGGGTTAGACTCCTGGTTGGCAAACTGCGGCTCGCGAGCCACATGCAGCTCTTTGGCCCCTTGAGTGTGGCTCTTCCACAAAATACCACATGCGGACGCTACCTTGATAAGGAATGTACCTACCTATACAGTTTAAGTTTAAAAAATTTGGCTTTCAAAAAGAAATTTCAATTGTTGTACTGTTGATGTTTGGCTCTGTTGACTAATGAGTTTGCTGACCACTAGGTTAGACTATTGCTTAAAGAACTCCTTGGCTCTAGTAATTTAACAATTGGTACAAATTATTCATCTCTTTCCTCCAAGACATTCTAAATCCTGGATGTTAACTATAGTTACACATTAGTCAGGAAATGTCTCTAGCTGCTAGACCTACAGGATTAGGGGCCCAGGATTACTTGAAGATCATGACCTGCAAGGCCTAAGAGCCTCATTTGGTCCACAGAATGGACACTTGGGTGGGCTAGAACATGCACTGTTGTGATAACAACCATTGATCTAGCAGTAGCACCCTTAGTCTGAGGGTTTTACATACTGAGTAGGAAGTTGATACTAAATTTTCAAACCATCTGCTCTGGAGCATGCTCGCTCTTTATATATCAGAGCACAAAGTGGGGGTAACATGGGGAGAAATTCTCCCAAGTTTCTTTCCGACTCCTCTCTTCCCTCCCATCCTTCTCCCTTTCCCAGACCTTTGTTTGTTTGTTTGTTTGTTTTTTCCTTGCTATATTTGAACCTGCTTCCATCCCAACTTTCTTTCACCTTTGGAGGAAAGAACATTTAGAGATAAAAGAAAAATTAACATGGGATCTGAAATATAGATGGGACAATGATAGGCATCAGAATCCTAAGAGCTGGTCTCTTTAAACAGGGGTTTATTGAGTGCCTACTGTATGCCAGGTCATGTACTATGTTGACCTGGTTCTTGTCCTAATAGAGTTTACGGTCCATTTGCAATGACAATTAAATAGTCACAGGAAAGTGACAAGTGCCTGGTCTGGAGGCATGGGTCTGGAAGACCTGCAGGACTGTGTCAGAGGCCCGTCACCCCCTCCCCTGACACATGGCCACCTCGTGGAGTCCACTGGGAACATGGAGGGAAAGGCGGGAGGGCTGAACCACGCTGCATTCTAGATTAGAGGGAGCTCACCTTCTACGCATGAAATTAACTGTGGACTTTTCTTTAGATCCTAGACTTCTTGGGTCTGGGTTCCTCTGGAATGACCATCCCAGCTCCTGTCTTATTCTCTGTAATCCCCTACCCTGTGAAGCGGCTGCCTTCATCCACAACAGAAATCTTGCAGCATTTTGTGTTTGTAATTCCACTATCCGAAGAGCTCTCCCTGCTGGAGGAGAAAAGAGAAGTGGAATCAGAGGCAGAGCTGTCAACCACGACCACCACCACCAGTTCTGCAAAGGTAGGGTGTGAGCCGCTGTCCCGGCCTGGGAGAGAGTGTCTCCCTCCACGCGGCCAAGAAGTGGGTGCGCTGCTGGCTGTCGTACTCGCTCAGGTGTTCCCCCTCCACTTGCTGGCGATCCTGCCTGAGGACCCCGCTCCAGCCTCTCTGAGCTGCACCTTCCCTGGCCTGACTTTTCCTACTTCCCAAGAGGAAAAAGAAAATGACTGGTTTTCATCTCCCAACCTTTCCAGTCCCCATGGGAGGGTCTAGGGAACTTGTCAAATTACTATCAAGTGCCCTTGCAAGAAAAAATAAATAAATGCAACTAGCTCTTCCGAAAAGATAGTATAATATCTGTGTGAAGCTAAGTAATTTACCCAGTACATAAAAATATGAGTCAACAGGCACAGGTTAAGGAAACATGCCCTACTAGAGAAAGAACAGGTTATGGAAGAAGTTACGATAGGAAAATTAGACTACGGTGGCCCAAAATTTGAATCTCTACTCATGGTCTCCTACAAACCATGCATATCAGCAAAGAACAAACAAATTCAGCAGCAAATAAACCCACCTGCAGGCCCTGCCTACAGCTCAAGCAAGGGACGGAGAATGCCCAGTCTTCAGTTTGCGAGCAAGCAGGAAATCTACCCCTGTGGGAGCAGCGTCCGTGCGCAGGCCTTACTAGAGCAGAGCCCAGATAAAAAAGAAAAGCTTGTCCACATCAGAGATCACTATCACTCTTTTCTGAAAATTGGCCATTGCCAGGAAAGAGTTACGCATTCTTGGGCCTAACCATTTTAGGAGGAACTCTGGTTTCTCTCCAGTTGACAAAGGAAAGCTCTTCATTCTAGAAGAATGACAGCTGACATTAAAGAAAGAAGGGTAGGATTAGAAAAGAATTGTTGTGATCCCCGCTGGGGGTGGGGGATGATTAATGAGCACCAGCGATACAAAAACCAGCAGTTTGTTAAGGAATAAGACGCTCACTGCAGCTAAAGCACCAGCCCACAGGTGACGGGCCAGCTGCAAAGGGAAGAGCCTACTTTATCATGGCCACATCTGGCAGGCCCCACTCCAGCCACGCAAACACACTTCACATCTGTATTCATGGGTCAGCCTGACATTATTTGTCCCCCATGGTGGTGGAGTGTGATGTACACAGCATCCTCTATACATCTAATCAAGCTTTTAAATCTAATTTTCAGCTTATGGGAAATAGAGTAGATAAAGGAATAAGTTAGATGTCGGCCTCAGAATAGACAGAAAATTTCAGACTGTGGAGTATTCTCTAAGAATACAGAACTAGTCTCTCCAAAAAGTCAATGTGACGGGGATTGGGTAAGGGGTCTACATTAAAAGATACTAAAGGCCCTGGCCGGTTGGCTCAGCGGTAGAGCGTCGGCCTGGCATGCGGGGGACCAGGGTTCGATTCCCGGCCAGGGCACACAGGAGAAGCGCCCATTTGCTTCTCCACCCCCACCTCCTTCCTCTCTGTCTCTCTCTTCCCCTCCCGCAGCCAAGGCTCCATTGGAGCAAAGATGGCCCGGGCTCTGGGGATGGCTCCTTGGCCTCTGCCCCAGGCGCTAAAGTGGCTCTGGTTGCGGCAGAGCGATGCCCCGGAGGGGCAGAGCATCGCCCCCTGGTGGGCAGAGCGTCCCCCTGGTGGGCGTGCCGGGTGGATCCCGGTCGGGCGCATGCAGGAGTCTGTCTGACTGTCTCTTCCCGTTTCCAGCTTCAGAAAAATACAAAAAAAAAAAAAAGAGAGAGAGATACTAAAGAAACACAACAACAAAATGCAATATAGGAACATAGTCCTGCCAGCGTCAAGCTTTCTTTAGGGTCTTGGCCTCCTTCTCAGGGGATCAGGTGCCACGGAAAGCTCTGGTCTTCTCTTTTTTTTTTTTTTTTTTTTTAATAAATTTTTATTAATGGTAATGGGATGACATTAATAAATCAGGGTACATATATTCAAAGAAAACATGTCTAGGTTATTTTGTCATCAAATTATGTTGCAAACCCCTCGCCCAAAGTCAGATTGTCCTCCGTCACCCTCTATCTAGTTCTCTGTGCCCCTCCCCCTCCCCCTAACTCTCTCCCTCCCTCCCTCCCATGTCCTCCCTCCCCCCCCCCCTTGGTAACCACCACACTCTTGTCCATGTCTCTTAGTCTCATTTTTATGTTCCACCAATGTATGGAATCATGTAGTTCTTGTTTTTTTCTGATTTGCTTATTTCACTCCTTATAATGTTATCAAGATCCCACCATTTTGCTGTAAATGATCTGATGTCATCATTTCTTATGGCTGAGTAGTATTCCATAGTGTATATGTGCCACATCTTCTTTATCCAGTCTTCTATTGAAGGGCTTTTTGGTTGTTTCCATGTCTTGGCCACTGTGAACAGTGCTGCAATGAACATGGGGCTACATGTGTCTTCACGTATCAATGTTTCTGAGGTTTTGGGGTATATACCCAGTAGAGGGATTGCTGGGTCATAAGGTAGTTCTATTTTCAGTTTTTTGAGGAACCACCATACTTTCCTCCATAATGGTTGTACTACTTTACAGTCCCACCAACAGTGAATGAGGGTTCCTTTTTCTCCACAGCCTCTCCAACATTTGCTATTACCCGTCTTGTTGATAATAGCTAATCTAACAGGAGTGAGGTGGTATCTCATTGTAGTTTTGATTTGCATTTCTCTAATAACTAATGAAGCTGAGCATCTTTTCATATATCTGTTGGCCATTTGTATCTCTTCCTGGGAGAAGTGTCTGTTCATGTCCTCTTCCCATTTTTTTATTGGATTGTTTGTTTGTTTGTTGTTGAGTTTTATGAGTTCTTTGTAAATTTTGGATATTAGGCCCTTATCTGAGCTGTCGTTTGAAAATATCAGTTCCCATATAGTTGGCTGTCTGTTTATTTTGATATCAGTTTCTCTTGCTGAGCAAAAACTTTTAATTCTGATGTAGTCCCATTCATTTATCTTTGCCTTCACTTCTCTTGCCATTGGAGTCAAGTTCATAAAATGTTCTTTAAAACCCAGGTCCATGATTTTAGTACCTATGTCTTCTTCTATGTACTTTATTGTTTCAGGTCTTATATTTAGGTCTTTGATCCATTTTGAATTAATTTTAGTACACGGGGACAGGCTGTTGTCGAGTTTCATTCTTTTGCATGTGGCTTTCCAGTTTTCCCAACACCATTTGTTGAAGAGGCTTTCTTTTCTCCATTGTGTGTTGTTGGCCCCTTTATCAAAGATTATTTGACCATATATATGTGGTTTTATTTCTGGGCTTTCTATTCTGTTCCATTGGACTGAGTGTCTATTTTTTTGCCAATACCATGCTGTTTTGATTATCGTGGCCCTATAATATAGTTTAAAGTCAGGTATTGTAATGCCCCCAGCTTCATTCTTTTTCCTTAGGATTGTTTTGGCTATTCGGGGTTTTTTATAGTTCCATATAAATCTGATGATTTTTTGTTCCATTTCTTTAAAAAATCTCATAGGGATTTTGATGGGAATTGCATTAAATTTGTATATTGCTTTGGGTAATATGGCCATTTTGATTATATTTATTCTTCCTATCCAAGAACAAGGAATATTTTTCCATCTCATTGTATCTTTTTCGATTTCCCTTAACAATGCTTTGTAATTTTCATTATATAGGTCCACTGGTCTTCTCTTTACTCCTCTTCTATCTACTCTAGTGTAGGTGGCTGGGCCCTGCCTGCTCTAGGCAGCCACCAGCATCCTGACCCTGCAGCGGCATCACCCCAGACTGCAGACGTGTTGTCAGCATCTGTGTCTTCTGTTTGTATGCATGTAAGATGAGTATTTAAGACCTTGTCCTCACTTTTAATTAAAATCCAGGAGGAGCTGACCGCCTCAGCTAAGGGGAGCAAACAGAAACTGAAAGAAAAAACAGAACCGGTTCGCGAGGCTTCAAAGGACACTCCGAAGGACACTCCAAAGGACACTCCAAAGGACACTCTGAAGGACACTTCGAAGGACACTCTGAAGGACACTCCGAAGGACACTTTGAAGGACAAACGTCCCGTGGCCTTCAACAAGAAGGGCCTTCCCGTTACGACCTCATCAGAAATAGAACAGAACGACTTGTCTGAGCAGCACTCCCAGGAGAAGTTCGTCAGGTGGGCCTCCGAACAACCCAGGGAGAGAAATGCTGAAGCCCCACATGGAGGGCGCAGCTGTCACGGCCCCTGATGGGAACAGGGCTGTCCTGCCCGGGGGACCCTGTGGACCGCCATGCCCAACCCAGCGGGACAGGACTTCCCCCAGGCAGCCATCCTGTCTTCCCTTGGCCCGAAGGGAGCATTCTCATTTGAAAAGCCCATGCGGTCATTTGCAGGCTGAATAATTTCCGGTGGGTCGTGCCAGCCAATGGTGAGGTGTCACTGAGAGTACAGTTCTCTGCTATGAACCCCGGGAACTATGACCAGACGTTTAACTTTGAGATCCTTGGAACTGGCCGCCAGTACCAGCTCTACTGCCGCGGGCTTTGTTGCTACCCGTCCATCTGTCAAGACCCAAAGTAAGTGTATAAAGAAAAGGTTGACAGGCACATTTTAGGTGCCCCCTCCATGCTACTTTGAACAAGGTAGCTTTTCATACTAATGTGGAACTGGGACATACCCCAGGCCCTCCTGTCCTGGCCTTCAATGTCTTGGACACTGACTAAGCCACAGAAATTATGTGATTCCATGAGACTGAGATGAAGTTCATATTTGGCTAGTTAGTTTGCTTATTCAACCAGTAAGTGAACTGAAACAGGCTTTATATTTCCTGTAGGACTTTTTGTGCTACAGTATAAAGATATATGCGCATCTCCACGGGCATGCTTTTTTCTGAGCTACTGAATCCTGCGACCCCTGTGCATGATATAAAGGCACTTGGCTGAGCAAGCTAGCAGGGCAAGCCCCCTCCCTGCCCCTGGGAAAGGGCCCCCTTTTTTTTTTTTTTTTTTACAGAGACAGAGAGAGAGTCAGAGAGAGGGACAGATAGGGACAGACAGGCAGGGATGGAGAGAGATGAGAAGCATCAATCATCCGTTTTCTGTTGCGACACCTTAGTTGTTCATTGATTGCTTTCTCATATGTGCCTTGACCGTGGGCCTTCAGCAGACTGAGTAACCCCTCGCTCAAGCCAGCAACCTTGCGTCCAAGCTGGTGAGCTTTTTGCTCAAACCAGATCAGCCCATGCTCAAACTGGCAACCTCAGGGTCTCGAACCTGGGTCTTTCACATCCCAGTCCAATGTTCTATCCACTGCACCACTGCGCCACTGCCTGGTCAGGCGGGAACGGCCCTTTTATAGCTTGTTTACCCAAAGGAGCTCTTTTGAAATTCTGACTAAGGAGCCCTATTGGGCAAGGAAATTGGAAACCAGTTAATATTCACCAGAACTAGTTTTCCATAGGAATTCTTGGGAATTTTTCTAGCTGGGCACACAACAACAGGAAATTGAACTCAGCTCTCTCATCAGCCCCTTGTTATGAAAGACAACAGTGGGAATCTTTTTTCTCAATTTCAACTGTACTGTTTTCACTCAGGGCCCAGGGAGGGAGGTAGCAGGAATAAAGGCTCAACAAAGGTCTTCAGATTAAGAGTCATTCAGTCTCCAGGCACCTGGACCCTTTGCTGAACAGCGAGTGTTGAGTTGATGTCAACACGAAGTCAACACCAGGTGGTGGCATTGAATTTCCTTTCCTCTCCTCTTCTCTTCTTCCCCTGCATTCAGAGTGGTGTTCCCACGGCGGCAGATGGACATGAAGGCAGATGAGGTCATCTTTAAGAAGTATATTGTGAGCATGGAGAGGTTTTACTTCGGACCACTGCTCTGTGGAAAATCAAGAGATAAGTAAGTGTTCCATTATCTCAAAGCAGGTTTTAGAACCCTGGGTTGGACTCCTGAATGGTACAAGCAGAGTTTCTATGTAGACATATCTTTTATTAGTGCTGCCTGAGTCCCTGAACCACAAATTAGCAGAACTAGGTTCTTGTACCACAAGTTTCTACTAAGCACCCAGATGAATAGGGGTACCATTTGCCCAGAGGGGAAAGCCGAGAAGAGGACGAGGCTTTGGAGGGGGAAGGATGGGAACAGGGGTTTACTTTGGGATATGTTAAGTTTGAGATGCTTGGAAGATACAGTGAGTAGCCATGTAAAGCAGGGAATAAGCTACAGGGTTTGGGTTCTCAGAGGAGAGAGACCTGTATTCAAGACAACAAAAGCTGTGGGCGTGGATGAGGTTGCCTCAGAAGAGAGGATACAGTAAGGAGAGAAGGAACACAGAAGGAGCCCCAGAGCGTTCCACCATTCGCAAGAGCTGAACCAACAAAGGAGATGGAAAAGAGGGCCAGAGCTATTGATAGAAACCAGAAGAGAGTGGTATTGCAGAGCCACAAGAAGAGGGTGTAGTCAGCTACTGACCACGGCTGAATGCTGTAGAGAAGGTAAAAAGATGAAGACATCGGTGTCCACGGGGTTTAACAACTGGAGGTCACTAAGCGCCTCAGCAAGAGTCTCTTGGGGGGAATCCCGAGGATGTAGCCCCAGTGAAGTGATTTGAGGAGTGAGAAAATGGAGGCTGGGTGTGAAGATAGCTCCGTGGGAAAGCTTAGCTGTGAAGGGAGTTGGGGGAAGTTGAGAATGGGAGGGAGACATGGAGTCCAGGGAAGGCTGCTCATACACTGTTGGAGTGCGGGAGAAAGCACGGGCCATCGCTCCCTGAGACAACACAATGGGATGTGTAGATGTTGGCCTTTGCCAAGCAGAGGGACCATCATCTCACACGAGGAGAGAACTTCTGGAGCAGATAGGTTTACGGATTTGGTTAGAGCAGTGAGAGGGTTCCCATGCAACTGTTTATTTTCTCCCTGGTGAACGATGCGAGGACTCCCTAACAGGGAGGGAAGTGGAGGGAAGTTAAAAATGTTGAGAAAATAGAGAGACGGTGTGAAGAAAATGTTTTTGTAGAAAGTGGGAGAGCGAGAATATTAGAGAAATGTATTAAGATCACCAGGCAGAATCAGAGGCCAAGGTGAGGTGATGCTAGATTTTCAGTGTTAGATTTTAGTGGTACTAGTTTTGTTTTTTTTTCCAGCTAGATGCACGTTTCTCATTGTGTAGGCAGGGAGTGAGCCCCAACCGAAACCAAGGTCTCAGCCTGTCATCACTCAGTCTAGCAGGTGTTGTGATGAGTAGAGAGGTTGATTTCTGTGGCGGAACACACGGGCCACCCTTGCTCTCCATTCCCCTAACATCTCCACTTTGTGTCCTGAGATGCTGGACTAGAAAGCGAAGGTGAGGAGGGTTTGCTGATGATGGAGAGGATCGTCGGGGCCTCCTAGAAGGGCCTAGCAGAGAGGAATGCGGGTCAGGTCGATGGACATGAGGGACAGACAAGCCGAGGGTTGGGAGTCAGGGAAAGAAGGCCACTCAGAGAGGCACGTGTTCAGGATAGCACTGGAGTTAACCAGGGTTTGGGGAAACGGCACTGGTCCAGGAGGAAGACAGTGCCCAGAAACAAGGACCAGTACAAGTAGGTATAATTCATTTATTCTTTTAACCCTTACTGAGCCTCGGTGTTCTCATTTGTAAAACGGGAAAGGAGTAGCTAGCACCCACCTCCCAGCTTTGTGAAGCCTGCCCTGGAAAACGCACGCGAGACTCTGAGCACAGTGCTGGGCAGCAGGTGTCAGGGCCACCCCCCTCCCCCTTTGGCAGCCACACCGAGGGCACGCTGCCTCTCTGACTCTGATTATCTCAGCCATGCTCTTGCCTCCCTTCCTCCATCATAACCTGTCCACCAAGTCTTTCGGACCGTTAATGGGCCCCAGCGGGTACTGTGGTGCCTTGCTTCTCTGACCTGTGCTGTGATCTCTGAGGATGTGTGTCTTTACTGACATTTCTTGTGCTTCCCATCCTTTTCTACTCGGTACCATTAACTGAGCAGCTTCCAGTGCCCAGGATGCTCGACTCTGTGGCTCTCTTCCTAAGGGAACAGAAACAGCCTTGTAACAGCGAACAATGACAAATGACTCCATGGCGGAACAGGAACATCTGTGCAGGTGTAGAAAGCAGTGAATGAGGTCATCTCTAAGACAGATGCGAAATAAATCACTCAGATTATCATCTCTTCTGGGATTATAAGCACTGGGAAGGGTAGAGCTGTGTATAATATTTCTCAGTTCAGATTCTTTGCAATAACTACCATTTGTTGGGCATTTGACACCTGCGGCAGTCAGGTGCACACTTTCACTCTACTTAATACTCACAGAAATCCTAAGAGGTTTCGTCATCCCATCTTAGAGGTGAGAAGACCAAGGCTGGAGGCATCAGGTCGCAGCTGCAAGTCTCCGCAGTGACAAAGCCTGTGCTCTTAGCCACCGTGCCACTGCCTCAGTGTGTAGCCACACTTTCCTTCGGAACTGTCTTGCCCCTCACAGTTTCCTTTTCCACCTGAGCTCTTAGTCCATCCTCACATTGACATCCCTAATTTATTCCTGATTTTTGTTCATTTCCAGGTACAAGTCCTCCATGTTCCCAGGCAACATGGAGACCCTGACCATACTGAACAATTCCCCAATAGATGTGGACGTGTTCTTCTGTTTCCAGAATGATGTCAAAGCAAGCACCTACTTTCTGGAACCCATGAACATGACTCTAAGACCCAAAGAGAAGCAGGTGCAGCCCCATGGAAACCAGTCACTAGGGCAAGGCTTTCCTGGGCGAGCTGAGACCTTGGTATCCCCAGTGTGAACGTACTTTGTTTGGACTCTTCCACTAGATGCTGAATATATGGGCCTACCCTACTGCGGTTGGTTTCTTTGAAGACAGCCTTGTTTGCTGCATCCAGGAGAACCCAGAGCCAACCATCTTCAAATTAAGCTGCCAGGGGGTCCGTCCAGAACTGGAGGTGGACCCTAGGCAATTGCACTTTGACCGGCTCCCGCTGTACAGGTCAGAGTTCTTGGGGACACCAGGACTGGAATGGAATTTAAAGAACGTTTAGTTATAGGGTGACCAATTCATCTTGGTTTGCTAGGGACTTGCCAGGCTTTAGTACTTTAAATCCTACATGATGGGAAAGTCCCAGTGCAGTGCAAGTCAGGATGGTTAGTAGTAACCCTGTTGAGTTAACTTGGGTTCAGTGGCTGGACTTCAGAAGGCCCACACCTTTGCACTCAAGGTCAACTGCCAAACTGTGTGCATATTTGCATTTTTCTCAGAAGGACTAGCTTTTTCCAGATTCTGAAAGCAGTCCGTTACCCTAACAGGTTAAGAATCGTTAGCCTAGAAATTCGAGTACAAACAGAGAATCTTAGACCAAAACTGGAACTTATATATTCATTTGCTGGAGTCTTATTATTCTAGATAGAGAATGTTTATTTCTGGGGCTGCTGGGACAGAATTGTTATGACGTAGATCCTGCGTTCTTTGATCAATACCATCAGGCCCCACTCCCGGATAAATACTCATTAGTGAACTAAGCAATAATTAAAATAACCAGAAGTACTTTTTCTGACCCGCCATAATGAATCAACATCATTTGAAACTGACAAAGTGGCTTTTGGTCTCTGCAGAAAAGAATCCAAAGTAGTTCTTCTCCGCAACGTCACAGCCCTGCCCGTGGCCTGGAGGATCACCAACCTGGAGCACCTGGGCGATGACTTCACCGTGTCCGTGATGCAGGGCACCGTCCCCGCCAAGGCCGAGTACAGCCTGTACGTGCACTTCCAGCCCTCTAAGCCCAACAACATCAAGAAGGCGATTCGGTTGGAGGTGAGGCCTCACCCACCCTCAGGCTAGGTCATCAAAATGTGTATACTTTGGGTTCCTTGACACACAAATTACCAAACACACACTATCCATGCATACACGCCAGCAACACACACACACACACACACACACACACACACAGCCAGGTCTCCCCATCTAATCCCATTGGACAACCCTCAGCCCACAATATCTTGCTCTGCACACACTGTAATCTCCCTAAAGACAGTCCTGTGCATAGCTGATTTCCCAGTGCTAAGAATGGAGCCCTCAATCAATGCAGAGTGAATGAGTGAGTGAATGGATGAATGAATGGTGTTACCATCCCTAGGTGAGCATTACAATCCTGATTTCACACCCCAAACTCAGTCACCCCTCACATTCTTGTCTCAGAAAATGTCACCTCCACCCAGTTGCTCCCACAGATATCTAAGAACCATCCTTGATGTCCCCCTTTTCCTGATGGCCTCCCCCCCAACCTAGTCCCCCAACAAGTCTTGTCAACTGTCTCCCAGTGTGTGCCATCCACTTCTGTCTACACTGCAGCTACCACCCTGGTCCAGGCCGCCTGCAGTGTCTCTCCCCGGGACTTCTGCAGAGGCTTCCTGACTGGCCTCTCTCCTCACATTCCCCACAAGTGTCTGGAGAGTTCAGGAAGTGTTAGTCATCCTCCTTCCTAACGCGCTCTGCTGCCTTCCAGCGCAGTGAGCATAAAGCCCAGGGTCCTGAGCCGCTTCGGAAGCCCTGCCTGCCTCTCTAGCTGTCCCTTACTCCACCCTGCTCTCATCCACTGGCTCCTGTCACCTGGTCTCTCAGCTTTTCCCTTGTCCTGAGGTTCTGTGGGGAGTTGGCTCCTGCTTTAGGCTCTGCTCAACAGTACTGCTTCTACAGGGTTCCTTTAATCATCACACTAAAAGGATCCCCTGTCTGTGCAAGGACTCTCCCTGACTGCTGTCCAGCGGAGCACTACCCCTTTCTTATGTTATTGTTTCTTTCTTTACTTTCTTTTGTGAATTCTGGTGGGGCGAGACCTCTTCTGACTTGTCCACTTTCTGTATTGGTTTCCTAGTTCTGCTCTAACAAAGGATGGCAAACTGAGTGGCTTAAAAACGGAAGACAATTTGACTTTGGGTGAGGGGTATGCAACATAATCAAATGTCAAAATAATCTGGAGATGTTTTCTCTAAACATATGTACCCTGATTTATCAATGTTACCCCATTAAAATTAATTTTTAAAAATGTAAAATAAAAACAAAAAACAGGTGCTAATTCTCTCACAGTTCTGGAGCTATAAGTCTGAGATCAAGGTGTCTTCAGGGCCATGCTCCCTCTGACGGCTCTAGGGAAGACTCCTTCCTGGGCTCTTCCACCTGCTAGTGGCTCCAGGTGTTTCTTGACTGGTGGCTGCATCACTCCCATCTCTGCCTCCATGTTCACATGGTCTTCTCCTCTGCCGTGTCCTCTCCTTCTCTGTCTCTTATAAGGACACTTGTCATTGGATTTAGGATCCTTCCATTCAATCCAGGATGATTTCATCTCATAAACTTTAATTACATCTGCAAAGGCTTACTCTTTTTCCAAATAAAGTCACATTCACAGATTTCAAGGATTCAGACATGGATGTACCTTTTTGGGGGGCCATGATTCAACCCACTACCCCAACATATCCCAACATGTCTAGCACAGTTCTGAATGTTGAAGGTACTCAGTGTATCTGTTGAATGAATGGATGAACAAATGCCATTGAGTTATGATGCTTGAATCAGTTCTGCAGCAAGGTTCTCCTTGAATACCTCCAGGGACAAAAACCTTACCAACACTTCAAGCATCCTGATCTTCCTTTGAACAGGTCTGACTGTTAATTCTCCCTTAGGTTGAGTTCAGATTCCTTCCTGTAATCTATATGCACATTAATCCTGTCTCTACCTTTTGGAAACAGTCAAGGGATCTAATCTCTCTTATTCCCTACCCGTGACAGTCCTTCAAATAGCTGAAAACATATATTGATAGATTTATTCAATCCACAAATGTATATGAACCCAGAGTTGATAGTCAACATTTTTTTTTTAAGATAAGTGTTTATTGCGTCTTGTATGTGCCTGGACTGGGCAAGCCCAGGATTTCAAACCAGGAACCTCAGTGTTTCAGATCGATGCTCTATCCACTGCGCCACCACAGACCAGGCGATAGTCAACATTTTTAACACCTGTCTCCACACAAACACAGATCTCTGTCCAGTGAACCAGGCCACATGGCAAGTGCAGGCTCCCAACTGTGCTGACTTCATCCTTTAGTTGCTGGATCATGGGAAGCCTGGTATTCCCCATGGTGCGGGCGGGGGGAGGAGGCAGGAAGCAAGGGGAAAAGTCACTGTGACAGTGGTTCACTGACTGGTATGGAAACTGTTCTGTATTTTAACAACTCATGTCGTATTCCTGTGTGTTCCACCAAATAAGACACAGTGGGTCTCCCCTCAGGCTCGCCAAAGTGGTCTAGGACTTCCCTCCCCAGATTATGTTCCTTCCATATCTCCATGAGGAAATGCTTTGTCTGGTGAACTCATTTTTTTTTTAATTTGTGTAGCCCTTAAATTATCCTCCCTATTTTTTTCAATTACAAAATGTAAACCACTCCCCACAAGTGGGGAAGCAAAGGAAATATTAATAGAATGCTCCAGGTACTTGGTACCTGTCAGTAGGAAAGTACTGTTTAAACTCAGGAACTGATAATTCAAGTTCTTTATCCCATTTTTCCTTCCTGCTACCTATCAGCCCTTGTTCTTGTCATCTCTGCCAGAAGGTAGGCAGCAAAAGGAAGAAGGCAAAACTGAAGTGGCTTCAGTTTGTCCTGAGACATTGGCAAAACGCTTGGTGAAAGAAAAGACGGAGCCTGACCAAGTGGTAGTGCAGTGAGTGGATAGAGCATAGGCCTGGGATGCAGAGAACCCAGGTTCAAAACCCCAAGGTCACTGGCTTGAGCATGGGATCATAGACATGAGCCCAAAGGTCGCTGGCCTGAAACCCAAGGTTGCTGGCTTGAGCATGGGGTCGCTGGCTTGAGCAAGGGATCACTGGCTCATCTGGAGCTCCCCCTCCCAGTCAAGGCACATCTGAGAAGCAATCAATGAACAACTAACATGCCGCAATAAAAAATGGACTCTCTCCCTTCCTGTCTGCCTGTCCTTGTCTGTCCCCCTACTCCCCCTCCCCCTCACTAAAGAAAAAAAAAAAAAAGATGGAAACTCCTGAGTTAAAACTTGAGTTTGGTGACATTTCCGTCTTGGCACCCAAAGCACAAGTAATGGGGAGTGGTGACTTCAGTTTTCAACTTGAGGCTTTAGAAGAGAGGCAGGTG
Source organism: Saccopteryx bilineata (assembly GCF_036850765.1). NCBI lineage: Eukaryota > Metazoa > Chordata > Mammalia > Chiroptera > Emballonuridae > Saccopteryx > Saccopteryx bilineata. Next base: position 23,502,501 of record NC_089498.1, read on the forward strand.
CTCCCCAGGCAGATGCAAGAGAGCTGTACCCACTGCCCTGTACCTGGACAAACGGACCCTTTATTGCCCTCTCATTAGTCTCATGGGTCCACAGTTGTGTCCAACTGACAGCTGACACCAGTTCAGATGTTTCTCGGGATAATCAAGGAGGATTTATCACCAGGGATGACAACAGAAGGGGACAGTGAGCAACTTGAGCCTAGCAGGTCTTGCTTTTTTCCCCCAACTTTAATAGTAGCAATGTTCATGCAAATAAAGCATTTGAAATTTCCAAAAGAAAAATATTAAACACTTATTTTATATGAAAAATCTAGCACTTTCCCATATATTGAGCCAGAAACAAAGAACAGAACAATTCAGATTCATAAAATTAGTAGAGCAAAGATGATAAAGAATATACAAGGTTTCCACTTCCACCATCAGAAGAATGCTTTTCAGGTGTATTTTATTTAAAAGTTCTAAAGAATACTTTTCTGTAATGTATACTTGCAGCCCAAACTTCAGTAAGGTCACAACAATCCTGCAAATAAATTAAACCCAGTAATTGGACAAGACAGAAAATGCAGTCTGTTAGGTTGATGGTCTACTCCAGCATTCCCCCAAAGGGTGTTATGAAGAACACTAATCCCACCAAATGCTCAAACACAAAAGTTGACTACATTGCAGAAGTATTCCTGTCACATCTCCTTCATGATTGCCACTGTATGTTACGCAGTTCAGGCTCGAAGCACCTTGTGGTTCTTGCTTTTACTGAAACTTTTTCTCTCACCCGACAGGTTTTAGACCCAGGCAATCTGGTTGGCGTTGTTCAGATTGAAAACATCCTGGTCACTGCAGAGGCCTACGATGTTGCCGTGGACATCATCTTCCCCAAAGGTCTGTTGAGCCCTTCAAGGAAAGGGTGTTTAGAAGTCACATCTTTTAGCGTAGTATAGTCCTTGTAAAGAGCAAGACTAATGGTTGTTGGGGGAGGAATAGTAATTTAATTTCAGTAAATAGTAATGCAGGCCTCAGAGTGATGACTGCCACATTACTAGGAATCTCAATTTCTCCCACTGGAGGTGACAGTGGGGGAGGGACCATGACTATAAAATTCACAGAGCTCTTTTCTGAACAGTCATCTGAGAGTGAGTACCTATCTTCCTGCCTGGATTAGTTTTCTATCACTACTGTAACAAATTACCACAAACTCTGTGGCTTAAAACAATAGAAATGTATTATCTTACAGTTGCACCAATCAGAAAATCCAAAAGGGATGTCCCTGGACTAAAATGAAGGGGTTGGCAGGGCTGCATTTCCTTTCCAGAAACTCTGGGCAAGAATCCATTTCCTTGCCTTTTCTAGTTTCTAGAAGCCACCCACATTCCTTGGCTCATGGCCCCATCTTCCATCTTCAAAACCAGGAATGTTGGGTCAAGCCCTTCCCATGCTGCCATCTGTCTGATTCTCCCATTTTTATCTCCCTCTTCTCCTTTTAAGGATTCTTATGGTTACATTGGGCCCTTCAGAGAATCCAGGATAATCTCCTTAATATTCAAGTCAGATGATAAGCGACCCAAATTCCATCTGATACCTTATTCCCCATTGCTACGTAAACTAGCATATTGACAGGTTCCAGGAGTTGTGATTAGCATATCTTTGGGGCAGGGACAGCATTATTCTGCCACCACATTGCCCGACCACCCAGGTTAGATGCTCCCGTGAGCATGCATGCACTTTCCCATTACCCCTCCTTTCTCTGATCGCTCACCTCCTCAGCAAGATTCACAGAACGTTAGAGCTACATGTTTGCCTACATATCATTAGTCTAAAGTGCAAAGATATTTACGACAGCATTATTTATACTAATGGAAGATTGGAAATAACTTAAATGTCTATCAATAGTGGAATATTATTGTAAGAATAATATTGTAAATTATGGAACAGCCATACCATGATGTATTATGCAGCCATTAATATCACCTTGATGAGGACTTTTTAATTATGTATAGAAATGCTTATGATGCAATGCTAAGTAAAGTGATACAAATTTATATGTTATATGCCAACTCTGTATAGTATACACTTGATGCAAAAAATGTTTTTAAATACTGGAAGTCTAAGCTAGTGGGAGACATAAAAAGGACGGTGTTCCTAAGACGGAAGCCAGGGGGAGCCACCCCGTTAAACTGGGCGCAAGAGCAGTGTCTGTTCTTCTCTAAGGTGCAATTCCAAGAGGTTTTTCTAACCATGGTGTTTTCAGAAAATAAATTCTCTGAGATTGTCATCATGGATTTTCCATGTGAACTTCAGTGGGACGTTCCCCTGCATCTTGCTCCACACCCACTCATCTCTCCCAACCTTCTGCCCCTGGCCTCCGCAGGAACTGACGGAGGCATCGATTTTGGGATTGTGAAGGTCATGGAGGAGGTGAAGCAGCCCCTGCTACTGAAGAACCGTGGGAAATATGAGATCATGTACAGGTAACCTGAAAACCACTGGGCCGTGGTCATCTGCATCTGCTCGCATCAGAAGAATGTGTCTGGGAGAGAAAAAGAGTAATTGAGAGCCTGACCAGGTGGTGGCGCAGTGGATAGAGCATCAGACTAGGACATGGAGGAACCAAGTTTGAAACCCCGAGGTCGCCAGCTTGAGAGCGGACTCATCTGGTTCGAGCAAGGCTCACCAGCTTGAGCCCAAGATTGCTGGCTGGAGCAAGGGGTTGCTCGGTCTGCTGGAGCCCCCGGTCAAAGCACATATGAGAAAGCAATCAATGAACAACTAAGGTGCCGCAATGAAGAATTGATGTTTCTTGTCTCTCTCCCTTCCTGTCGGTCTATCCCTATCTGTCACCAAAAAAAGGGGGGGGGGCGGAATAATTGAGGAAATCTTAAAATCTTAAGAACTATCTCTGCTTTCAACCTCTCCGGGTTTCAATGAATGGAACTCCAGCTGCTAAGAGAGCAGAGATTCTCACACTGCTTTCAACTCTGTGCCTTTATGGACCCATAAGAGCCGACTGAATGCACCTGAGCTGCAGGTCTGGGGGTGGGGGAAGAGGCTGATTGGGAGAGGTGTGAGGAGGAGGAGATCCTGGGATGGAAGGAGAGCCTGGAGGGGGAGGGGGACTCCTGCCCTCCTTCAGTTTCTCTGTTTCACAACTTGGCATTCTACATAAGACTTCATGTGAAGCAGCGATGTTTCCATTTTCTTTTTCAATTTTAAGAACCCCTGTGTTATGCTTTCCAAATGGCAGCCCGGTGGAATAAAGGTACAGCTTGTGCTCATCTCTTGAGATTAAAAATGAAACACGGAATAAGGGAGTTTCCTCAGAGAGGAAGGGGTGGGACCAGGTAGAGGGAGGGAGCAGGTCATTCAGGCAGGGTCACACGACCCTCAGTGACAGTGCTGGCACCCATGGCCAAACGATTTCTATGAAAGATCTTCCTTCCCCCAGAAGAATTCACAGTTGATAAAAGGACGTTCCCCCTTGCAGACCTGGAAGAATTGCAGTGTATTCATGTTCGTTTTATTTCAGCTCAGAGAATGCTAAAATTAGGTCCCATCACAATACTACCATTAGTTAGAACTGTGTATTGAAATAAATATAAATAAAAGCTTAACTAACCTAGAATAGCCTGGCCTGTGATGGTGCAGTGGATAAAGCGTTGACTTGGAATGCTGAGGTCATGGGTTTGCAACCCCAGGCTTGCCTGGTCAAGGCACATACGAGAAGCTACTAGAAGTTGATGCTTCCTGCTCCCCCCCCCCCCCTTCTCTCTCTCTCCTCTCTCCGAAATAAATAAATAAAATTGTTTAAAAAAAAAAAAAACCACTAGAAGAAAGCCGCTGACATTTAAGAATTTATGCCGAATGCAGTTGTACCTTTTTGTGAATTTGGTTTCAGATTATGGCAGGACATCAGCTCTGCTCTTAAGTTGCATGGAAGTCCCTCTCGGTTGGAGCCGGTGATGAGGGGTTTGTGCAGGGAGAGGAGGAAGCGTAGGCACCCTGCATGTAGCAGTGGTTGCCCAGGTTTCCTGGGGCTGGGGATGACATTCGGGTCCCCACAGCAACTCCAGGTGTCCCAGCTCAGTTTAAGTTCCTGCTCCTTCTCCAGTCCCCCTGTCATTCTCATGGTGTCTCACCTCACCCCCACTGGGCCATGACCTCCCTTTCTGAGTGTCTCTGTTGTATGGCTTCTGCCCCCTGCTTTCTCTTCTTTCTTAGATCCCCTGTCTTCTGCCTCCCTGTTCCTTCTGTGTGTGCTGCATTCAGTCTCAGAGAGGAGAGGGAGGGAGGGAGGGAGGGAGGGAGGGAGGGAGGGAGGGAGGGAGGGAGGGAGGGAGGGAGAGATGAATTAATGTACTGGGGTCCTCAGGTCACAACAGTCTCAGCATATAACGTTTCAAGTTTACAACGCTCACTCCCATAAAAACTTTAAAAAATTGAAGGAATTTTTTTTCACACTCATTTTTTGTCATTTTTTTTCCTGTTACTACAGTGCAGTATACAGTACAGCATGTTTACGTCCTTTTCCTTTTTTTGTGTGTGGCTTAGTTGTGTTTTTATGTTCTTGATTATGATTTTACAACTGTGTTAAAATAAGTAAGTGACTTAGGCTAGGGTGTGTTTTGACTTACACAAAATTCGGGTTACGTCACTGTCGTAGAAATAGAACTGTGTTGGAACCTGAGGACCCTCTGTAGTTGATCCTTACCCAGCCTCAAGTGTCCCTGCTGGACAGAGATCTTCTGCAAGGACAGCACTTGACCATAGGCTAGAGATGGCTGTCTTTGCCTCAAGCATCGATCCCTGGCCCAGTGAGTCCAGGCTAAGGAGGGCTGGTCACAGGGTACAACGCACAGTGGACTCTGCTAGGCACAGTAGTTAAACACCCAGAGACATGGCAGGCACTTAGCAGTCTAGAGTCTCCTCTCCAGTATCTTGGGTTCCCCGAATAATGACTTACACTGACCTTTATTCTTGTCTTTCAGCTTTTATGTGGACCCTGTAGGGAGTCCAGTGAGCAATATAAAGTCTATGGTCTCATTCCAACCCAAGAAAGGGTCACTGACCACAACAGAAAAGCCCACAAATGTCCAGGTGATATTCCATACCAAAAAGGAAGTGAAGATAGAGCACCAGCCCGTCCTGCGTTGTCAGGTAGGGGAGCTCAAAGGGAGGGCTCTGGCAGGGCTGTAAGGCTCGTGTTAAAAAGAAGAGTACATGTTCTAACCCACACTTCAAGGGGGAAAAAGAGGGCTGGCCTGGGTGGAACCAGAGAGGATGCACCAGGGTTTGGAACCCAACTAGCAAACACAGGTAGGTCACGTGAGAGGTATGCAAAGTCATCAGAAATTGAGAGCACCAGAGAAGAAATGTGGGTGCTGGTCTTTGGGGAGCACCAGAGGCAAGGAAGCTGAGTTTAGTCCTCGAGTGCAAAGGAAAAGTGGGGAAGTGAATACAGGAGCCAAGCTGGTCTATGTCAGAGATTTTCAACTGGTGTGCTGCAAGAATTTTTTTTTTTTTTTGTATTTTTCTGAAGTTGGAAATGGGGAGGCAGTCAGACAGACTCCCGCATGCGCCCAACCGGGATCCACCCGGCATGCCCACCAGGGGGCGATGCTCTGCCCATCTGGGGCATTGCTCTGTTGCAACCAGGGCCATTCTAGTGCCTGAGGCAGAGGCCATAGAGCCATCCTCAGCGCCCGGGCCAACTTTGCTCCAATGGAGCCTTGGCTGCGGGAGGGGAAGAGAGAGACAGAGAGGAAGGAGAGGGGGAGGGGTGGAGAAGCAGATGGGCACTTCTCCTGTGTGCCCTGGCCGGGAATCGAACCCAGGACTCCTGTACGCCAGGCCGATGCTCTACCACTGAGCCATCTGGCCAGGGCCCAGCAAGAATTTTTAATGCATGCAATACCTGACTACTTAAGGGCACTGACTTCTTTTCCCTTAGATTGTCAAATTTAAAAAATGACAACATAACAGATGATGTGTTGTGGAATTGTGCACCTGAAACCTATATAATTTTGTTAACCAGTGTCACCTCAATAAGTTCAGTAAGAAAGAAAAAGAAAATAAATAAAAAGTTTAATAATGAGCTTTAAAAAATGACAGAAGTCAATACACAATAGACATCCAGTGTGAATGAATCACAAATTATACCTGTGTGGGTTTTTTTTGTCAAATCTGCAAAAATAGAAAACATATTTTTGGTGTGCTGCTGAATTTTAGTAATTAGTTTATGTGTGCCATGAGATGAAACAGGTTGAAAAGCGCTGGTCTATGTTAACCCATGCCTGGTACATAATAAGTTTTATGTTAGTATTTGCTAATACTGTTGATGCAATACTGTAAAGAAAATGAAGTGAACTTAGCTTCATGTCAATGATGAAAATGGGACATGAATTGTGGAGCTACGCCGGTGGCTGACGTCTTCCCCATCCTTCCCTTTCTAGGTCATTGAGCCCAATATCACAGAAGGACGTGAAATCATCGCCAGCATCCCAATTAAGTTTTCTGTGAATGCAGTGTTCTCCAAATACAACATCAGCCCTTCCTCCATCCTGAACTTTGGGGCTTTGATCTGTGGCACTCGTAAAAGCACCGTCTTCACCATAGAAAATCAAGGTGTTATTGACTTCAAGTATGTCCTTTATAGGATGACAGGGGAGAGCTCCATTCAACAAAAGAAAGTGTAAGACCAGCATTTGCTCAACTCATGCCATTCCCTGGTTAATTAGTGCTTTATAGTTTACAAAGAGCTTTCATATATTTTATCTAAATTCACCCAATTTCCTGTTGTGGGTGGGATCATTACAAAATGACGCATCCAAGATTATGCAAGAAATCACCAGTAGAACTCAGTTCTGAACCCACATCTCTGACTTTAGATTTCACATGCTTTCTAATTAATTGAGTTTCTAATTAATTAAAATTGTTCTATTAATTTAAAATTGACTTTCTAATAAATTTGGTTTAAATCAGATATGCAGATATCTTCCCATTGTTTGTAATTGTTTTATGTTTTTGTGGAGATCTCTTCTTTCATTTTAGCAAAGTTTTAATGTATTAAGAGATGTTTGGTTGTACTGTCTAAAACCTCTTTCTTCCATGTTTCATTTTAACCTAATTTTAAATTTATTTTATAGGAATTTATTATGTTAATTTATAGATATTATATAATGATATTTTGCTTTAAATTGTTTTTAATTTATTTTTCATTTTAGCATGCACAGATTTATGCAAAACACTCAAACAATGATAGAACTTCAGTTGTTCTGGTCATTAAGCAAGTGAATGCTCAAATATATAAATCTCTCAAAAGTTTAAGATTACACTTCAAATACATTTGAAAATTTGGGGGGAAGTAACTTCTAGACAAACTAATTATTGAGTAAACTAGCTTCAAGTGAAGTGAACAGTTACCAAAATCTGTGTTTATGCTATTGCTTAAACTAAGTCTAAAAGCACCATGACTAGAAGTGTGAAGAAAAAAAGGACAGAATTTAATCTATTTGCCATTTCATTTTGGGTTAAAAAAAAATTGATGTCTACAAATAATTTCTAGGCATTGTCTTCTAATGAACTCAAGAAAACATTTAAAAATTAGTACTTTCTTACAGTAATGTTCAATGTCCTTATGAATCACATGTAATAAGTACAATTATTGCATAATCTTCTCACAATTGTTAAATGAGTTTAGCTAATGATAAATGCTGACTGTGCTACCCCAATGCCTTCTGAGACAAAGAAGGGCTCTTCCCCCATTCCTAGGAGAAGGGACCTAGCAAGCTGACAGGCAGGTGGTATTTGATGCACCACCCTAACCTAAAGGCATATGTACTCTTGCTTCTTCCATCAGAGTCAGCCATATTAGGCATGCGAGGTCCCGGGAAAGCGAGAGTTTCTACAAGGCCAGCACTTCCAAAGCAACCAAGTTCTCTGAGTCTGTTCAGAAAGAATTAAACGTCACTGGCCAGGTGAGTGTCCTTTCCCTTGTTCACAGAAACCCTGTAAGGCCACTTTCAACTAGTTCTTGCAACAGATGCCTTTGTAGGATAGCAGGACTTGACTCTACTGTGGCAGAAATAATAAATAGTTATGGTGAAGTATCACTTTCACGTTAAAACAAGGTGTTATGACTTTTAATTTGAATATCCTCTTCTGCTTTAAAACCTTCATTGGCTCCTCACTGCCTTAAAATTAAATTTCAACTCTCTCCTCTCTCTCTCTCTCTCTATCAATATCTATATCTATATATATATATATATATATGGTATATAAGGTCTACCGGAAAGTTCTGTCTATTTTTGGAATAAAACAAAATACAAATTTTTCTTACCGTCAATAAATTTTATTAAATAATATAATTGCCATTATTATTAATGATTCTTTGCCAGCATCAGGGCAATTTGTATATCCCATTTTTGAAAAATGTTTTATCTTTTGATACGAAAAATTGAACCAGTGCTTGTTTGATATCTTCTTCATTTTTGAATTTTTTGCCCTTCAAAAAATTTTGTAAGGACAAAAACAAGTGATAGTCGGAGGGTGCTAAGTCCAGGGAATATGGTGGATGCGACAGACATGCTTCTGTAGCATTTCTTCCTTGTTGAAATTCGTAAAAGTTACAGTGGCGTAAATGAACTTTATCAGTAGCCATGGGTACTATCGCTTCACACATAACACTAATGTGAATCAACTTTGTTTTAGTTAATTTGCTATGTCAGTATGTATACATTAAGTGATAAAAATAGAGAGGCACACATGTGCCAAATAAACGTGCTTACGTGTCGAAACTTGTTGTGATAGAAACGGACAGAACTTTCTGGCAGACCATATATATATTGTATTTTTCCTAAGTTAGAAGCAGGGAGGCAGTCAGACAGACTTCTGCATGTGCCTGACCACCTGGCATGCCCACCAGGGGGCAATGCTCTGCCTATCTGGGGCATTGCTCTATTGCAGGCCAAACCATTCTAGCGCCTGAGGCAGAGGCCATGAAGCCATCCTCAGCACCTGGGCAAACTTTGTTCCATTGGCTGCAGGAGGGGAAGAGAGAGATAGAGAGGAAGGAGAGGAGGAAGAGTGGAGAAGCAGATGGGCGCTTCTACTGTGTGCCCTGACCGGGAATTGAACACAGGACTTCCACATGCCAGGCAGAAACTCTACCACTGAGCCAACCAGCCAGGACCTCTTCATATGTATTTTAATTAACAGTCTTTTGTTTGTAAGAAACATAAGCCTAATTCGACTGGCTTAAAATAAGAGGAAATTCAAAGATTTCTGTAAGATAGAGTAGATATATACTGCTCACAAAAATTAGGGGATATTTCAAAATGAATATGAAGCAATAAAAAAAGAAACATTTAATTTTTTTTATTAAACAAGAACATCAGAAAAGCAAATGACAAGTCAAAGAAAGTTGTTCAATTATGCAAATGAGATGCAAAATCAACTTTTATTTCATTGGTGAAAATGCACTATACAAAAGGCTGAAAGTTCTGGAGTATCTGCACGTTTCCTGATCCCCTAATTTTTGTGAATAGTGTCCTTGTCTTGTCTCTATTCTTCCCAATCAAGTCCAGCTAAAAACCTTGGACATGGTGTATAAAACAAGTGGAGGGGGGAAAGTCAGGCCAGCTAGGTCCGTGGGACCCAGTGAGGCTCATGGAAGTGAGTTCCCTGAGTTCCTTTTGCCTCATATATCTCTTCTGGGCACTGAAGGAGCCAGCAGTCCAGAAATACCATCAGGCACAGACTGAAAAAGCCTCTGACTGAAGCCTGCTTCCCCAGCCAAAGGACCAGGAAAAGAGCAGCCTAGCAAGAGAGAAAACTTCAGAGAACTGTTGTATTACAGTTAAACATGACAGAAGATCTGTGATCCACTGCACCATTGTTAGCAGAGGGCAGTGGGAAGACTTGCACCCTGTCCAGGCTGTAATGAGAAGCACCAGCTCCTTGCCAGAATGGTGTCCTGAGAATGCTCAATAGGTAGCTAGGATTTCCATTACCCACCACTACCTCCACCATTGTTAGTGGAGACACCACACAGGAGCCTGGAATTTCACCTTAACCCAGTGGTGATGAGATGTTCCTTCACTCCCCCACCCCCAGGGGAGCTCCCTACCCCATGGCATCAACAGAACAGTAAGGAAGCACGCCTCCTCTTCCTCCTCTTCCTCCCCTTCCTCCTCTTCCTCCCCTTCCTCCTCCTCCTCCTTCTCCTCCTCCTCCTCTTCTTCTCCCTCCTCCTCCTCCTCCACCTCTTTCTCCTCCTCCTCCTTCTCCTTTTCCTCTTCCTCCTTCTCCTCCTCCTCTTCCTCCTCCTCCTCCTCTTCCTCCTTCTTCTCCTCCTCTTCCTCCTCCTTCTCTTCCTCCTCTTCCTCTTCCTCCTCTTCCTCCTCCTCCTCCTCTTCCTCCTTCTCCTCCTCCTCCTCCTCTTCCTCCTCCTCTTTCTCTTCCTCCTCCTCCTCCTTCTCCTCTTTCTCATCCTCCTCCTCGTCTTCCTCCTCCTCTTCCTTTCCCTCCTCCTTCTCCTCCTCCTTCTCTTTCTCTTCCTTCTCCTCCTCCTTCTCCTCTTTCTCTTCCTCCTCCTCCGCTTCCTCCTCCTCCTCCTCCTTGCCAGGGAGGTATCAGTTGAGGACTGGTGGCAAGCTGGAACTCACAGCCTTGCCTGGCAGTAAGAAGTCTGTGCAAGGAATCTGGACTACCACCCCCTCCTGGAAGTTACAAGGCAGTGCCTTGCACTTCCCCAGCCAGAGTGGTGTCAAAGAAAGCCTGGCCAAAGGCAAGGTCCAGAGTCTCCTAATTATACTACCACAAATGTCCAGGTTGCAGCTGAAACCCTCTTGTCATACCAAGAACCAGGAAGATCTCAAACTGAATGAAAATCGACAATCAATAGATGCCTACACTGGGATGACAGAGAACAAAGTTGTTAAAGCAGCCGATGTAAAAATGCTGCAGAGTAATCACACACTCGGAACTAATGAAACCACACAGGAAGTCTCAGCAAGAAAGAGAAGACATAAAGAAGAACCAAATGGAAACTTTGGAATTGGAAAACATAAATAACCAAAATTCTAATTTTTTTTTTTTTTTTTGTAATTTTCTGAAGCTGGAAACGGGGAGACAGTCAGACAGACTCCCGCATGCGCCCGACCGGGATCCACCCGGCACGCCCACCAGGGGGCGACGCTCTGCCCACCAGGGGGCGATGCTCTGCCCCTCCGGGGCGTCGCTCTGTTGTGACCAGAGCCACTCCAGCGCCTGGGGCAGAGGCCAAGGAGCCATCCCCAGCACCCGGGCCATCTTTGCTCCAATGGAGCCTCGGCTGCGGGAGGGGAAGAGAGAGACAGAGAGGAAGGAGAGGGGGAGGGGTGGAGAAGGAGGGCGCTTCTCCTGTGTGCCCTGGCCAGGAATCGAACCCAGGACTTCTGCACGCCAGGTTGGCGCTCTACCACTGAGCCAACCAGCCAGGGCCCAAAATTCTAAATTTAATGCAGGACCTCAACAACAGAATGGAAGGGAGATTCCCACCTGGAAATGTGTCGCACGACGACGTAGAACACGTCTGTCCCCCAAAACCCCCATTCAATCACGATGGGTCAAAGCGCACATTCTCTCTGTGCTTCACCTGAGACCTTGCTGAGAAAGAAGCACTGAGAGAGGCCATCCCTGAAGGCCCCCCAGGTCCTCCCTCCCTCCAGGAGAGGAGCCGGAGCCCAGAGAAAGCCTCTGGGGAACCCCCAGCCGTCCCTCATAACTCTGGAGGAACGGCTCAGACCCTGCCACCCACCCTGCCTCCATCCCTCCCACAGTCATACTGTTTCCTGCAGGTTCGCTTCACCCACGGCATGTTCACCGTGTACCCTGTGTTTGGCTTCATCCCTCCCGGAGGGATGCAGGCCATCACCGTTGACTGCCTGGCTGACCCGGTGGGAAGGTGTGAGGAGTTTATGGCTATCGATATCTCTGACCGAGACCCAAGAGACCATCCTGCTGGCATTCCTTACAGCCTGCTGGCTGAAGCCTGTCTGCCAGGTACTGAAAGACCTTCCTCTGTAACCACCCACCCCCGTGCACATGTCTAGCAAACATAGCTGGGCTGCTACCTTTGGGTCCTTAGCACTTTCACTAGTGTCGTCAGCCATGTTTCTCCTTAAAGACTTGCAAGGTTTGCACACCAGGAAGAGGATGTGCTTCCTGCGCTTGGTCCTGGATTCTCAGATAACTGATGTTCTCTGGGAATCGTGGTGCAATGGGATATGGCACAAGTCCCAGGAACACAGAATCTTGCTAGGGGCCAGATCACTCCCCGTGGGCAGCATATACATACAGAACAAGGGTCAGTGACTGAGCATGCTATAATTTTAACCCAGCAAGATCTCGGATGAAGCACGGAGAACTTTTGCTTTGGCTCTAGTCCCCCTGCAGCCTTGCACGAAAGTCAGCCAAATGCTTTTTCCTTTTTTAGTCCCACCCCAGATCCTAGGTCTTACCCCGCCTTAACTTTGGGAGGAAAAGTGGGGGACCTGGTGACCCACAAGAGCGGTCCCCAAGAAGTTAGAACATGTCCCATCACTCCCACCCTACCTCTCCCCTATGACTGTCCTCTGTCTGAATCCACACCTCCACATGAGGAATCAGAGAAGTAGGAACTCGGCCATCAGCCTCATCTCACGGTCTTCCCTCCACTCCCCAGCCTTCGTGACTGACAACAATGCCTTGATATTTGAGGAGCACCAGATCTGCAGCAGCACCAACCTGTACCACGTGCTGCAGATCACAGGGAGCGGGGGGCTGTTTGTGGAGGATGAAAACAAGTTCATCTTCAGCAGTGTCCTAGTGGGCCATCAGGCCAAGGCTCGATTCAAGATCAGCAACATTGGGAAGATCGCCTGTGATGTCAACATTGTAGTTAAGCCTATCTCCAACAAGGTAAGCAGCCCCACTCGGCCCCGCCCCCCATGGTTGGCAGGAAGCTGAGAAGAGGACTCTTAGTAACCCCTGCTCTGGAGCCTCTACACAGCTGTGGGGGTTAGCTGGCACTCAGGCCCTGCTGGAGGTTATAGGAGGGAACTGGGCAGATTTCCCTAGGCCAAGAGCCATGCATTTGTCCCAGTGTGTGTCTCCTCTGGGTACCTCTGTGATACATGGTTGACAGGAATAAACAACTCACTCACCTATTAGACATTCCCAGTGTGCCTACACTGGACATGGCATTGTGGGGGAGCCAAGATGAGCGCCCGCTCAGACAGGCTGCCTCCAATCACACGGTCATCTGGTAAAGGCGATTTGGAGGAATGTCAAGTTATAAGGATAAGGCAAAATGATGAGCATTTATTGAGCCCCTATTGTATGCTAGGCACTATGCTAAATGATTTACATTTATTGCCTCATTTCATCCTTACAACTAGTTTGTATCACAGACTTTGTATTATTATCCCCATTTTACAGTTAGGGAAATTGAGGTTCAGAAAAACTAAATTCTTTCTCTAAGCCCCAGAGCCGAGAAATATTAGGCTAGGATTCAAGCCAAGCTTTATTTGCATACATGGGAAATAACAGGTGCCTCTCAGAGCCCACCAGACCCGGAACTGCATCCCGCTCTGAGTCAGACATGCTGAGGTCCTCTTTCCTCACAGTGGATGGGAACTTCAGGGTGCTGGGAGGGAAGGCTGAGTCGACAGGTTTCCATTCGGATGGGTTACAAATACCACCTAGTCTTATCTCATCTGCTCAGTTATCTGCCCAAAAGTGGCATCTGGGCCCAGATGGTCCTTGTGCTCCAGAGCTGGCATTGTTCACACGGCTGATGGTGGCAGGGAGATCACCCAGAGGGCAGGCCCAGCCCAGAGCCAAGACTAGAACATGCAGAGCAGGGGGCTGTCACCCACTGCGGAGGGGCAGGCTTTGAGACTATTTCTTTTTTTTTTTTTTTTCATGTTTTTTTTTTTTTTTTGCATTTTTCTGAAGCTAGAAACAGGGAGAGACAGTCAGACAGACTCCCGCATGCGCCCGACCGGGATCCACCCGGCACGCCCACCAGGGGCGACGCTCTGTCCACCAGGGGGCGATGCTCTGCCCATCCTGGGCGTCGCCATGTTGCGACCCTCCTGGGTGTCGCCATGTTGCGACCAGAGCCACTCTAGCGCCTGGGGCAGAGGCCACAGAGCCATCCCCAGCGCCCAGGCCATCCTTGCTCCAAGGGAGCCCTGGCCGCGGGAGGGGAAGAGAGAGACAGAGAGGAAGGCGCGGCGGAGGGGTGGAGAAGCAAATGGGCGCCTCTCCTATGTGCCCTGGCCGGGAATCGAACCCGGGTCCTCCGCACGCTAGGCCGACGCTCTACCGCTGAGCCAACCGGCCAGGGCCGAGACTATTTCTTATAGGACTTCCTTCAAGCCCTGGTGCCATCCAGTCCTTACTCTCTGACCTCACTGGAGACACAAAGAGACAGCTTTCTTCCTATTTTATACTAAAAACATTAAAAAGTTAGGAGGCCTGATTTTTTTTTTTTTTTTTTTGAGAGAGAGAGAGAAAGACAGACAGGAAGGGAGAGAGATGAGAAGCATTAACTCACAGTCACAGCACCTTAGTTGTTCATTGATTGCTTCTCATACGTGCCTTGACCCGGGGCGGGGCAGGGGTGGGATGGGGGCTCCAGATGAACCAGTCACCCTTTCCTCAAACCAGCAAACTTGGGCTCAAGCCACCAACCATGTTCCCACACTCAAGCCGGTGACGCCACACTCAAGCTGGTGAGCCCGTGCTCGAGCTGGATGAGCCCACGCTCAAGTCGGCAACCACGGGATTTTGAACCTGGGACCTCAGCATCCCAGGTCAATGCTCTATCCACTGCGCCACTACCAATCTGGCTGGGGAAGCTTTATTTCTAAACAAAGATAGGTTTCTTACAGGGGATCTGCAGACATTATATGTTCTCCCCTACCCTAATTTGCAGACTGTCCATGGAAAGAACAAAGAAAACTTAGTGCCCTCAGGTTAAGAACAAGAGGAAATGGTCAGTCTTAAATCCACCTGCCTCTCATGAGAATAAAATATCCCTCTGTGGCCATGCCTGGGGTTCTATAGTCTTTCCAAAACACTGCGGGAACAGGTCAAGTGTGCAGGAGGTGCTAGGTCAAGCTCTTGGAGTTGCAAGGAGCAGAAACCCACTCAGGACAGCCCAAACAAAGGTTCGCTGCAATGAGTCAGAGCCCTCAGGACGCACCATGCAGCCAGAGCTCTGTGGGACTGGAACTGTCACCTGGAATCTAATGTGCAGACCAGTAGAGGCTCTGTCCATCCTCCAGGGACCACGGGTTTTTCACTCCCGCTGTCTCTGTTCCACTCCCTAGTCTGGCTTCCACTTCAGCTCCACTTCAGCAACCCCCAGAGGTCTCCGGGCATCTTAATTTAGTCCAGAGAAACAGACAGTCAGGGATGGCTAGCTAAGAGCTGGATTAGTTCATCCACGTGAGTCAAAGCTCACAGGTGTAGCCAAGTCTGGCTAGTTATTGCTGAGATAAGTCCCAGAGTATCTAGGCTGCTGCTCCCAACGGTGTGACTACGCAGGCAATGGAACATGTTTACTGCAGAGCTCAGAGGAGGGAGATTTCACAGCGGAGGCAACAGAGATAAGCAGCAAGCCCTGTGTCGATGCAAAGTAGCTAGTTACACACACACTGGTTTCTGTCCCCCCCCACCCCCACTCACCAGGTCGTTGCCCGCATCACTGACATCTTTGAAGTGGAACCCAACAAGATGTGTATTGCCAGTCGTTCACATGCCTTCGCCACGGTGTCCTTCATCCCCCAGACCATGCAGACTTACCAGTGCATCTTCGAGGCTACCTTGGATGGCTTACCCAGGTACCAGCTCCCCTGAAGCCTCTCCTGCTGCAGGGCTACAGGCCACGCTCAATGAAACGTCATTCCTGCGATGCCAGGCTGACAGGCCCCATCCCCCTGTCTCCTGCAGCAACCTGACCAAGAACCGAAGCCTCGTGTTTGACATCGTCGGAGAGGGGAACCTCCCTCAAGTGATCATCGTGCGGCCAGTTCTCCATAACCAGTATGGAAACCCCCTGCTCCTATTTAAGAGGCTTCTTCTTGGTCATTCAGACAAACTACCTCTCATCCTCAAGAACAACGGCACTATCTCTACCAAGGTACCGCTGGAGGGGGCCGCATGGGGTGGAAGGCGAGAAGAATCATTCAGAAGTAAGACTTCTGACATCGGAGTCCCTGCCATCCCTAATTGATTAGGACTTCTTTGATGTTCCTCAGACATTAACCTGGGACATGCAGAGGAAAATCAGGCATGGTCTCTACCCTCAAGGAGTGTCAGAAAGAAGCTTACACGGTGCACTAATAATTACAGTGTGGGGCAGTGTCCAGTGATATACTCCATGCTTAGAGGGTAGGGCTATGCGTATTCTTAGTGTCTTCATTATTTTTTTATACAATGAACATTGCATTTACAATAAGGAAAAGAAACCTCATTAGGAGTGAGAGTTGTAACATCTGTAGGGACTTCTGGATCAGCAATTAAATTGTTTTAATTTTTTTTTTAATATTCTGCTTTCCATTGTTACTGCTGAGATGCCAGCTTTAAGTCTCAATGTTCTTTTAAAGTAATCTTTTCCCTGTGACTGTGTTTGACATTTTCACTCTGTATTTGTTTTCTGCTGCTTCCCTGTTACGTGTCTAGGTATGGAGTTCTTGTCATTTATCCTTCTTGAAATTCACCAGATTTCTTTTTTTTTTTTTTATAAATTTTTATTAATGTTAATGGGATGACATTAATAATTCAGGGTACATATATTCAAAGAAAACATGTCTAGGTTATCTTGTCATTAAATTATGTTGCATACCCCTCACCCAGAGTCAGATTGTCCTCCGTCACCCTCTGTCTAGTTTTCTCTGTGCCCCTCCCCCTCCCCCTAACTCTCTTCCTCCCTCCCTCCTGCATTCTCCCTCCCCCCACCCCTGGTAACCACCACTCTCTTGTCCATGTCTCTCAGTCTCGTTTTTATGTTCCACCAATGTATGGAATCATGTAGTTCTTGTTTTTTTCTGATTTACTTATTTCATATACACTATGGAATACTACTCAGCCATAAGAAATGATGACATCAGATCATTTACAGCAAAATGGTGGGACCTTGATAACATTATACGGAGTGAAATAAGAAATAAGTAAATCAGATTTCTTGATTCTGCAATTGATATCTTAAATTGGTTTTGGAAAGTTCCTAGACATGTCTTTAAATATTGCTTTTTTCCATTCTGTTCCATCTCTCCTTCTGGGAAGTCAATTAAACATACAGAAGTCCATTTCACCATGTCCTCTGTGTCTTGCAACCTCGCTGTATTTCCACCCGTTTTTCTCGGGATTTCCTTGTGCAGAATTTCTTTTGAGCTTTCTTTTCTTCAGGTTATGAACTCTCCCTTTAACTATAGTTAATCTGCTTTTAACCTTTCCATTAAGTTCTTATTATATTTTTCAGTTCTAGAATTTCTATTAGGTTGTTTTTCAAATCTACATAATCAGTTTTTTATCATTTCTAGTTTTATGCTGAAATTATCAGACTTAGTTTTATATTTCTTGAGTACAGTAATCACAGCCTTTATTTATTTATTTATTTATTTATTTATTTATTGCAGTCTATACCTGATAATTCGAAAATCTGAAGTTTCTGTGGGTCTGCTTCTGATATTTGCTATTTCTGCTCATTTTTTACCATGTTGTCATCTTTGATCATGTGTTGGGTGTTACATTTGAAAAGCTATTTTAAAATAATCAGACTAAGGATGATGTTACTTTTCTTTTTTTTTTTTCCTTTTTTTTTTTTTTTTTTTTTGGTATTTTTCCGAAGCTGGAAACAGGGAGGCAGTCAGACAGACGCCCGCATGTGCCCGACCGGGATCCACCCGGCATGCCCACCAAGGGGCGATGCTCTGCCCATCTGGGGCGTCGCTCTGCCGCAATCAGAGCCATTCTAGTGCCTGAGGCAGAGGCCACAGAGCCATCCTCAGCTCCCGGGCAAACTTTGCTCCAGTGGAGCCTTGGCTGCAGGAGGGGAAGAGAGAGACAGAGAGGAAGGAGAGAGGGAGGGGTGGAGAAGCAGATGGGCGCTTCTCCTGTGTGCCCTGGCCGGAAATCGAACCTGGGATTCCTGCAGGCCAGGCCGACACTCTACCACTGAGCCAACCAGCCAGAGCCGATGTTATTTTTCTTGAGAGACAATTTTCATTCACTTCTACCTGGCATTGGAAATCGGGGCCACCTTAAACTGGTTTTAGAGCTTGCAATTTTTCTGGATTACACAGATGACTCAGGGCAAGATTGCTACCCTTGAGAGAACTGGCTTAGATCCAGCCTACCTTTTGTCTTATTGTGTAGACCAGTGGTCCCCAACCTTTTTTGGGCCACAGACCGGTTTAATGTCAGAAAATATTTTCACGAACCGGCCTTTAGGGTGGGACAGATAAATGTATCACGTGACTGAGGCAAGCGTCAAGAGTGAGTCTTAGACGGATGTAAAGAGGGAATCTGGTCATTTTTAAAAAATAAAACATCGTTCAGACTTAAATATAAATAAAATGGAAATAATGTAAGTTATTTATTCTTTCTTTGCAGACCGGTACCAAATGGCCCACGGACCAGTACTGGTCCACAGCCCCGGAAGTTGGGGACCACTGGTGTAGACCATTGGGGTCCCAGTGTAGAGCAAATAAAGCATTCTCGTCCTTCACAGGACTTTTGCCCTCTTAGCACCAAGAGACCATCAGAAGCACAGTTCAGCCTCCCATCTGCCTCTTCCAATGCCCGTGCCCCCAATCAAAACAGCCCAGAGAGTTAGGCTGCCCTATTGGATTTCCACATTCTCCCAAATCCGGGTCTGCTTACTCTTCATTATCTTCTTAGCTCTCTGATGCTTTTAGAATTTGATTGTTGTTGCTCTTGTTGTTGCCTTGCATTTTGTTGTTGTTGTCTTGAGTCCAAGTATACCATTACCCTCTGTTGTTTCAATTATTATGTTATTACAGATGTTTTAGCATGTACTTTAGTGAATTCCTGCCCACCCGCTCCCCATTTTTCTAACTTTGCTTAACAGTTTTTGCATATAAGGTCTCTCGGATTAACTTTAGACATCATTTTATAATGTTCTGCAGAAGTTTCACTGGAAATCCTATGAGTCCTTTGGGAAGAATTTCTACTCTTAGAGTATTTAGGCTTTCCACCAGGAACAACATTTAAGATTCCTACCCCTTTATTTAGTTCTTTTTTATTTTATTTATTTATTTATTTTGTATTTCTCTGAAGCTGGAAACGGGGAGAGACAGTCAGACAGACTCCCGCATGCGCCCAACTGGGATCCACTCGGCACGCCCACCAGGGGGCGACGCTCTACCCACCAGGGGGCAACGCTCTCCCCCCCCCCCCTGGGCGTCGCTCTGCCACAACCGGAGCCACTCCAGCGCCTGGGGCAGAGGCCAAGGAGCCATCCCCAGCGCCCGGGCCATCCCCGCTCCAATGGAGCCCTGGCTGCGGGAAGGGAAGAGAGAGAGAGAGAGGAAGGAGGGGGCGTAGAGAAGCAAATGGGCGCCTCTCCTATGTGCCCTGGCCGGGAATCGAACCTGGGTCCTCCGCACGCCAGCCCGACGCTCCACCGCTGAGCCAACCGGCCAGGGCCTTGGTTCTTTTATATCAATATTTTTTCATATGATTCCTACAAATGGTTTCTTATTCACATTATTTCTAAATATGTCATGTGTTGTTGTTTTTTTATCTCAGGTGCTTCCTATATGATGTCGCTATTCCTATTTTGTGCATCACTTTTTCCATTGTTCTATCTTGTTCACGATGTTCATGGCGGTGCCAGCAGTACCATCTTCTAAAAATGCTGAAATCTCATACCTAATATCAGTATAGGATTTTAGTTTTTTAAATCAGATCTATGGCTTCCAGTGGGTGGAAAACACTCCTTCTCTCCAAGCAGGTCGGATGCCCAGCTTGGTTTCCACTCTTATCTTGGTAGGATACTCCCCATGACTCTCAGGCAGCTAAGGTACCGGCACCCAGGAGACACTGGTTTTTAGAAACTCATATTCATGCAACCCGTCCTAGAATGACAAATATTCATTTTCATTTCATTAGTTTAGAGTATATTTACAACTACCTCTGTCAGTGACAGAGGCTTTGGCAACCCCATGTTAACACTACTTAGCTGGGTGATCTGGAAAGTCACCTGTATTCTCTGGGCCTCCTGCTCCTCACTTCAATAACAGGAGCTGAACTAAATTTTCTTTTTTCTCTCTCTAAGTCTAATATTTATTATATCTCCCTCTTAATAAGAAGCAAAAAATTTGGCACCAGTCACGATGGCTTTTTTGGGTACTTCCCCAATAGCACAGTCGCTCCCTCTATCCCCCAAACCCAGGAGCAGTTTGTCAGTGTAACACCAGTCCTGCCTTCCTTCTCCAGCTGCATGTCGACCTGCAGGACCAACTGGGAGTCTTCTCCCTGAAAGGGAGGCCCACTACCTCCTACATCTACATCACAGAGGAAAACAGGCCCCATGAGAAAGGTAACTTGAAGAAGAGGAACTTCTAAGGTCAATGGGACCCAGTAACTGCTTTTGTTGGAGGACTAATCAGGACCAACAGAGAGCAGGATGCCCAGTGTTATCGCCAACGGCCACTGTAAACAACGCTCCTTTTCACACTAGGGCTGTTTTCCCTTGAGTCAGGGTCTCCATGGATGCATCTTACTTTTTAACTGATCCTTAATCATTCCTCTCTCTTCTCTTTGCAGTACAAAAAGCTCACACAGCTTCCCTGGTTGTTGCTCCTGGAGACACAGCTGAATTTGATGTTGTTTTCCACGCCCAAAAGGTTGGGAAAATGACAGGCACGATTCACTTGTCAGTGGTCAACAATCAGTATGAGGACACAATCATCCACATGGTGGGAGAGGGCTACGAGGACGACATCACCTTGGACAACGTCCACGGGCTGGGGGTCTCCACCAGCCAGGAGGCCTCAGATCTCTTCGAGGTCACCGAGGCAAAATCTATGGAAGACTTGGTGGCAGGTGGGAGAAGCGGCAGTGAGCTGTTGACAACTGGTTGGCTCTTGGGTCATTTTCATTGAGAGTGAAATTTAAATAACAGATTAGCCGGCTCCCTGGGAATTTAGGACTGCATCTCCTCCCCATCACTGCACGCTCTTTTGTGCCTGGCTCCATCACTGCTCTCATCCCTGCGTTTGCTCAAGGAACACTTACAGAGTCTGTGCATGTGCCAGGCACTACACTGAGCCCAGGACTTCCTAAGGGTAATCAGGGTCTCTGCCCTTCGGGGGCTCACAGTGTGAGCTCAAATTCAAGTTCATCTAATCGACAAAATTCAAAATTCAAATTCCTGATTAGCTAAAAAGTGAATACACGTCTCTCTGGATTTCCCTGTTTATATCTATTAGCTGGCGTACATTGCCGTTTGTCTGTTTCATCTGAACCATGTGTCCTCAAGATGGTGGGTTTGTTTAACTAGGCAGGCATAGTTAATGCCTCCTCCCAGGCGTCCTTCTCCCCAGCCTCATACTCAAATGCACTGAGAAACTGACAGCGTCAGCATTACCTGAGAGCTCCTTAGGAATGAGAATTTCAGACCCTACCCCAGCATCTCAGACATACTGAATCCAAATCTGCATTTTAACAAGATTTCTAGGTGATTTGTGTGTGTGTGTTAAAGCTTAAGACACCCTGTTCTGCAGTCTATCAAGTGCTGCCGCTTTGTTTGGCTGACTATAGGCTTTGGGGTAGGAAAAACTCACTTTATCATTATTCTCAAAACACATTTGCTAAGCACCCTAATTGTATGCCGGATTGCTACAAAGTGAGTTATAAATACAGGTTCACCGTTTTCCTAGGAGCTTCGTTCTAGTCCTGGAATGTAGCATTGCACAGTCTACATAACATGGGTAAAAACCAACACTCCTCACCCCTGGCTGTGGCTGCAGGGTGACATCTCTCTTATCAGAAGTCAAGCAGGAGCCAGAAGTGAGCCCTAGTTCAGAAATCAAATTTCATAATTCTAATGGGCTTGCCACATTTAGAAAATCAGAATACAAGAGTCCTCATTAAATGTGAATTTTGGATAAATGATAAATTATTTTTTAGTTTGTGTGTCCCAAAATATTGCATAGGACATATTTATATTAAATATTACTCATAGTTGCCTGACCAGGCGGTGGCGCAGTGGATACAGAGGACTGTATCAGACTGGGATACAGAGGACTCAGGTTCGAAACCCTGAGGTCTCCAGCTTGAGTGTCAGCTTATCTGACTTGAGCGCAGGCTCACCAGCTTGAGTGCAAGGTCGCTGGCTTGAGCATAGGATCATAGACATGACCCATGGTCTCTGGCTTGAGCCCAAAGGTTTCTGGCTTGAAGCCCAAGGTCACAAGGTATCACTCACTCTAATGTAGCCCCCGGTCAAGGCACATATGAGAAAGTAATCAATGAACAGCAAAGGAGTGGCAATGAGGAATTGAAGCTTCTCATCTCTCTCCCTTCTTATCTGTCTTGTCCCTATCTGTCCCTCTCTCTGTTTCTCTCTGTGTCACACACACACAAAAAAAATTTAAATATTACTCATAGTTTATCTGTAATTCAAATTTAACGGGGTCTCCTATATTTACTCCAGCAAACCCTAACCCTTAGTAGTATTGTTTCAGCAAACAAATGGAGTAGACACCTATGTTTTCTCTTGGAGGCAAGGGCCAAGATGGATAGATGAATGGACAGATGGACAGATGCATAGATGGATGGATGTATTGATGGATGGACGAATGGATTAAGGATGGATGGATGGATGGACAAATGGATGAAGGATAGGTGGATGGGTGGATGAATGGATGGATGGACAGATGGATGGATGGATACATAGATTCCCCAAGGAGGGGAAGCTTACTGCTCAGGACTCTAGTTTTTTCCAATAGAACCATCCAAGGAGGGAGGGGTGACATGAGGGTGAGGCCCAGTGTCCTTCGGGTGCTGTCTCCTCTGGGTAGGAGTCCTAGGAGGAGGCCATGGAGGACTCACTGGCCTTCTACTTGTATTCCCAGCTGCTCTGGTGGACCACATTCAGTTTGGGGACTGCCACGTTGGAAACAGCTATAATGTGAGCTTCACAGTCACCAACCACAGCCAAGGGAATGTGGTACGGTTTGAATGGCCCCTTTTAGCCACAGTTACTTTTTCCCCACAGGTAAGTGAAAGCCATTCACTATTTTCTGAGCTCCCTTAGGCCTAAGCCAAACCCAGTGATTGTCAGTCCATTTTAATGGGTAGGATGGACCTCACTCAGACCAGTATTGGAGGACACTGTTCATCCCCCCTCTGATCTAAGAGCAGAAAGTAAGGTCTGCCAAGACTGTTGCTAGGCTGATGTACTATGTACATCTATCCATAATTTGTATAGATCATATTGATTAAAAAACACAGTTGGTTAATTTAAGAGTGTGGTGTCTGGACCCATACTGCTTGGGTCTGAGTCCAGCTCTTCTGCTATTAATGGTATGACCTTGAGCAAGTTATAATTTTCCTTGTCTGTAAAGGAGGGGAAATAGCTATATATCTCAAAGCGGTGTCATGGGGATTGGTAGAATTGTGTACAGGTTTAGAATAGTGCCTGAAGCAAGTAACAGTATGATAAACATTAGCTGCTCTTGTTTTTATGATTATATTTCTATATATAAGACTTTGTACATATTAAAGACAATCTACATATCAGCCTTGAATGATACTTTTTTTTTTTTTTTGCCAAGACTTTTGGCTCTACCCCTTCTCTAAAATGCTACCATCAGATAGCAAGAGTCCTCAAGATTGAATTTCCAAAAATACTAATACCAGGCTCTTCCTCAGATCGGCCACCTCCACCCTGGGTGTGCAAAGGACATAGTGGTGACCATAAAGTCAGAGCTGCCCATCAACCTGAAGAAAATGGGAATCAAGTGCAAGCTCTCCAGAATCATGTTTCAGCAACCCGTGGAGCAGGTTGCGGACTGGGATGACCGCATGCGCACAGTCAAGTGGGTGGACGTGCCCAAAAACACGCCCGGGGCCTTGGCTACAAAACGAAAAGTGAGTAGGGACTTCAATCACAAATCTAGCCAGGCCTACAGAGCCTGGATGCCGGCTGCTCTCACGTGTGATGTCTCATCATTTCCTTCTTTTATGGAGAAAAGAAAAAGTTCCCATTCCATTTGACTCTGATTTCAAAAGTGACAAACTGAACTTCTGAGCATGCCACCATCCGTAGAACCACCCGTCTGAGTCGGGAGAGCTTTAGATTGAGTCCTGATATCTAGTTGAACAGGTCCTCCCACCTTTTTCTTCCTGATAGCGTTTTCTTCTCACTCTCTACCTTCGCCGTAAGAATACAGTCTAGGCCACATATAGCATACAGAATATATGTTAATTGACTGTTTATGTTATCAGTAGGGCTACCTGTCAACAGTATAGGCTGTTATAGTTGAATTTTGGGAGAGTCGAAGTTTATTTGTTCTTGAGTCAATTTTATTAAATTATTTTTCTAGGAATTTGCCTTTCAACTAAGTTTTCATATGTAGTTTTCAGAAAATGATTTACAATACTTTCTTATCATATGTTTAAATCTGTGGGATTGATAATAATATCCCTCTTTTCATTTCTGATACTGGTTATTTGTATTTTTACTTTTTTTTTTTTTCTTGATCCATCTCACCAAAGGTTTTTTAAGTCTTTTCAAATAACATTTGGCTTTGTTGGTCCTTTTTGTTTTAGATTTATTTTCTATTTTATTAATATCTGTTCCTATCTTTATGATTTCCTGTCTTCTACCATCTTTAGAGTCTGACCCCAAAACGATGTCTGTGTCATCCTAATGCCCTCAGTAACTTTTTGTTTCCTTTTCCGTTTATGAGCCATTTTAGGTTGGCCTTAATCCTTCATCCTGGAACTTGAGTTTACGAACTTGAGTCAGTGTTAATTCGCATTAGTAGATTGGTGTACTGCCATCGCCCCCTACCCCACGTCCCCGTGAGCAGCAGCTCTGCGTCACTGAGGACACGGTGCCTCCGTTACAGGTGATCGAGACGGATCCCGAGCCTGCTCACTCGGTGCTGGAGGAAAACTACCGAGAGCTGCCGCTGCAGATCAGTGCCAACATCAACTTCGCCTCGTACCAGTGCCAGGCGAGCGACATGTGCTTTAAGGAAACGCTGGTTTACCAGACCCGAGTGTTTGAGTGAGTCATCAAAAGCCTCCCGGCACTCGTCAAAGAAACTCTTTTGTTTCATCGTTGCCTCACTTGTTTGTCACACATTTATTCGGTGTCTATGGACAGCACATACCAGGCGTCGTCAGTGTAGCGTGCACCAGAGTGTCTGCTTGGGTCCAATGAAACATTCAGACCCACAAAGCAATTGAAGTTTACGCTTGAAATCAAGATATACACCAGGAAACTGGCATTAGGCGACCAGCTTCAATAGGAATAGTCCTTGCAGCAATTCGTAGCATCGCCCAAAAAAGTATTCTTGTTGCCACGCCCCTGGTGACAGCTCAAACAACATCCACTGTAGTGAGGATGGGGGTCATCTTTGCTAAGAAACCCCATGACCAACAGAAGCCAACATTTCTCATGACCCTCTCCATAGGTACAGCTTCCAGGACCCCTGAGGGGACATGCCTAGTTACAAGAGACACCATATTCAGAGAACCCCAAAGCTACAGCTTCCCTCAAGATAATCGTAATTCCTTCCAGGCCAGATGCAGTTCACTAAACAGAGATCACTTTTTACTATAGACAGTGTTGCCTGATAACACAGCTGACATTTCTCTTTTATTTTCCAGGGAAATTGAGCTAGAAAGTTAATTAAAAGTCAAACTTATCCTTGGAAGGAAAAGGGGTTATGTTAATCCTTCACACACACTCAGATGCAGGGATACAAGGGTGCTGTGGGCTCTGCTCTCAATAAGTTCATGGTCCTGAGTTGGGGGTAGGAGAATGGGTGGAAATAGGTGAAGTAACAGTCACAGCGTGGTGTCCTGTGTAGGCAATTAGAGTCCCTCAGGCAGACTGAGATGTGGGAGAGACAGTGTCAGGGGAGACTTCCCTGTCTTCTACTGGACCAAGTGACACCCCTGCTGAATTTTAGAGCACAAACAATGACGAGGGAAGAAAAGAGGGCCTTCTAGGCAGAGACAGCAATGTACAAAAAAGAGAAGGTCTGTGATTGACCTTTGAGAATTACAAAAATGTCAACCATGGACATTTCTACTTCATAAAAATCAGTAATTTATTTGTTCAATTCATTTTGCATTTGTTGCACTTAAAGTGTGCTCTCAAATTGTCATAGCCCCAAAAGACATAAGGAAAGACGTGGGATCTCCTGCTGGTGCCCGCTAGACCTAAGGCAGGGAGCAGGGAACTCTGGCCCGTGGACCAGCCAGGCACCTATTGTGTAAATAGGGTTTTGTCGGCCCACAGCCATGCCCATCACTCTGTGTTGCCAGTGGCTGTGTTTGCTGCTGCAGAGACGTACCACACGCAAAGCCAAAGAGTCTGACTCTCTGGCCCTTTTCCTAAACCAAGAATTATTTTTATGAAGACTCTTCATAAAAATTCCCTTAGGATGAAGACCACTACTCATCCTACTCATAAATCTACTCATAAATTCACACAATAAAAACAAGCCCTAAAAGTCAAAGCACTGACTTCAGGCATGGTCTACCTGGATGGGCTAATGGAGAGCTAATCCCTAAACCCACCTAGCTCTGCTCCCCCTAAACTCTCAGCTCCTACTAGGTCCCTAAAACAGGAGAGCATGTCTACTTCCTTCTCTTACACAATCGTTTTTCTTATATCAAGACCTCATCCTTCTGCTGTCACTGTCTATGATCACATTTAAAAGTGATTCCGAGAAGACTTCTGTCTCCCACCTCGTGTCTCAGAGCAGGGAAATTTAAGGCAAGAAAAGGCTCCACTGATTCAGAATGTGAGACGAGTCTGTGTCTCAGCCAGGGAAAGCATCTCGGGAGAGGCCCGGTGGTTTCTGAGGACAAGGACATTGTTTCTGGTGGCAAGGGATTCAGGAGAGGAAGGGGCTATGGAATTTGCACCCCAGGAAGGTACTGTCATGTGAAATAGATTTTTGTTTCCTCTCTCCTGGGAATTTTTCAGGATTACCATGATGCATGCTGGGAGTTCATTGCATAGGGTGCCAGTGGTATGCGGGATGACTTTAAGGGCTAAACATTTAGATATTTTCACTTTTAATAGTTAGGTTTATATTTTGTGTTTTGGAAGGAAATATAATCGATACATCAAATGCATGATTTTTAGATAAAATTGCTTAAAACTTGCCTTTTGGCCCTGGCCAGTTGGCTCAGTGATAGAGCGTCGGCCTGGCATGTGGAAGTCCCGGGTTCGATTCCCGGCCAGGGCACATAGGAGAAGCGCCCATCTGCTTCTCCACCCCTCCCCCTCTCCTTCCTCTCTGTCTCTCTCTTCCCCTCCCGCAGCAAAGCTCCATTGGAGCAAAGATGGCCCGGGTGCTGGGGATGGCTCCTTGGCCTCTGCCTCAGGCGCTAGAGTGGCTCTAGTTGCAACAGAGCGTCGCCCGGGATGGGCAGAGCATCGCCCCCTGGTGGGCGTGCCGGGTGGATCCCGGTAGGGCACATGCGGGCGTCTGTCTGACTGCCTCCCCGTTTCCAGCTTCGGAAAAATACAAAAAAAAAAAAACAAAAAAAAAAACCTTGCCTTTTGAAGAAAGTAAAAAAACAAAAACAAAATGACTTACTTGACTTAAAAGTAACTGTAGGCGGTGGGTGTGCAGACAGGACGACAGTCATTTGCAGCACGTTTTTCACAGCTGTGCCCTGATCTGCTCGCAGGTTGGAACTGGTTAACACAGGCAGCGTGCAGCTGGAATTCAGCTGGACCTTGGAAGAGACGGCCAAGGCTGTCGGCTTCGTGATGCCAGATCACCAAGGTAAACGCAGTGACAGGCAAAGCCCAGGGTTTGAATTGAGTCCCCAGTTAGCAGAAGAGCCTTCTTCATGGAGAAGCAAACTGCTCCCACACACCCCCACCCCAAAGTGACGACAGAGGAGCAAAGCAGAGGCCTCCTGACATCTGCAGAGCCGAAAGGGCCCGAGAAACTCAAGAGCTGCCCTCTGCCCTCCTGGAGCCCAGAGCCCCGCGAGGCCAGCACCCTCTCTCAGATCTTAGGAGTCTTTTCTGTTAGATCTTAACCTTCTAGGAGAGTGCAGACCCTTGAAGAAAATGGTGAGAGCTGTGAGCTGTCTCCCCAGCAGATTGCATACCGGGCCCAATTTGTTGTTCATACGCGTGAAGCACTTACTTACAAAGGGACCCTGCACTTAGTAGGCAAACGTCCATGTTACTGCTTCATTTTGCTTATTCCCAGAACTTCCGAACGGGCCCTTAGCCACGGGCCCCCAGATTGTGAGCTCTTACTTTAAAATAGTGATTCTCCCAAAATGATGTTCACAGCCCATTATTTTTGAGGTAAAAGACTCACAGACATCTACTTGACCCAGTCCCTTGAGCCAAAAGGGAACAAATTTGAAAACTTGATGGAATCAATTGTAGTATTTTTCATGGGTCACCTGTGAGAGCTGAGTCAATTCGTTGCCCGTAGTGCCCAAAGTTAAGTAGATCTGCCAGAAGAGACGAGCTCACAGACCCCACAGAGGGTCCCTAAGGGCCTGCGAGTGGGCTGCCTTCTCCTCGTCCTCCCAATGCAAATGCAGAGTATCACTGGCTCTCTGTCTGCCCGCAGGTTCCTCTCAAAAAGATCAGCTGAGCCAGGGCACACAGCTCACGGGCAGCACGCCGGACAGCGCCATGGACGCCTGGAACGGATCTCCCCCGCAGTCCTTCTCTGTGGAGCCCGTGTCGGGCATTGTGCCCGTGGGCAAGACCGAGAAGATCAAAGTGAAATTCTCCCCGTTGGAGGTTGGAGACTTCGAGAGCAGACTTGTCTGCCAGTAAGCAGATGTGCCCCCAGAACAAAGCTCTGCCACTCCTGTCCTTCTCTCCCACCACGACCTCCATTCACCCAACCTGAGACCCCGCCATGGCCCCAATTTGCCACATTTCACTTTGGAAAGATTCTCGGGGGCCACCCTTTGGAGAACAAGGAGAATTGGCCTTTTGTGTTGCTCATCAACCCTCTCTAGACTCTTCCTCTGGCCCACCTCTCGCTTCCCGGCCACATACGAAAGTCCACAGGGCAACAGAATAGTTGGCAGCCGGGTGGGTTCCAGTCCCGGGACAAGCATGAACTTGGGAAGGCGTTCTTGTTCCTTTCCTGACATGAGGCTTCCTGCTCTGTAAAATGCAAATAACGGTACACACCTTGCAGAGCTGTTGTTAATACGGAATGAGGTGATTCAGTGAGGCGTAGAGCAGTGCCTGGCACAAAATAAGCACAACAAACATTAGGTGGTGCTGATGGTGCAGGTGGTAGACCTGGTGCCTGGGAAGCAAGGAGGAGATGGGGCCCGGACCCAGTTAGAGAGCAGCCAACCCAATAACCCCAGGCAGTGAAAGTCCCCGACGTGGTACCCACTCCCAGGAATGCTCCATGGAGAACACTCACCTTACAGAGGAATTCCAGTGAGCCACGGCTGAATGGGACAGAGACCTATCTGAGCCACAAGAGCCTCCCAGAGACCCTGCCATCACCCTGCAGGGACCATCCTGCACCTGGGCCACCTGAACTCAGACCTGGGGCTGGAAGTCACGTTCAGTTCACTTTCTCCTGGGAGCTCAGGATACTTTTCTAGGATTCCTGCATCGGTGGGATATCTTCATATCCCACTAGATGCCCACAAGGGCCCAGAGGGAAAGCCTCTGCTCATTTTACAGCAGGCAGGTTTCCTCACCTCCGATGGAGGACATAACTTGAGGCCATACCAAGGCACACAGAAGGGACCAGAATTCAGGCTCCTCGTACTCAGCCCACTCACGCATTCATCCACTCAGCCGTTGATCAGTGAACACCCCCTATGCGTCATGTTCTGTTCAAGGCACCAAGGTTATGTTGCTGACCAAGACGGACTCGGCCTCTGCTCTCGTGGAGCTCGCATTTTAGTAAACGTAATTTTCAACTCCAACCAACTAAGAAAGCAACAATTGATTAAAGCTAAAAAGTAAATAGAAATAACTTTACCCTCTCAGGATTCCCAACCTGCCACCTGGAGAGCAAGGCCCAGTGCTGTCAGCGAAAGGGCGAAGCTGCTTGCCCATCTGCCATTTCGACCTGAAAGTCTCGGACTACATCACCGGGCATCGGCGCAACCCCGATCTCCGAGGGCCCGGGGGTGGGGCTCTGTGCCCGGACACCCAGGTGATCGAGTTCACCAGTGTGGGCATAGGAGGGAAGAATCTCCGGTGAGTTGCTTAGGTTTGCATCAGTTGAGTTTGTATCAGTCAATCCTCCCAAAGAACCCAGAGGAAAAATTCCGAGAATGGAGCTACATGGGTTCCCAGAAGCAGGCTTGATACCCTTGGGGGCTGACTAGAGAGAGCTGCTACAGTAAGAAAGCTGAACTCTGTCTCCTTCGTTTTGACACTGGGGGAAATTTAGAAAGCTTTAAAATGTAATCCCTGAGCATGACCTTGACCATAGAGGATCGCTAGGACAGATGGACCCTTGACATCACTATTATTACTGCAAAGTCCAGAGCTCCAGCCATACTTTGGACCCCCAAGTGAGATGTAGTTTTCATTTCTACAGTAACAAAGTATCTGGAACAGCTCCAATACCCACCCGTAGGGGGGACGTGCGAGGTCAGGCCCTAAGAAAGTTTCTCTTAATCCTCACCCCCCGCCCCTCACTCTCTGCTATGAATTCTTCCCCCTCGGCCAGGACTTTTACAATCCTGAACCCAACCGCTAGCACCTACTCCTTCAGCTGGATCTCTGAAGAAATCGAAAGTCTCCAGAACCCTTCAGCCTTCACATGCCTTACAGAGAAGGGCTGCATCGCCCCTGAGAAGAAAGCCGAGGTTTGTGTGTGAATGAGGACCACTCAAGCCAGGGCTTTAATCACTCCATCCCTGTCTGCATGGCAGGTGGGCCGTGGACCAGAGATGGAGTTCGGGAGAACAGCCTAATGGGGCGTCCATCAACACGTGTTTCTTGAGTGGCTACTATACACATTAGGCAATCCTCATGGATGAGCAGACCTGAGCTCTCTTGGTTGGTCATGAAGAAGCAGATCTCCAGTATTTGGAGTTTTGAAAACGGAGATTATTAAAGCAGGGAAGGGGAGCTGTCCATCAATACCTGGACACTACGGGACAGTGTTGTTTTTGTCCATGGGATGGACAGCAATGAAAAGACACAGATGTGTTTTCACTTGGCCAGGCCAAGGGGCAAAAGAGAAAACGGAGTCATGTTCCATATCTTAGTCCCACTGTTTCCACGGTGATGTAGGTGAAGGGGCCAGGCTTAGAGAAGTATGAACTCACTGGCCCAAAAAGATGTGTAGGCCCCAGGTGCTGCACATCCTGCAGAGGATCTCAGAGGTTGAAATAAGTCTGTGAAACAGAAATTCCAAATACACATGCCTCCGGGAAGGCCATACAAATGAGTGAGGCAGGCCGAGGGGACCATGCAGGGAATGCTGGGCTCCAGAGCTGGCTGGGCACCGTGCTTCTCTGGTAGATGCCACCACACAGACAAGTGGGCCCAGGGTTGCCAACCTACCCAAACTTTTGGGGGAAAGTCAAAATTCCAAATTTTTATCTGAATCTCTCCATTTGTACATGCCATACACAGGATTGGCGTGAAATATGGCTGCCCTGCCAACAGAGGCTGTGGATGCCCCTTAGACCTGTGGGCAAACAGGGCAAACGGTTACATGCCTTTCGGAGAGGGTAGAAAGGTAGCAATGTCAGCCATCAGAACCCCAGCGCTGACAAGCCTCTACGGGCACATGAAGTGAGTAAGCCACAGGGCCTCTCAGCGCTCTGTCCCACTGTCTTCTTAGATTGCGTTCCAGTACACGCCTGTCCATCTGAACATCACAGAAGCATTCTGGACTTTCTCGATCCCCGAACACAACATCACAGTCCCTTTCCTGCTGGTCGGCAAAGCCTCTGACCCGCTCATCATTCTAAACAAGTCCCACGTCAACCTCAGCTGTCTCCTCATTGGTAAGGCTGCCCTGCCGGCTTACATTCAGAGCTGGCATGACCTACAGCGGAGGGAAGTGGGACCAACCCAGCAATGAGCTCCAGGAGCAGACTTGGGCGGGGACTTCCCCCGGTGCCTTCTAGAAGCATGTCTGATGGCCTTTCTCACTGCTCACAAAGCCACAAAATATTTACCTCTCAATCCGATTTCCGTCAAGTACCTTCTAAACGCATACCCCAATAACCAGAGGAAATGAGGGAGCCTTGCTGCAGAGTCTACCTGCGAGATTCCTCTAGGGTCTGGACGACGATCTCCACCTCCAGAGCCTCCTGTCAGCCCCATCCCACTGCCTGGTACCCCAGATTGTGAGCTGCATTTGCTGGTATCTTGGTATTTGCCACAGTAGTCAGATTTCTCTGCCATCCTTTCGTGCATTCATCTGGTTCAACAAACATGATCAAGCCCCTGTGTGACCTGGGCATGTTTCTGTGAGCGGGGGATGCCAGGGATAGGGCTCAAGTCCCCCCCCCATGATGGTGATATTCTACAAATAGGAAGCAGACCCCCAAAAACTAAAAAAGCAAAATATATAACACGTCAGGTGTTGATGAGTGTTCCAGAGGAGAATAAAGCAGGTTAGAAAAAAGAATGCCTGTTGGCCATGGGAAGGTGACATTTGAGCAGAGACCTGAAGGAAATAAAGGAAGTGATTGCTAGGTCCCTTATAACCCTATGACTATCACAGGGATGTGTTAAGTCTCTGTGTGCGTGTGTCTGTGTGCATGGCTGCGTGTGTGTGTGTAAAATGCAACTAAAGCCAGAAGAGTTTTGAGTAATTTTTTATTCATAAAAGTAATAAGACAATCAATGGAGTGCTGTATAAGGAAAGATTAAATAATCTCTCCCCACCCATCCTATCTCATCCTTCCCTTTCCTTCAAAGAAAACTAGTGTTAACACTTTGGTATGTAGTATTTCCATGCATTTCTTATACTGATACGTCTAAGTAGGCAGGAGGAAATAATAATGTTTAATAGGTTTTCAAAAATAAGTGAGCAGTGTATCATAAAAATATTAACAGCAAGAATAATAACAGAATTTAATCTAGGAACACAAGGGTGGTGCATTTCGATATAATCATCACATTAACGGTTTAAAGAAGAACAACCATGTCATATTAATACATACTGAAAAGTCATTGCTAAAGTTCAGCAGACATTCTCAACAAAAAAAACTCTAACAGGAAAAAAGGAACAGAGGAAATCACTAGAGTCATGGCTAGGAGCAGAGGGTGCCCGATGCAGTGGGCAGATGGGGGTTTGCTGAGCTGTGCACCTTAAAACCTGCACAGTTTTGCAAACCAGTGTCAACCTAACAAATTCAATAAAATAGTAAAAAAAATAAAAATGTATTTCCAGGAAAAATATGTTATCCAAAATCAAGAGGCAAATGTTATCTTATAATAAACCACTAAAACCACATCAGTTAAAGTCAGGAATTAGGCAAGGCTGCTCGTTACCACTATTATTATTGAACATTTTCTTAGTGACTTTAGCAAATACAATAAAACAAGAAAATTAGGTAATTAGCATAAACATTGGGGGAAAAGAGACAAACTACCTCATTTTTCTGTGGTTGACAACATCGGACAGAGAGAACTTCGGACAGAGAGAACTTCAAGAGGCTCTAGAGGAAAGCAAAACAAACCCTAAATCGACAAGATAAGCGAGCTGGTGGCTGGGTGTGAGCCACGAATGCAGAAATCAATGGTTTCTCTTTCTTTTCGCAGAGGGCACCGAGATACAGAAACAAAGAATTCTATTTAGTATTGACAAAACCTATGTAATATCTAAAGAGCAACATAACAAGAAAGCACAGGACTATCTGAAGAAAACTATAAAATCTTGTTAAAATGCCCCCAGAGAATAGCTAAATATTTGTCGAGTCTCCCAAAAGTAAACGCAGATTTAATCAAGTTCCATTTAGAACCCCAGCTAAGGTTACCAGGTAGAATACAGACACATACAGTAGTTAAATTTGAATTTCAGAGAACGGTGAATAAATTTTAGAATACATATGTCAGCATAAGCATGTCGCATGTGATAGTTGGGCCATATTTATATTAAAAAATTATTTGCTTCATCTGGTAACCTTAATCCCAAAGGATTGCGGGAGTGAGGGAGAATTGGATAAAATGATTTGAAAATGTATGTGGAAAAATAAATGCTCTACAATAGTCAAGGAAAGTAAGAAAGAGTGAAATAGTGATAGCAGATATATTAGTGAGGGCCTTCAGGATGCAGGGGTGACTTCTAAAGACACGAGCAGGGTTAAGGGGCCTAAAAGGGAAGAGGAAGCCCCATTAATAAAACGCCAGAAGGCAATGGGTCTGAAGGGACCAGGAGGGAAGATAGTGTCACCAGAATCCCAGGAGAGCTGTGATGGAGGCAGATGTGCCACCTCGCAGAAGCAGGCAACCGATGGAGTCAGTTCTAGAGTAAGAGCGGGAATCCCTGCAGGAGAGAGGGTCACTTGCAGAGCTAAAGGGGAAAAGGGGCGGTAGTGAAAGGCTGGGGAGCTTGGAAGAGGAAAGAAAAGCTGGAGAATGGCTTGGAAGAAGGTGCCCCTTGCCTGCAGAGCGGGGTCTGCCGAGCCGCTGAGAAGCAGGCCCGGGCCCCCACTGAGGGTGCCGTTTCCTCCGCAGGCCACGAGGCCAGGGAGACCGTGCAGCTCATCAACAGGGAGGAGCAGGGGTTCAACTTTGCCTTCCAGGACAACTCCCGATATTCTGAAGGTTTCAATGACAGCCTGGTCGTATGTCCCATGGAAGGCTGGCTCCCACCGATGTCCAGGTAAAGAAATGGGAAGGCCTCCAGGACTGCATCCTCCCGGCAGGGTGGAGTGCAGGGCCTGCCAGCCAGAATAGGTTTCCCTTAGCGTGCCCCGTTTATAGTCTTCCAACTCCGAAGTTAGATAGCAACAATTCCACCTCTGTACTCCTTACTCCCTCTTGTTCATTTTCCCGATGAATTGTGGAGCTTTGGGGATTTAAGTCCTTGTTTCCAATATTTTCTCTTATGTATATTCTTTTTCTTAATGTCTACTATATTTGTGAATCCATAAAGCAACGCCCTGCCTTGCCCAGAAAACCTTCACAATTCAGCTTAATTTGGAGCTATAATGCCTTTTCCTCATAATGTATGTGCTGACCCATTGGGCTCACATCCTTTAGCAGGTCTTACCATGCGGCCTAGTGACCTAGTCTGTTGTCTTCTTCCCCAACCAGGTTGCCGATTGATATTTTCTTCACACCGAAGCAGGAAGGAGATGTGAATTTTAATTTGATCTGCAATGTGAAAAAGAAAGTCTACCCTTTGACCTTAAATGTCAAGGCTGAGGGCTACACTATGAATGCAGAGGTCAAGTGCAAAGACAGGACTGGCTCAGTCTCTCTCTTGACTCCCAGTCAGACTACCACTGTCAACTTCTACGAGGTAAAGGTGTGAGAGGGCCTTGCTCTCTCTCGGTTTCAATGCTGGCTGGGAAAGGTAGTACCAGCAAATACCAGCTGAATCTCTCTTTTTCAAATGCCAGGGCCTCTGCCTCAGGCGCTAGAATGGCTCTGATTGCAGCAGAGCAACACCCCAGAGGGGCCAACCATCGCCCCCTGGTGGGCATGCAGGGTGGATCCCGATCAGGCACATGTGGGAGTCTGTCTGTCTGCCTCCCCACCGCTTCTCACTTCAGAAAAATACAAAAAAAAAATATTTTTAAAAAATCAAATGCCAGGGAGGTCAGGAGAACAGAGCAGCTCCCTCCCCAGGATGTGTATGGTTTTGATGTGAACGCTTTTCTTATTTTATTTTTCAGGGGATGGAGAGATGGTAGGGAAGGGGGAGAACGCTTATGTTAAACACACAGGAAAGGATGTTTGGCTACCAAGGGAAGGTTACGAATTAGACTGTCATCTAACTCTTTAGATATGAGGGACCCCCAACACTTAGTAGCTCTTGCTGGAATACCTGGCCACATAAATCTAACGATACTTACCTCAATAACATCATCTTTCATTCCTATTTCCCCAGGGATGTTTCCCCCAGCACATCACATGTCCTGATCCCAGAGGAGTGAACCATGGTTTGCATTTACTCAACATACTGTCCTTTTCTCGGTCTCTCAGGTGGAGTTTAATGAATGTGTCCAGTGTGAATTCACCTTCATCAACACTGGAAAGTTCAACTTCAACTTCCAAGTCGAGCTCTCTGGCCCCAAAGCCCTGCTGCAGTACCTGGAGTTTTCACCCGCAGACGGCAGTGTGGATGTGGGGCAGAGCGCGCCTGCCCTCCTGTCTTTCCAGCCTCTTAAGAAATGTGTCCTGAAGGGCCTGGAACTGAGAATCAAGGTGAGACCGTGGAACGCGGTGCCACACTGAAAGCACTTCCAGCGCTGTCCCGGAAAAGCCATGCTCCAGGGAGTTTCTGGTCCTCTCCGCCCTCCCTGAAGTACCCGGAGCGGAGCGTGGCTGGGCTGGAGACGGCCCCACGGTCTCCATTCACGGCCTCCACCGAGGTCCTGGTGAGTGGGTGTCAGGTGAAAAGCAGTTGAGCAGCCATGCACTGGCCTATCATGCGGCCATTAAAATAAGTAAGGGAGATAGAATGGAAGCGGAGAGAGAGAGAATATATACAACATTTTCCAAGGTAAGTTACTGCGTGAAAAGCCAAGGAATTGCGATACAAACAGGGATGGCAGAGAAGGACCTCTGAAGAGCTGCTCTATGGCAGTGAGGACACCGGCAAAAACTATCAAAATCAACTCTTTCAGAACTCTCAAAATTAACCTTTCCCGCCTTGGCATATGGGCCTTTGGCCTCATTCCTGTCATCTCCTGGTCACAAGATGACCGTCCCTCCTGCCGCCCTGCGCCTGCGCGCCAGCGTGGGAATGAGGGGAAGAACCTGACGGCAGGATGCTTTCCCAGCAAGGCTTTGACTCTTTATTCACCACAGGGCACCTTTTGTTTACATCCTGAGGACAGAACTGTGTCTGGTGGCCACCCTTAGCTGCAAGGCAGGATGGGAAATCATACAGTTCTTATCCTGTTCCACCTGACTTAGCATAATACGCTCCAGATCCATCCTGTTGTTATAAATGGCAACATTTCATCTTTTTATGTCTGAGTAGTATTCCACTGTGTATATATATGTGCCATGTCTTCTTTATCCAGTCATCCATTGAGGGACACGTAGGTACCACATGATCTCACTGGTATGTAGAATAGAAAACAAAAACAACAAATAATCTAACAAAACAAACATACCTACAAAAAGTAGGTTTATCGATACAGAGAACAGAATGG
This sequence comes from Saccopteryx bilineata, assembly GCF_036850765.1. Classification (NCBI taxonomy): domain Eukaryota; kingdom Metazoa; phylum Chordata; class Mammalia; order Chiroptera; family Emballonuridae; genus Saccopteryx; species Saccopteryx bilineata. The sequence continues at coordinate 23,540,067 of NC_089498.1, forward strand.
GGCTTGCCAGAGGGGAAGGGAGTGGGGGGGAGATGAAGAGGGTAAAGGGGTCAAATACGAGGTGACAGAGGAGACGAAACTTAGGTGGGGAACACGCCAGAGAGGACACAGGTGTCATACTATAAAGTTGTCCACCTGAAATTTATCTCATGTTATTAACTAATGTTACATCAATAAACTTAATTTTTACAAGTATTTTCACTGGGCACAAGCAGTCAGAGCCCTGATAATAAGGAAGCCCTGGGATCAGATGTCGGCAGTAACTAAGTGTCTGCCACGCCCCTCTGCCTTCCAGAGGAATCACCTCCGGGAGCACAGCTAGAGGCAGTGTAGGGTCTGACTGCAGAGCAGCCCAGCTTGCTTTTCTTCAATAAACAGACTTCTAACCTATGAGTCACAATCTCTGCACCTGGAGCCCTGGGAGCTGGATTTTTTAAAACATTCAACTGCCTCCCTCCTTCCCCTGAGGACTTAAGGACCCTTCCCTCCCATGTCTCCTGATCACACTCCCCCTGCCGTTTCCTCCCCGCAGATAAGCCACGGCCCAACATTTACGTGCAGCATCGCAGGCTGTGCTGTGAGCCCCGCTGTCCATTTCTCCTTCACCAGCCACAACTTTGGGGCCTGCTTCATCTACCAACCCGGGATGCCCCCCTGCAAACAAACCCTGGTCATCACCAACAAGGAGGAAACGGCCTTGAGGTAAGCGGGCCTCCAGAGCCTCCAGGAGAGTCTGCAGCCAGCTCCTCCTGGGTCCTCCAGCTTTCACTGCTTCAGTCACTTTATCTCATTTAATCCTCACAACAACCTTGTGCAGGAGCTACCACCACCTTCCCCCAGTTCACAGATAAGGAAACTGAGACCCAAACAGGCTAAGTAACTTTTGTAAGTTCACATGGTAGTTGCTGATAGAGCCTGGGTCCAAACTCCTCCTGTCTGACCCCAGAACACATCCTCCTGTCCACGCTCTCTGCCACCCAGTTACTTGAGGAAGCACTTCCTTCCTGTGAGAGGTACAAACCAGGAACTGTGCTCTCAAGAAAGAGAGGCTGGACAGAGTGAGAAGGTCACTGGGCAAAGGGGTCATGGGACGTTGGGTCTGAGGCCTGCTTTTGCCAGGATCTCAGGGTGTGATCTGAGGTAAGTAACTTGACTGTGCCCAGAAAAACGTGGGCTGGATCATGGCTGGGGTCCCTTCCAGCCCTTCAGCCCTGTGACCGTAGGACAGCCGGGCAGGAACTCCATCAGGACCAAGCTCAGAGGGACAGGGGGACCGAATCAGTCCAGCTGGGTCAGCCTTCTCAGGGCTCACGCACCTCCCCCCTGATTTTCTCCAGCATAGATTGTCTGTACGCAAATACCCCCCACCTCGAGGTGAACTTCCATGTTGATGTGATAAAGCCAGGAAGGACAATGGAGATTCCAATCACCTTTTATCCTCGAAAAAGTATCAGTTATCGAGAACTCATCCCCTTTGAAATCAATGGGCTCTCCAAACAAGTAGTTGAAATCAAAGGAAAAGGCACCGAATTGAAGGTAAGATGTCTGGGAGCCCCTCGACTGGCACCCTCCTTCCTGCCTCTCCCTGTCGCTTCGGCCCACCAATGCCCAAACCCTTCCTCCGCTCCACACATATCCCGCCCCGAGCTGCTCTACCAGAGGGCAGCTGTCCCACTGAGGGGGATGTCAAATCAGACTCAAGTGAATTGTAGACCTAACTCAATACCAAACTCGACTGTATCAAAGGGTACAAGCAGTGACTGCAGGCACTGGAGAAACCTTCTGTTTCTCAGGAAAGTTTGAGACTATCAGATGCAGGACCATGCATGTCCTCTTCCTCTCACTTTAGGTTTTGTTTTCAGGTTGAATAGGCAAGATTTCTTTTAAGCAATGTTTGCAGACATATGTTTTAGTTACAGAACATCTGTCCTTAGCACCCGGGATGAGATTTCCCTGAGGGCATTCCTTCTTACCAGGTCCCCCTAATAGGAAAGGAACAGTCCTGTCTTTCTACTAATCCCTCTCTTCCCAGTTTCGGGGAACAAAGTGTCTTCTAGTGGGAGTAGTTGCATTTAATAGGAGGTTTTGAATGACTAAAGATCTTCCAAGATTCTCAGGAATGCATGGGACATTCAGCAGCAAAGAGAAATGCAGGAGTGTGTTCCTGGCAGCCTTCCCATCAAGCCAGTGGAACGACAGGACGATGCCACCTGGTGTGTCTGTACCCTAGCCAGTGACAAGGGTCCCTTCTGACGTCACTGGTTCATTTATTTGTCCATTCTTTCATTCACTCATTCAGCACCCATTATGTATTAGGTACTTTGGGAAAATCCAGAGGTGACTTAAATGTGTTTTCTGACATCCAAGAGCTCACAGGCTGACACTAGAGACTCTTGCTTTTGGCGGCAAAATGGAAACATGTGGGCTAGATATAAAGATAGTTGGAGGGCGAGAGCGCCGTTCAGTGACTGACCAAATGGCAGTGACCAGCGGGTGCTACTCAGTGGGGGTCAGTGCCTTCCTGGAGGGCCAGGCCCAGCATGGCCTTCATCTGATCCAGGCCAACGCTGTGTTCAGTAGATGAGGACTTTGAACTGTATTCACCTCTCCACCTCTGCCGCCACCATTCCAGTTCAGATCAATCACCCTCATCTCCCGCACCTCACGGCTTCCCCTCATGCCCTCTTCCTGTCCATCTCCACAGAGGAGGAAGCCGGGCTCTCTCACAAAGTACACCTTGGGTCACTCCATGCTCCACTGGCTTCCCACTCCTTCCAGAATAAAATCTGGCCATGCCTCCACACTGAACCTTCTCAAGCCTCCACTGTCTCCCAGTCACAGGCTTTGACTGAGCCATTCCCTCCAGCTCAGGGCCTTGCCCGCCCCACACACACTCTCCAACCCCTCCCCGCACCTGCAGGATCCAACTGACTAGACGCTCCCCTTCCTTCCCTTCCTTCAGCTCAGTGTGAATATGCCCCCCGGGGGGGTGTCTCCAGACCCGAAGTCCATCTCAGCCCCCTGTAATGTACTCTCCAGGTACCCCAGCTCTCCCTCCGCACCTCTTAACCCACTTGTAACTACATATGTGGTTGTTGTTAGGTGGGCGTTCTATGCGCCTAAGTGTTTATTGGGTGAGTGAATGCTCATCTCCTGTGAAGAATGCAGGACCCTGAGAGTGAGGGACCGCCCTCGGTGCCCCAGGGTAGGCACGTGACATTTCTTTTTCTCATGAACTGACCAAGCCTGCCGCCCTGTTCTCTTTCTTGTCCCACAGATTTTAGTCCTAGATCCAGCCAATAAGATTGTGAAATTAGGAGCTGTCCTGCCAGGACAGGTTGTGAAAAAAACAGTTTCCATCATGAACAACAGCGAAGCCCAGTTCACATTTAGCCAGTCGATCCTGTTCTCGACTCCAGAACTCCAGGAACCTAAGGTCAGTGCCCGGAGCCCCTGGGGGCCTCCTCGTGCTTCCCGACGCCATAACCAACCACGCTAGCGATGCCAGCAGCTCCCGGTCCCCCGCCTCCAGTGTGCCAAAACCTTCCCTCTGCTTTGCACGGGCCACCTCCAGTCCTCTGCACAGAAATGGCCCGGGATTCGTGCTTCCATCGCTCTCGGGTCACCTGTAAGGGAAACCAAGGCTCAGAGAGGCTGCACACCTCAAAAGGTTCGCACCTTGAAGCAGAGACAGCTGGGCCCGGTGGGAGTCAGTGGATTCTAATGGGTACACATGAATCTTCACTGTAGAAAATCTGAAAAGTATGGAACATCCTAAAGGAAAACATTTTGCCCATAATCTCATGCCCAGATATAATCACTTAACATTTTGGTGCCTGTCTTTCCATTGTTTTTCCTACATAAATATTTTTTTACAAAAATAGAATTACAATGCTCATATTGTTTTGAAACCATCTAGTAACGTATCACAAACATTTCAGGGGTCCTTCAATGCCCAGACAGACCAGTTGTCTATTTCTGCTCATTTCCGGTGTTTCTAACTTTTTGTTGTATAAACAATGTAACGTCCATGTAACCAAAGCTCTGTGTGCATCCCCTTAGCTCTGCTAAGACAGATTCCTAGAAGAGGGCTTGTTAGATGGAAAAGAGCGAGTGTTTCAACACCCATCACCAATACCCAGAGCCCTGAAAGGTTGTCTGTCCCCCTTGACACCCCCATCGGCTGTGTGAAAGATGCTGCTTGTTCCCAAGGCCCCCAGGACAGAGAGGTTACCATCCCTGCTGCCTGCTCCCCATCTTACAGCCCCCTGTGTTTGAATGGCCTCTGGAAAATGGACCACATGTGCTTCATTCCAAGAGTGAACTTAGCCATCCCCTTTAGTCCCTGCATTTTTACATTTACTCACTCAGAATACGTGCTAGGTGCTAAAAACAAGGCTGTGTCTTAGTCAGCTTGGGCTGCCATAACAAAGTACTATAGAAGGGGGTAGCTTAAACAGCAGCCGTTTCTTTCTCACAGTTCTGGAGGACTGAGCTCTCGCTGCCAGCATGGTCTGTTTCTGGTGAGGGCTCTCCGGGCTCCTAAGTGGCCACCTTCTCGCCGTGTGCACAGACAGCAGAGAGCGAGCAAGACTGGGCTGCCTGGTGTCTCTAGTCCCATAAGGAGGGTCCCTCTCTCGTGACCTCATCTAACCCTAATTACTGCCCCCGGGATGAGGAGGAGGCTGCTCGAAGGTCTGCGCGGGGCCACGGGAGGCCTCCCAGGGCAGAGAGGCCTGCACTGAGCGTTCCAGGTGAAGGGGGCCCTCCCAGGGCAGAGAGGCCTGCACTGAGCGTTCCAGGTGAAGGGGTCCCTCCCAGGGCAGAGAGGCCTGCACTGAGCGTTCCAGGTGAAGGGGTCCCTCCCAGGGCAGAGAGGCCTGCACTGAGCATTCCAGGTGAAGGGGTCCCTCCCAGGGAGCGTGTTACTGGCAGACAGAGGCGTGTTGGCTGGAAAGAGTTGGTGCTTTTGAAACCCAGATGTGATTCGGTGTGGCAGGAGCACCATGGACCGTCTGGGGATGCAGGACACAGGAACACTGGCGGTGAGAGGCCAGCCAAAGTCAGAGACCCTCTGGGTACATCAGCCCAGGACCCCGTGCTGCCCACTTTGCCATCCAGAGAAAGAGGGCAAACTTGTTGCTTCGCATTCCTCATTCATTCAAAGTAAAGGCCTCGGTTGCAGTGGGTCAGGGCCCCTACCAGTTTGGCCATACCCACTCTGCCTCTCTGGCTGATCAGACTCGAGCTGCCGGAGTGGCCTGTGCTGACTCCATCACCCAGGGCTCGACTCCGGCATCACTGTGTTTTGAGAAAGCTCTAGGACCGCTTTGCTCCCGGGCTTCTCAGCCCTGCTGCCTCAGCCCACTCGCTGGTGCCTGCTCGGTCCTTGGTACTCGGTACCAAAGGGAGCTCAAGGCTGCAAAGGGGTTTGGCTTCCTCAAGCAGAGTAGTTTGCCTTTCCCAGGAGAGGGGGGCCATACAGATTCAAACAATGGTTCTGAGATGTCAGAATACGTGAGTCACCAGGGCACTTTTGAAAACGCAGGTTCCAAGCTTCTCCAAGGACGCTGGTCCAGTGGGCCCGGGGCAGGACCCAGGAATCTGCATTGTCACCAGCACACTGGGAAGTGTGCACAGGGAGCCCCAGAGCGCTGAGTGCTTTTATTTCCTCTTGCTGTCTCCTCAGCCACAGAGTAGGGGTTATCTGCAGGGGGCTGGAGAGAGAATTAACATTGACTGAATGCCTATCAGTCCATTATGCGGCACACGTTTGAAGCAGCCAATCTGAGTGTGTCACAGGAAGTTGAAGTAACTTGTCAAAGGAAACGGCTGGGAAGAGAGAGCAGGAGTGAGGTCTGCCCCCCTCCACCCCGGGCTGTTACAGCCCCAGCAGCCTGGCCTCCAGGGTCAGCTGCCGTCAGCCGCTGAGCTGAGCCTCGCTGTCATCTTGTCCAGGTCATCACTCTGATACCATTCAGCAACATCACTCTGAAGCCCAAGGAAGTCTGTAAGCTGGAAGTCATCTTCGCCCCGAAGAAGCGTGTCCCTCCCTTCACCGAGGAGGTGTTCATGGAGAGCATGGGGCTGCTGCGCCCCCTCTTCCTGTTCAGCGGCTGCTGCCAGGCCCTGGAGATCTCCCTGGACCAGCAGCATATCTCCTTCGGGCCCGTCGTGTATCAGACACAAGCCACGCGGCGCATCCTCATGTTGAACACGGGCGACATGGGGGCAAGGTAGGAGCCCCAGCAGGGCGCCCTGACCCTGGGTGTGACTAGACATTTGTTTTACAAGTATGGCTGGGTTTTATTTCTTTCTCCTTTTTATATCTCCTTCCTTCCCTGGAGATAGCAGTGGCCTCTCCAGGGTGGTCGCTACCACCAATTCTTATGCTAGAGAACATTTGCTTAGTGCCTGCTCTGTGCCCTTCACATGGCTCACCTCATTTAATCCCAGCAATTCTATGAGACCGATGCTATGACTGATCCATTTCACAGGCGAGAAAACTGAAGTATAAAGAGAGTAAGTAATTTTTCCCAAACCCAGCATTTAGCAAGAACTTACCAGGCACAGGTGCAATGCTGAGCGTTGTTAGATAGAAGACCCCATCTGAGTATCCCAGGACCCTCTAAGGTAGGGACCGTATTGTCCCTATTTCACGGATGAATTTCAGGCTCAAACAGGTCAGACAGCTTGCCTGGGGTCACACAGCCAGGAAGTGAGAAAGATGGCATTGCAACCAGGTGTACCTATGGCTGCTCTTCTTCTCGGCTCTTCCCTCTCTCTTGCTAGCGGGTGCCCGCCCAGTCACTGCTCAGGCACGCCCCCAAGCTGGGCAGGCTGCGCAGCGCACGCCTGCGGGGGTCGCCTCTACGCAGACTCGGTGGAAATGGCGGCCTGAGGGTGCAGTGCGGCAGCCCCGGAACTGGAAGCACACTGGTCTGCACCGCCCACGCTGTCTCCTGCCTGGACCAGAGCCGGACCACAGCGGGTGGCCTCACAGGACCATCAGACCCCAGTGGCTCCACGCGCAGATGCAGCTCTCACCTGAAGGGACCGTCTCCACCCTCTCGGGTCTGAGCTGAGAGGCAGTGCAGGGAGTGATCAAGGCCGCAGTCCTAGCTCAGCCACTTCCTAGCCAGGCGACCTTGGGTACACATGTGTAAGCATGTTCATGTGTATGTTCCCCTGTGTGTCACCGTGGGTACTAACATAAGATACAGCCACTCTCTAGCCTGCTCAACTCTGAGAGGAAGCCAAGTCAATGTACCGAAGAGTGACCGTGGCCCTTGTCCCCACCTGCCTCTGCGCAGCGTTGAAGATATCTTACCCAGGAGCGACTTGACCCTTGTCCCCACCTGCCTCTGCTTTACTGAGCCGTCTTACTCCCCCCGGGTCCCATGGGGCCCACAAGGGGGTGAACCTCCAGCCTTTTGTTCTCAGCAGCATCAAGGACATCCCCAGCGTACTAATACCTTCCTCCCTCGTCTCCTTTTGTCTTGGAAAAGGTTTAAATGGAATGTCAAAAATTTTGAGCCTGATTTCTCCATCAGCCCGGAAGAAGGCTATATCTCTATAGGCATGGAGGTTTCTTTCGAAGTGAAGTACCATCCCACCGAGTTGGGCAAGGAGAGTCTCTACAAAAATTTGCTCTGCTTCATCCAGGGAGGCAATCCTCTGAACCTAACCCTGTCTGGACTCTGCGTGGGACTACCTGCAGTAAAAGAGGTCAGTACGTGCTGCCCACGGATGGGCCAGTGGCCAGAGTGGGCCTAGCAAGACCCACAACTGAACTCTGCCAGGCCTTCCAAAAACAGATGTCTTCTCTGTTTAAAGAGTCCTTGGTGCTCACATCAAACATTCAGACCTGCTTGCTACCTTTCTCACAGGGCCTTTGCACATGCTATTCCCACTGCTGAAATACTTATTTTCCCCTCTTCATTTAGTTAATTCCTGTGTAGTCTTCAGCTCTCAACCCAAGCTTCACATTCTCAAGGAAACTTGCATTGACATCTCTGGCTAGACGAAGTTCTGTTATAAGCTGTGAGTGTGGGGTGAACACCTTTGCTATGTTTTCAAAAAATACAACAGCCTTGGGTTAACTCTTTGCCAGGTCTGTTCTTAGAAACCGAACAGTGCAGTGCCAGCTGTGTTCCTGGCAACATTGCTCACGGTGAAAATGGCACCTGATCCCCATCTCTATAATTTTGTTATTTCAAGAATGTTGTGTAAGGGGAGCCATACAGTATGCTACAAACATGCATGCACAAATCTTGGTAAGAACATATGCTTTCATTTTCTTGGGTAAATACTTAAAGTGGAATGGCTGGGTCTTAGGGTAGGTATATATTCCCTTCTTAAGAACCTACCAAACTGTCTTCCAAACCAGCTGTGTCATGTTACATTCCCACTAGTACTGACATTTCTATCTGCATTACACTCTTACCAACACTTGATATGGTCAGGGGTTTTTTAGCCATTCTAATAGGTATGTAGCAGTATTTCATTTTGGTTTTTAATTTGCATTTTCCTATTGACTAATGATGTTGAGAATTTTTTCAGGTACTTATTTGCCATCCACATATATTCTTTGTTGAAGTATCTGTTCAAATCCTCTATCTTTCATTGGGTTTTTTGGGGGGGAGTTTGGTTTTTTTTACAGAGACAGAGAAAGAGTCAGAGAAAAGGACAGATAGGGACAGACAGACAGGAAGGGAGAGAGATGAGAAGCATCAGTTCTTCATTGCAGCTCCTTAGTTGTTCATTGATTGCTTTCTCATATGTGCCTTGACTGAGGAGCTACAGCAGAGTGAGTGACCCCTTGCTCAAGTCAATGACCTTGGGCTCAAGCCAGCGACCTTGGGCTTCAAGCCAGCGACCTTTGGACTCAAGCCAGCAACCATGGGGTCATGTCTATTATTCCATGCTCAAGCCAATGACCCCTCGCTCAAGCTGGTGAGCCTCCACTCAAGCCAGCGGAGCCCACGATCAAAGCCAGTGACCTCGAGGTTTTGAACCTGGGTCTTCTGCATCCCAGTCTGATGTTCTATCCACTGTGCCACCACCTGGTCAGGCTCATTGGGTTTTTTGTTTTCTTATTATTGAGTTTTCAGAGCTCTTTGTATATTTAGGACACAAGTTTTACGTTTACATCTTCAATCTGTTAAAATTTATTTTTGTATGTAGTGCAAGATATAAATCAAAATTCTTTTTTTTGTACATGGTTATCTAATTATCCCAGCACCATTTGTTAAAAAGATTATACTTTATACCTTTGTGCTTTGGTATAAAAACCAATCAATGATATATGTGTAGGTCTATTGCTGAACTCTGTTCTTGTTCATCGATCCACTTGACTCTCTTTATACCAACACCACATTGGTCCGTGTTGCCACATTCAATGGCCATTTCTCACCCCTCATCTTATTTGACCTGCTGGTAGCAGTTGACATCTTGAACAAGTGCCTCCTCCTTCAAACAGTTCTCTCATCTGGCTTCCAGGATACCACCCTATCCTGGTTCTCCACCTATCAGACTGGCTGCTCCTTCTCATCTCCTCTTTTGATGCTTAACATTGGAGTATGCCAATTAGGAATTAGTCCTTAAATTCCTTCTTTTTCTAAATACACTTACTTCCTGATAATCTAGTATCCCATTTCTTAGCCTTAAAAAAAAAACTGCTAAGCTGACAACTCCCAAATATGTATCTCCAGATCTGTAAATTCCACCGCCCGTGTAAGGCGCCCGTTTCTTTCCAGGTGGTGAATTTCACCTGCCAGGTGCGCTCCAAGCACACACAGACCATCCTGCTTTCAAATCGCACCAACCAGACCTGGAATCTGCACCCCATCTTTGAGGGAGAGCACTGGGAGGGGCCTGAGTTCATCACCCTGGAGCCCCATCAGCAAAACAAGCCCTATGAGATTACCTACAAGCCCCGCACCATGAACCTGGAGAACCGCAAGCACCAGGTAGGCTGAGCACCGCCTCAGGCTCAAGGCATGGCTGGAGGGAGGGGTTGTGTGAGAGCGGTGAGGGGACAGTGTGGCAGCTCAGAGGAAGAACAAGAGGGGACCCTATCTTCTAGCATCTTCACTCCCAATCCTTATTCAGATCCAGCCTTGACTGCCATCACAGCACCTCCGGTTTTTCATTGTGTGGATTTTCACGTTACATTATATCATGAGCATTTTTCTGTTTAATTAGTCTTCATGATAATCATTTTTAATGATTGCCCAATATGTCATTCAGTGAGAGTTCTATAATTTATTTAACATTCCCCAGTTGTTAAATGTTTAAGTAATCTCCAAATTTTCATATTATAAATGGTTCTAATATATATGCATATGTATGTAACTTTTTCTCCTGGAGGGATTTTTCTTCTTCAGTAAATTCCCTTGTCTGAGATTCCTGGGTCAAATACATGCGAGTATTTCTATGACTCTTGAAACAAACTGCTTTCCAAAACTCTTTATGTCCATTTGCAGAGCCTCTGTCGATCCTGTGTGACTACCACGCCTGAGGGGGACCTAACAAAGACCCCTCTGTATCATTCTGATCACATTTCTTTCTCTCCTTAGGGCACCCTCTTCTTCCCGCTGCCAGACGGGACCGGCTGGCTGTATGCCCTGCATGGGACTTCCGAGCTCCCCAAGGCCGTGGCCAACATCTACCGTGAAGTGCCGTGTAAGACGCCCTACACTGAGCTCCTGCCCATCACCAACTGGCTGAACAAGCCCCAGAGGTGAGGGAGTGGGGCCAGCGGTTGGTGTGGGGGAGAGGGAAGGAGGACTTCCCCTGTCTATCCTGGTCCTTCCCTAGGTCAGGACCTGTAGAGGACATTGGCTAAAAGGGTCAGAGTTCCCTGATGTGACCAGACAGTGCCTGAACTCTAAGCAAGAGTCTCCTATTCAGTGCTATCTATGAATGGTTGGTTACTTTTAAATCTCCTAGAACAGGAGTGCTCAATAAATATTATGTATGACTATTATTACTGTTATCAGTATCATCATCACAATAATCATGGCTAATGTTATGGAGTGCTCAATCTTATTACCTAAGCCACTGGCCAGGGAAGGACATCCTTTGGGTCTTGTACTTGCAGTGGAAGTGAATAGAATGCAAGGACTGGAGGAGCTTAGGACAGCCAGCCCAGTCCCCTTCTTTTATAGTGAAGGAGCCAAAGGTTGGGAGAAGAGGCCACCTACTTAGCACTGCGGGTAAAGGCTCAGACCTAAGTTTGAGTCCCAGTTCTGCCAATAGCTAGTCATGTTAGGTGAGCATGCTATCTTCCTTCTCTTGGCCTCGTTTCCTCATCAGTAGAATGGAGATGGTAATGATATGTGCCTCCTACAGACATTATAGGGATTCAATGTCTATAACACAGGCAGAGCCCTGACTCAGTATGGTCTGTAAACGGTAGTTACTGGTATTATTAGTGACAGTGAATACTGGAACACTGGACCCATGTGTTTTACATAAAATCAAGAGTAGAGACAGCACCTTTCCTTCTTTTCTTTGGGCAACTATCTCACTTCCTCTGCCCTCTCTTCCTATGCTCCTGTGCTCCCCCAGATTCCGGGTCATTGTGGAACTGCTAAAACCAGAGAAGCCAGACCTCAGTGTCACCTTAAAGGGCCTTGACTACATCGATGTACTGTCTGGATCCAAGAAAGACTACAAGCTCAACTTCTTTTCCTACAAGGAGGGAGTGTACAGTGCAAAGGTAGCCACATGTCAAAGGCTCTGCCCTGGAGCCCTGGAGGCTGGTAATCCTGCCATTAGGGAGTGAACATGTCCTCCATCACCAGCCTAGCCTTATCCTGTTGGGCTGCCCATTTAGAATGACCTGGCAAAGGCAGTCTGGGTTCCCCGCCTCTTTAAGATAAACCAGATTGCAAGGCCAGCCAGCCATTATGTAGACCCACGCCAAGCTTCCAAGGCAGCAGAATTGTGAAAATCCCTATGCAGTAGGTAAAACTGAACCAGCAAGTACCAGACCACAATAACAAACCATCCCATTTTCTGATTGCTTACAGAGTGTCCAGCATTGTGCTGAGCACCCAACACACACGTCAGAGCCAGGATTCTACTCTGAGCCATATACTCCAAGGCAGCGCACATGAGCTGTTTTTCCTAATGTGTTAGTTCAATAAGTATTTACTGGGCATGTATGCCATACACTAGGTGCTAGTAACATAGCAGTCATCCAAAAATAGCCACAGTCCCTGTTCTCCAGTAAAGGGAGAGGGACATTAATCAAATAATTGCACTATAAATGCATTATTACCAAATGAGTTAAGTGTTTTTGAAGAAAAGAAGCATAATTGGATCAGTAGCTCACAAGAGAGGTCAGGGCGAAAGATAATACATGAGAATTACCCATTTATCAATAGGATTTAAGGCTCTGTGGAGAATGGAGTTGCCTAGGAAAAGGTTTTAAAGTGAAACAATAGAATCTAGGAACACATCTCCCCTCCAGCATGGCAAAACCCACACAACAGCATGTCATCTCCTCTCCTATAGTCCCTGAGGTAGTCTGCTCCCTCAGGTCACAGTCACAAACAGGGTGAAAGAGGACCTTAATGTCCAGGAATCACAAAACATCTGAAGGGGGGGAAAGCCACCACAAAATAGAAATACCAGGTCAACAATAAGAACTCCTGAGGTAAGAGTTATTAAAGCAAACAGAAGAAGACTTCTGGTTAATATTATAAAGAAGATAAGCATACTCATAAAATAAGGACAGGCTGTGGTGGAAGAGAATCAATTGGGGACCCTGCAAGTGAAAAATAGGATATTTGGAATATAATACCACAGAGGACAGCTGAATAGTATAATGGACTCTGAGGAAGAGATGACTAGTTAGTTAGAAGATCGAGCTGAGTAATATCACCATACTTTAACACATGAGCACAAAGAAATAGCAAGATGAAAGGAAATAATAAGTGTTGGTGAGTGGGTGGAGAAGTTGGATCCATTGCTGTGAAAGTATAAATAGTGCAGCCACTTTGGAAAACGGTCTGGGAGTTTTTCAAATGCTTAAACATTGAATTACCACACGATTCAGCAACTTCACTGCTAGATAGATCCCCATGATAAATGAAAACATGTTCATACAAAAACTGATACATAAATGTTCATAGCAGCGTTATGTGTAAGAGCCAAAAGTGGACACAACCAAAGTGTCCATCAACTGATGAATGGATAAATACAATGGAGAGTATTTGAGAAATGGAAATAAAGTACTGATGTCTGGACCACAGGGATGAACCTTGAAAACATACATGCTAAACGAACAAAGCCGGTCACAAATGGCCACAGATTGTATGATTTCATTTATGTGGAATGTCCAGAATAGACAAGTCTATAGAAACAAAGCAGATTAGCAGAGCCTAGGTCTAGAGAGGATGGGATAGGAGGAAATGGGGGATGGCTGTTAATGGGCACAGGGTTTCTTCTTGAGGAGAAGAAAGTGTTCTAAATCAAATAACTGGACTATGACTATGTAATTACAAAGGAGACAAGTGCTTTGTGAATATACTAAAAGCCACTAAATTGTACACTTTAAGTGAGTGAATTATATGGAATGTGAATTGTATCTCAATAAACCTGTTTTTTTAATGATAGGAAATATTAAATAAATTATGTTAAGAAGTTCTAATATCCATCTAATAAGAACTCTTGAAACAAAAAAAACAAGACAATAGAGGGGAGAAAACACCCTACAAAATAATTGGATAAAAATTTCCAGGGCTATTGTAGAAAGAGAGTGTTCTAATTAAAGGGATCCACCAAGTTGCCAAACAGGTTGAATGAGAGAAAGAAAGACTCTCATCTAAATTTTGAGAACAAAATTTCAGAACACTGGGATAGAAGAGAAAGTCCCAAATAATTGTAGACAAAATAAAAGGGAATAATAATCATAGTAACATCTGATTTCTCATGCCAACACTGAAGACAAGAAGCGATGGAGGAAGCTATTCAAACTTCTTAGAATGATTTTCAATCTAGAACTCAAAACTATTATGAGAGCAAAATAAAGACCGTTTAAAACAGGCAAGGACTCAAAGTAACCCACCTATTACACAATTCCTGAAGGAAGTGCTACAAAATTAAAACTTCTTAAATTAACAAAATTTTAAAAATAAGTAAATGAATCCAAGCAGAAAGTACATGGATATAATGGACAAAGAATCTAAACTAAATTGATAGGTAATTTCAAGTGTTGAAAGCAATCTGAAATGTTTCATATGAACTCAAGATAGGAAATAGCAAAGGGGGGAATAAAATAAGGCAATGGAAAACAATGTTCTCATGCTGCTGGAAACAAATAGGGAAACAAGAGATACGCTCTCATTTATAGAGAAGGGTAGGGAGAGAACAGAGATATTCATAAACTGTAGATATGAACATAAAGATATAATAAATATATATATATTAAAATGTAAGTGTAAAGAGTTTTGAGTAAAAATGAACCCAGATCACAGAATCTCTTCACAGTAATATGGATAAAAATTAACAATGACAACAAAAAAGTTTTTTTAATATCAAAAGCACTTTTGGTTATGATGGAGTAACTAGTCTTTCCACCATAAAAAAGCATAAAACTGGACAAAATGTCTGAAGCAAGTCTTTTAAGTCATTGGAAAACAGGCAGCACAACACTGCAATTCATCAGAGAGAAGGAAATTTATGAGATGAGTCCCCATGATTTTGCTGCTCTCTGCCCAGGGACAATGTCCTGACCACAGTGCATTGAGCTAGAATCTAAGCAAAGCACAGCAGTCCCAGTGAACCAAGGAGACAGAAATCAGAGTTTGGTGCAGCTGAAATAGCTGATCTCTACAGGGTAAGGCACAAGAGAAGAGGGGACCCTGGCCGGTTGGCTCAGTGGTTGAGTGTCACCCTGGCATGTGGAAGTCCTTGGTTCGATTTCCAGCCAGGGCACACAGGAGAAGCACCCATCTGCTTCTCCATCCTTCCCCCTATTCTTTCTCTCTATCTCTCTCTTCCCCTCCCACAGCCAAGGCTTCACAGGAGCAAAATTGGCCGGGGCACTGAGGACAGCTCCATGGCCTACACCTAGGTGCTAGAATGGCTCCGCCCACAATGGAGCAACACCCCAGATGGGCAGAGCACCACCCCCTAGTGGGCATGCTAGGTGAATCTCAGTTGGGCACATGCGGCAGTCTGTCTCTCTGCCTCCCCACTTCTCACTTCAGAAAAATACAAAAAAGATAAGAGAGAGAGAGAGAGGGAGTGAGAAAACAAGTCTATATGGGAGTTCCCCTCGAAGTCTTTAGTTGAAGGTTGGACTGTACAGGAAGAAGCTATGTGAGATTTACCAGAGAGCAGTTGCTCCAAGGGTGATAAGGAAAAAGGTACACCACATTAATCAGTGCTGGGGAACACTGGAGTTCTGGCCCAGCCAAAGTGGAGAGGTTGCATTAACAACGCCTCATCAACCCTAGGAACCCAGCCAAAATACCAGAAAGGCCAGAAAGATAAGTCCTTCTGTGAACCAGACTGAAAAAGCCTAAAACCAAGAACTTACAAAGATCAGCAAGGAGGACAAATTTGGAGATAAATCCCACCAAGCTGGAAGGTCTTAATAACCATCTTGAGTTTTACATGTATCTGCTCTAACAAAGCATAAAACCGAACCTACACAAGTTTAAGATGTTAGTCAGTGATTGAACAGCCTCCTAGAACAAAATCAACCTCTTATACAGAAGATAAAAGAAT
The DNA here is from genome assembly GCF_036850765.1 of Saccopteryx bilineata. Classification (NCBI taxonomy): domain Eukaryota; kingdom Metazoa; phylum Chordata; class Mammalia; order Chiroptera; family Emballonuridae; genus Saccopteryx; species Saccopteryx bilineata. The sequence goes on from NC_089498.1 coordinate 23,555,814, forward strand.
CTAGACTCTCTACAATGATCATCAACAGTGTCCAGGACGTAAACAAAAATCGCTAGACTTGCGTAGAAGCAGGAAAATGTGACCCATAGTCAAGAAAAATATACTCAATGGAAACTAACTCCAAGATGAACCAGATTGGATTTAGCAGGCCGACTTCAACAAAGCTATTATAAACATGTTCCAGAACTAAAAGGAAATATTTTAAATAATTAAATAAAATATAGGTCTTAGTGGACAGATAAGGAATCTCAGCAGAGAAACAGAAACTATTAAAAAGAACACAATGAATATCCTAGAACTGAAAAGTACAGCAAACAAATGAAAAGTTCATTGTATGTGCTTAACAGCTGATTAGAGATGTGAGAAGATACCTTGAACTTGAACAAATCAATATAAAACTTCCAGTCCGAAGAACAGAGAGAAAAAAGATTGAGGAAAAACAACCAGAACCTCAGGAACCTGTGGGAAAATATAAAATACATGACTAATATGAGTCAGAAGAGAAGAAAGCGAGAATGGAGTGGAAAATTGTTTGAAAAAATAATGGCTGAAATTTTCCTGGTTTTTTTCTTTTTTTTTTTTTTTTTTTTTTTTAATGATTTACAGCTCCAAGAAACTTGGCAAACCTCAAGCAGGAAAAATACAAAGAAAACCAGGTGTATGCACATCATAGTAAAACTGCTGAAAACCAAAGATAGGAAGAAAATCTTAAAAATAACCAGATTTAAAATAGGGGACAACAATCAAAATGACCACTGACTTCTCTTCAAAAATAATGGAAACCATCTGCAAAGTGCTGAAAGAAAAAGAAACCATCTACCTAGAATTCTTCACTGAAAATATCCTTTAAAACTGAGGGTGAGATAGACATTTTCAGATAAAAGAACCTGGGAGAATTCACTGGCAGCCGACCTGCGTTACTGAATGCATTAGCATTATTAGAATGCAAATAGGTATCCTCCAGTCTGAAGGGAAATGATAGCAGATGGGACCCAGGGTCTGCTGGAAGGAAAGAAGAGCACTAAAAATGCTAAGTATTAAAGTGTATGTTTTTCTTCTCATAAATTTGTTTAAAAGACAAATGACAGTTTATAGCAAATATAACAGTGTAAAGCAGATGTTCCTATATACATAGAAGTAAAAGATACAATGACAACAGCACAAAAGATGGGATGGACAGGCAGATGGAATTTTAATTAGTAAGATTGTTACATGTGTAGGTAGGGAATTGAGAGGCAGGAAACATACAGGGTCAGTGGTAAAGTGGGAAGTGAGGAAATACTAAATTTTGACAAGTTACAACTTGGTGTTGTCAGCTCTACATGTTTTTTCTAATGTAATGAAGAAGTCATTAAAGGAAATAGACTATATTACAAAAGATTACATAATGATCCAACAGAAAGCAGGAAAGTAGCAGCAGGAAAGTGAAAAATTGAAACCTTTGAAGAAGAAATAGCATGAAGGCAGACTTCAACTCAAACACATAAATAATTATTCTAAATGTAAAAGACTAAACACTCCAATGAAAAGACACAGGGTGTCAGAAGCACTCTTAAGTGTAAAACCAGGAAGAGCTTGGAAGTAAAAAGCCAGATATGTTCAGAGTTACCACCTAATAATAAACAAGTGAAAGTATTAAAAAGGGCAAGACACTTGAATAGACTCTACTGCACGAAGTAGATACATGAATGACCAATAAGCACCCGAGAAGATGCTCAACATCATCGTCATCTGGGTAAAGAACTTAAAAAAGTGAGCAGTTTGTCAATAACCAGTCAGGTGCAGGGGTGAGGGGACAACATACTGCAGTTACAAGTGTGAGCTCTGGAATCAGTCCAACTGGGTTCAGATCCCTGTTCTGATACTTCCCTGCATGTGACCCTGGTCAGGATACTTAATGTTGCTAAGCTTCATTTTCCTCATCTTTAAGAGAAAAATATGGTGAGGGGAACAATAATGTTGCTCACAAATTGTGTGAATTAAACATGTGCTTCTAGTGCCTGGCACACAGTAATCACTAAGTGTTAGATGTCGTCGTCATCATCATCATCATCATCCATTTGGCAACAACGGGAACAGGAGTGAAACCCACTATACCATGAAGACCTCTCAAGGTCTTGCCTGTTCTCCAGGGCCGTCAGTTGTGCCCACTGGGGAGAACTTCACCTGCAGCAGTAGACAGGGCTGCTCCGGCTCTTCTAAAGCCAACTCAGGCGATGGCATATACGCTCATCTAGGAAGAGCCAGAGCAGATTGTCTAAAGAAAAAGCCCGGCTAGGAGGGCCCGTGTCAGCCTGGTCGCCGTGCTTCATGTGCCCAGGTTTTGCTCACAGAGAGAAGGGCCCCCAGCTAACCCCGCTACTCTGCCCTGTTTCCTCCTGCTCTCCCGGGAATTCAGGTGATCTTCCGTAACGAGGTGACCAACGAGTTCTTATACTACACGGTGAGTTTCAGGGTCACCCCTTCAGGCATGATCAAAAGCATCGAGATGGTGAGCCCCGTCCGGCAGAGCACATCGACCTCCATCAAGCTGGAGAACCCGCTGCCCTACATGGTGACCTTCACCTCGGAATGCAGGGTGCCCGACATCAACCTGCCCTCCCAGTTGGTGGTGCCCGCTAACTCTGAGGTATGAACCTCGCTGCCAGGGGCCCCAAAAGCTGCGATAGAGGCTCTGCCTGTGGGGCCTCTGGATCCACGCTCTGCACCCCTGAGCCGAACCAGCCCTGGCGGTGGTCTAACAGTGTGCTCCTTGAAAGAGGACCCGCTACTTATTTTCAGATTCAAAGAGGTTCCAGATCTAGAAATCCCTGGATTAGGGGGGAGTGAGAAGGGGTCCAGGAGAGGGAAAGTGGCTGGTTTGGGCGTACATTTCCTGGGCTCAGGAGCAGTGTGAGCGCCTGCCTGTGAAGCACCATTGCTGCCGCCAACCTGCTCTGAGGTCCTTGGGTGGTGGCAAGGGATGAGTGGGACCTTCAGCATTCCCGGGGCCTCTGTCTTCTCTTGCAGGGCACATTCTCATTCGAATTCCAGCCCCTGCGTGCCGGAGAAAGCTTCGGGAGACTAGTTCTGCACAACAATGATTTGGGTTACTACCAGTATGAGCTCAGCCTGAAGGCTCTGCCAGCACTGCCTGAAAAGCCCGTCCACTTCCAGGCTGTGCTTGGCAGCGGCCAGAGCAACTTTGCCAAGATCATCAACTACACCCGGCAGAAGACAGAATACTACTGCAGGGTGGGCCGCCCCTGCCCCACCTTTTTGCCCTTCTCTCGCCAGAAGTCTGATCTCAAAAATAATAGGAGGAGGACACAGGGGGTGCAGAAATGTGAAACCCGGGAGAGTCGGGTGCTTCTAGCTGGGAAACTCCCCGCTAGAAGTCACTAGCACAAGGCCTGGGGTCTTCCTTAAAGACTTTCTATCTTAACAAGCTGTGTGGGGCTGGGGAGTTTTGCTTCCTGCTGCGTGCTCAGTAGTCAGTAAAGGGAGACAGACAGTAGAGCTTAAAGGTCATGAGTATAGGCTGTGGAAACCAACAGACCTGGGTTTGAATCTTGGCTTCCCCATTTACTCTGTGTATGAATAATTTACTAAAGCTCTCTAAGCTTATTTATAAAGGGTGATAATACCCTGACCTCACAGGATGGCTATGTCGATTTTAAAATATGTATATAAAAAGCATTTTCATAGAGCCTGGCCCATAGTAAATACCCCGTATATATTACTTATTATATCAGTTGGAATATAGGTTGAACTCCTAAAATGGACACCCAAAATGACCAAAAAAGTAAAAAATTGATTCCTTTTGCAAGCAGCTGTGGGCATAAGCAGTTTGGGCTGGAATGGTGGCCCTATGACATCAGACCCCCAGACTCCGGTCCTGAGGCTCTTCCCTCTATAGAGTGGCTTTGGTCCAAACGGACCAGAACAGTTTACCATGACAGCTATAAGGGAGAAGGCAGGAGGCTGCATGTATCATTTCCACTCACATCCCATTGAACAGAACTGCATAGGACCATACCTAGCAACAAGGGGAGCTAGGAGGGGGAGCCTCTCCACTGGGCAGCCATGTGCCCCGTTAACATCTGGGCTACAATCAAGAAGCATAGGCTCTTGATCAGTCCTCTCAGTCAGGCGAAGCTAGGTTATGCTGCAATAACAAACAGCCTCTATATCTCAGTAGCTTAAAAGCACAAAGGTTTGTCTCCCATTTGTGCTGTCTATCCAGTGAGGGTCAGCAGGGAACTCTGCTCATCACAGCCACTCAGGGGTCCAGGCTGAAGGACAACCACCACCACACCTGTTTCCGGACATAGTCCCAGAGGGGTTAAAAGACCCCACAGGGATTTGCACGGGCAATTGAATGCTCTAATGTAGAAGTGATACCTCTCACTTCTCGCAACTGTCCAGAACTAGTCTCACCCGTCCATGAGGACCTAGAATACTCAGTCTTCCACAGGCATGAAAGGAAGAGAGCCGGATGTCGGGGAGCAGCACTGATGACTGCCATACTAACAATCCAGCTATGTGTCTTTGGGCAGGTTATTCCATGTCTCTTGGCCTTGGTTTCTTTGTAGTAAAATAGGGATAATTAGTAGTACCTCTCTTCAAGGGAGTTATAAGGACACAGCTCTTTTATAACGTGCCCGGCCGGGAGTGGAGGGGCTGGGGATGGAACTGAGCTGCTGGTATACCCTTCAGGATCCCATATGACCAAGTATTTGTTCTCCTTTCAGATCGACTGTCTAGACTTTCACACGGAAAAGGTCATTAGCGCAGCCCCGGGGTCTCAGGGAGGCACAGAAGTCAGTGTGGAAGTCTATTTTGAGCCCAGCCACCTGGGTGAGACCAAGGGCATCCTGAGCCTGTCATCACTTACAGGCGGGGAATATACCATCCCCCTCTTCGGAATGGCTCTGCCCCCCAAGCCACAGGGTCCCTTCGTGATCCGAGCCGGATACAACATAGTCATTCCCTTCAAGAATGTTTTCTACCAACCAGTCACCTTCTCCTTCATCGTGGAGAACCCAGCCTTCACCATCCGTGTCACAGACTTCGTGCGGCCCAAGAAGATAAACAACATCACAGTCTCCTTCGATGGAAACCCATCGGGCAGCAAGACCCCCATCACCAGCAAGCTCATTGTGGTGTGCCCTCCCGGCGAGGGCAGAGAGACAGAAATTAAGTGGGTTTATTATCTGAAGGGGATCACCCCTTAGTGATAAGCAGGCTCAGCCACAGCAAGAAACAGCCATCCCCTCAGCGCTAATATCTATGTATTCCAGCCTGACAAATAGAATAATCAGGATGTTAAAGGTACTGTTTTATCCTCCTCATTCAATTAGAGGCACTTATTACCATATTATATATATTCAGAAGATATGTGTATAATACATATATTCCATATTAAATGTGGTAACTGTACAAAACGGAGCTATATTTACTTTGCAAGGGCAAGTCTCAGCATTTGGTTTCTTAACATATACCCAAAGCTCAAGTACTATGCAAATAATCTCTATTTTTAATAAGATGACACAGGGATAACACTCATGACCTTCCATATTACACAGCACTTGGCAGTACACGACGCTGGGGCATTGCAGTTTCTTTTTAAAAATACATGATGGGCCCTGGCCGGTTGGCTCAGCGGTAGAGCGTCGGCCTAGTGTGCGGAGGACCCGGGTTCGATTCCTGGCCAGGGCACATAGGAGAAGCGCCCATTTGCTTCTCCACCCCTCCGCCGCGCCTTCCTCTCTGTCTCTCTCTTCCCCTCCCGCAGCCAAGGCTCCATTGGAGCAAAGATGGCCCGGGTGCTGGGGATGGCTCTGTGGCCTCTGCCCCAGGCGCTAGAGTGGCTCTGGTCGCAACATGGCAACGCCCAGGATGGGCAGAGCATCGCCCCCTGGTGGGCAGAGCGTTGCCCCCTGGTGGGCGTGCCGGGTGGATCCCGGTCGGGCGCATGCAGGAGTCTGTCTGACTGTCTCTTCCTGTTTCCAGCTTCAGAAAAATGCAAAAAAACAAAAAAACAAAAAAACAAAAAAAAATACATGATGGCTTGCCCTGGCCGGTTGGCTCAGCGGTAGAGTGTCAGCCTAGCATGCGGAGGACCCGGGTTCGATTCCCGGCCAGGGCACACAGGAGAAGCGCCCATTTGCTTCTCTACCCCTCCGCCGCGCTTTCCTCTCTGTCTCTCTCTTCCCCTCCCGCAGCCAAGGCTCCATTGGAGCAAAGATGGCCCGGGCGCTGGGGATGGCTCTGTGGCCTCTGCCTCAGGCGCTAGAGTGGCTCTGGTCGCAACATGGCGATGCCCAGGATGGGCAGAGCTTCGACCCATGGTGGGCGTGCCGGGTGGATCCCGGTCGGGTGCATGCGGGAGTCTGTCTGACTGTCTCTCCCTGTTTCCAGCTTCAGAAAAATGAAAAAAAATAAAAAATAAAAAAAATAAAAAATAAATAAAAATACATCCTGGCTTAAACCAAGGGTCCCCAAACTTTTTACACAGGGGGCCAGTTCACTGTCCCTCAGACCGTTGGAGGGCCGGACTATAAAAAAAACTATTAACAAATTCCTATGCACACTGCACATATCTTATTTTAAAGTAAAAAAACAAAACGGGAACAAATACAATATTTAAAATAAAGAACAAGTAAATTTAAATCAACAAACTGACCAATATTTCAATGGGAACTATGCTCCTCTCACTGACCACCAATGAAAGAGGTGCCCCTTCCATAAGTGCTGCGGGGGCCAGATAAATGGCCTCAGGGGGCCGCATGTGGCCCGCGGGCCGTAGTTTGGGGACCCCTGGCTTAAACAGTCCTCAGATGTGACTCTATTCTGATGGGGTATTTTATTTCTGCAAGCTGAAGAAGTCACTATTTTCAAAGCGACTAAAAGATAAGGTAGGGCCATCACTGCAGGGCCAGGGGCCAGGGATGCTCCCTCCATCTCTGAATCCCATATCTGCTCCCCAGAGAAACTTCTCACTGAAGGCTGGGTCCTGGAAAAACGCTAATTGAGACTCCAGTTCCCCACACCCACCAACTGCCCTGTACACAACAGCCGGTGAAGCAAGGGTTCTCGGCCCATCAGCGCATCAGAATCACCTCACTCTGGTCCAGGACCCCTCTCCCCAAATTCTGATTTAATTGACCTGAGAGAGGGAACGTGGGCATCACTTTTTCTAAACTTGTCCAGCAAAGTTGAGAACCAGTGCTACACATCAAAACAACCACCTAGCCATTAGTTCCGCAACTAGGCCAGGAATCTAGTTCCAGGGGAGGACCATATCCCAGTTTGCTCTGTTTAAGCTGCAGCCATTTGTATACATGTGAAGGGGGTCTTCTAAGTGCCTTTCTTCAGGGTGAAAGGCCTGCAGAAGCTCCACCCCCAGCAGGAGTGGGGCATCTAGCTGCCTCTCCCCCTGGGGCCTGCCAGGTCGATACAAGATGATTCAAGACTGGCCATGCTTGTTGTATCAATTGGTAAATTATTAAATGCCTATAAAACTAAAATAAAGAAGAAGAAAGAGAGGAAGAAGGAGAAAATGACTGGCCCTGGAGTGGACTTGCTTCTGCGCACACAGGCACACACTCCCAGGCCTGAGGGCTCCCCTGCCCCCACCCGCTCCACCCTTCTCATCCCCCACGGCCTCCCTGAAAGAAAGCAGGAAGGCATGAAAGAGGGCGGGCATTTGGGGACCAATGCTTCCAAGTAGTGATTCTCAAAAAGGGTCCCTGGACCACCCGCAGCAGCATTCCTTGGGAATTTATGAAAAATACAAATTCTCGGGTCACCCCAGACCTTTTGAGTCAGAAGCTCCAGGGTAGGCCCAGCAACCTGGGCTTTAATGAACCCTCATATTCTTCTACAGCCCAGAACACTCTACCCACAGCTGGGAGCAAATGAAGCTTTTTCTAACGTATTTGCATACCTGTACTTAATAGTTCATTTTTATAACCGTGAGGAATGCTGCCAATGGGCATAAAGACAAAGAACTGGATGACAGATTTACCCAGTGGTTAAGCGAGCAAAGAAAGCACTAAGCAGCAGTGTGAGAGGATGCGGAGATCGAGCTGGTGCTGTGACCAGCAAATATACAGTCTGAATAAGCCAGTGGTTCTCAAATTTTAGTGCCCATCAGAATCAACCAGAGGGCTACACCATGACTGCCGGGCCCCACCCTCAGACTGCCCAGCCTGAATTAGTAGGATTGGGTGGGCTCGAGAATTTGCATCGCTTCCAAGTTCCCGCCGCTGCTGCTGCTGTGGGCCTGAGAGTCCCACTGAGGCTCTGAAGCCTCAGCCTCCTCACATCAGCATCCACATCACCATCACCTGAGAACTTGTCAGGAAGGCAGGGTCTCAGGCCCCGCCCAACTTGCTGAGCTAGAATCTACATGGGAATGACATCTGTAGGGGATGGTGTACACACTGTATTTGAGAGCGCTGCTTTGAAGGTCACTAGCAGAACTTGAGCCTTTGTCGAAGCCACAGACCTAATACTCTTCATTAGAGTCCAAAGTAGGGAGTCTCAGCAAGTTGCTTATGGCATCACACAGATGCAGATGAGTTAACAACTGTGACAAGAAGGCCAGCATGCAACCAGGAGCATCAATTACCCACTAGTCTAGAAGTGTCTGAGCATGCCAGACCCGGGCAGGGCTGGCTCCCAGGGTCAGGGAAGTGAGCACATAGAGGTGAGAAGGCCACGGTGACTGTTGGGCTTTATTCTCAGAACCAATGACAGTGCAATTATGCATAAATAACCTCATTTAGTTGGCATTTTCCAAGATAGAGAAAAGAAACCACTTCTTTCTGGGAACTTCTGAACTAAAGGTTAGACAAAGCATTGTTTTGGACCTTGAGTAAGAAACTGGTATCTTAGCAACCTAGTCCAGAATGTGATCTCAGGAGAAGAGTTCCTTCTGGTAAAAAACATTTCCTTATTGTTTCAATTATTTTTTTTAAAAAAACTGTATATTTATGACTCTGGAGGGACTGGGTTCACCTTTCAGAAAAAGTCAAACCAAGCAGCAAAAGAAGCAGATGAGATATTATATTACATATGGTTCCAGTGGAAATGAATACCCACCCACTGGAGAAATAGGTCCAAACCATTCCCACTGATTGAATTTTTTCTTTTTTTTGTATCAGCCATCTTCAAAATCCTAAAGATATAAAACTTGCAAGACATTTGGAAATGTCCTTATTAGTGCTACCTGGTATCCAGGTAAGAGGTAGAAATCACTAAGCGATACATTTTCTCTGGAGATGAATCTTCATTCATTGGATTTTGTTGACAAAGGTTTTAAAAGCTGTGAACAATAGCTTTTAAATAGTAAAAAAAAATAGTAAACAAAAGTACATTTTCACAGGTTTTTCTAGACATGATTCCTCAATGACTTACTGAGTTTGAGTTAGCTCCTGTATTTGTTTCCTGTGGCTACACAACAGATTGCCACAAACCTAGCAGTGTGAAGCACCACAATTTCTTTTTTTTTTTCTGAAGCTGGAAACGGGGAGAGACAGTCAGACAGACTCCCGCATGCACCCAACCGGGATCCACCCAGCAGGCCCACCAGGGGCAATGCTCTGCCCACCAGGGGGCGATGCTCTGCCCCTCCGGGGCGTCGCTCTGCCGCAACCAAAGCCACTCTAGCGCCTGGGGCAGAGGCCAAGGAGCCATCCCCAGAACCCGGGCCATCTTTGCTCCAATGGAGCCTTGGCTGCGGGAGGGGAAAAGAGAGACAGAGAGGAAGGGGGGGGTGGAGAAGCAAATGAGTGCTTCTCCTATGTGCCCTGGCCGGGAATCGAACCCGGGTCCCCCGCACGCCAGGCCGACGCTCTACTGCTGAGCCAACCGGCCAGGGCAAGCACCACAATTTCTTATCTCAGTTTCCCTGCGTCGGGAATGGACTGAACTGGGCTCCTGGCTCAGGGTCTCTCAGGCTGCAATCAAGATGCCAGCCAGCTGCATCCTCATCTAGAGGCTCAACTAGGGAAAGACCCACCTCTGAGCTCCCTCATTGTGTTGACGAAATTCATTTCTCAGCAGCCATATAACTGAAGTCCCCATTTTCTTGGCAACTAGAGTCCACCATAAGGTCCTCACTACATGGAGTTAGTTATAGATAGTTCACTGTTGTTAGTTTTACTCTTCAAGGCCATGGGGAGAATTTCTTTAAACCTCACTTCTTTTAAGGCCTTGCCTGAGTAGATCAAACCTAGGATAATCCCCCCCACACACACACACCTCTTTAATCAACTGAGGGTCAACTGATTAGGGACCTTAATTGCATCTGCAAAATCTCTTCTGCTACATACATAATATAATAATTGTTAATGTGACAGCCCATCATATTTACAAGTTTTGGCCACCCTTAAGGGGAAGCGATAATATAGGGCATGTACCCACCCAATAGGGTAGGAATCTTGGGGGCCATCTTAGAATTCTGCCTACCATAGCCCCTCACTTGAGTCCCATAGGTTCTAATCTATGGGTTGAGGATAATACTCCATTTTCAAGATTGTGATAAGCTTTATAGACATACCTTTCACTCAGAGAAAAATTCTACCATGTGTTATGTCCACATTTAATACTCATTTGGGCTCTACTGTGCCCTAAACCCCTGTTCACTGTAGAAGGTTACAATAAGAAACTCGGATGCATCTCCCTATTACTGCATCTTTAGCCACAGAGTCCATAAAGTACTTTTTAAAAACCACATATCCTCAATTTCTGTTCCACCATTTTAATATAGCACTTGGAGGGACTACTTGATAGTGGATCCATCTGGGAACCTACACCCAACAGATTTGGGGCTTCTGTTGTCTGCAACCTAGCCCTTCCAGGTATCAAAGCCTGGTAAGCACATTCCAAGTCCCAATTGGTGGGGTGACAATGACTATTGATAACTGAGATTTTAGGGGGGTAGACAGGTAGTACCATTTCTTTTTTTTTTTTTTTAAAGATTTTATTTATTCATTATAGAGAGGGAAGAGAGAGAGAGAGAGAAGGGGGGAGGAGCAGGAAGCATCAACTCCCATATGTGCCTTGACCAGGCAAGCCCAGGGTTTTGAACCGGCAACCTCATTGTTTCCAGGTTGATGCTTTATCCACTGCGCCACCACAGGCCAGGCTGTAGTACCATTTCTAACTGAGAATTTATTTCAATGTTTTAGAAAATTTTGTAACTATTCAAATTCATGATTTTAGGGCGTAAGCAAGGATATAGTAGGAATTTAAGATTTATTTTTTGTTTGTTTGTTTGTTTTTTATTTTTCTGAAGTTGGAAACAGGGAGGCAGTCAGACTCCCGCATGAGCCCGACCGGGTTCCACCTGGCACGCCCACCAGGGGGCGATGCTCTGCCCATCTGGGGCGTCGCTCTGCCACAATCAGAGCCATTCCAGCGCCTGAGACAAAGGCCACAGAGCCATCCTCAGCGCCTGGGCAAACTTTGCTCCAATGGAGCCTTGGCTGCGGGAAGGGAAGAGAGAGACAGAGAGGAAGGAGAGGGGGAGGGGTGGAGAAGCAGATGGGCGCTTCTCCTGTGTGCCCTGGTCTGGAATCGAACCCGGGACTCCCGCACGCCAGGCCGACGTACCCCCACTGAGCCAACCAGCCAGGGCAGGAATTTAAGTTTTTAAGTGAGTTGATTTGAGGAAAATGTTTTTAAAATAATAGTACAAGTGACTGGGATATGACAAAAATCATGGGGGTGTCACTCCAATTTGGGAAACGTTGGCACAAGCGAAATTGGTGACTAGGTAGTGATTCAGTAAGTATTGAATAAATTATGCTAAAGTCCTGCTCCAAGAGCCCTTCCTACTCACGAACGTCTGAAGAAGCCCACTATGCACCATGCCTACCTGGTGGGAGCAACTGAACGCAAGTGATACCCATCCCACCAAGCAGATCTCAAACCACACTCATACAACGCGGAACGGAAGGCGGGAGTATGAGAGGAGGAGGTGGAGCCTTTGCGGGGGCGTGGCCAACTCACAGTCAGCCGGCGTGCGGGGGCGTGGCTGAAGGGGGGCGGGTCCTCGAGGCGGAAGGCGAAAGGTGCGGCAGTGTCACATGAGCGTGTAACATGGCTGCCGCCCCTTGAGCGCGGCAGGTGCCGGGCTGGAGCTACTCTCGTGAGTCGCTGGGGGCAAGTGTGCGGGGGCGGGGTCCAGGCCGGGGTTCCGAGGCAGCGCGCGGCAGCGAAGCGAGGCAGGCGGGTCCGGGGCGGCGTGGTCCATGAGCCGGCGCCGGAGGCAGCGCGAAACCGCAGACTCCCCTGGCCCCCGGCGCGGCCCGGGCAGTCGCGGGGCTCCGAGGGGCACCCCGAGTTGCCACCATGAATCCCGAGAAGGACTTCGCGCCGCTCACGCCCAACATCGTGCGCGCCCTCAATGACAAGCTCTACGAAAAGCGGAAGGTTGCAGCGCTGGAGATCGAGAAGTAAGAGCCGCAGGCATCTAGAGCGGGGCGTGGGGAGCGGAGACGGGACCCCACCCTGGCTCTGCAGGGGTCCCGCTCCCTGGGGCTCAGGCCTTTCTTGCCAGTGTTGCTGCCCTGCGTTTAGCCGTTAGCGGGGTGTTTAAGAGCGGGAGATTGGGAATCCCAGCTTTGCTTCTGACTGGCCATGTGACTTGGGCCAAGTTATTTAACCTCCTGATGGCCAAAGGGCTGCCGTGGGATTGAGGTAACGTAATGTATGTGTAGAGTTTAGGGTTGCCGTGGGAATGAAGCGATATGGTGCCTGCTCAGATCTTAGCACAGTGCCTGGCACGTGGGGCGTCTTCAGTGTGGTCTCCATGCAAACCAGTATATCAGCGAGTGGCCTCTCCGATGGGAGAGGGGTGGGAAGCATGAGAATTTGCTAATTGAGTTGACCTGCCTCATTTCCTTCTCAGTTCCTGAGAAGTGAAAGGGACTGTTAGGTGACCAGATGGAAAAACCAGATTCAAAACCTCAAGATCTCAAGGCTCAGAGGGCTGTCTCGTGTCTGCCATAGCACCCTTCCCTGCAAGTGGAAGTAGAAATAATTTGACTTTTCTAGCTTCTGCAGTCTTATTACATGTATGTGTAACCATGATACAACATTATGCTTTATTTCCCAATGTACAAAACAGGTTGTTTAACTGGAAATGTTATATTCAAATTTTTCTTCTACTGTTTTACATTTGTATTTTCTTCCAGTCAGATGTTGTGATCAAGTCAGGTGGGTGGGTTATTTCAAAAGGGATAAGAAGCAGGTTGTGAAACTGAGGGAACAGCAGTCTAGGAGTTAGGGAATATGGATTGTATTTCTGCCCTGTCAGTTGTAACAACCAAAAATGTCTCCAGACATTGCCAGATGTCCCCTGGGGGTGCAGAATTGCCTAGGTTGAGAATCAGTGCCTTGCCTGCCTTGGGTCTTAGTTTCCTCCTCGACTAAAGAGTTTGCACTGCCTGACCAGGTGGTGGCGCAGTGGATAGAGCATCGGACTGGGATGCAGAGGACCCAGGTTCGAGACCCCGAGGTCACCAGCTTGAGCGCGGGCTCATCTGGTGTGAACAAAAGCTCACCAGCTTGAACCTAAGGTCACTGGCTCCAGCAAGGGGTTACTCGGTCTGCTGAAGGCCCATGGTCAAGGCACATATGAGAAAAGCAATCAATGAACAACTAAGATGTTGCAACGCGCAATGAAAAACTAATGATTGATGCTTCTCATCTCTCTCCATTCCTGTCTGTCTGTCCCTATCTATCCCTCTCTCTGATTCACTCTCTGTCTCTGTAAAAAATGAATAAATAAAATTAAAAAAAAAAAGAGCTTGCACTTTGCTAAGAGGACCCTCCCATTCAGCTCTAACATTCATTATGTCCAAAAACCCCTTGTTTCTTCTCTCATCCAGGACTACATTCTTGGCTCCTCTTTTTTCATATTGCTTCTTGTTTATACCCGGTTCTCACCCATTCTAGCAAGTTTCAATGATGAGTATTGCTATATAAAGTAAGAGAGGCGATGTATAGACATGTCTCCATGTCTGTGGGTTTTATTGGCTTTGAAGGTACATTGACACCCAGTTTTGTCCATCACCCTCTCTGCTTCTCAGGAACTTGGGTTTTATCATTGCTTGAATCATCTGTTGAGCCCTTGAACAGAGGTATCTATCTCAGGATTATTGTTGCCTCCAGCACAACCTGTGTAAGTGCTTTTACTCTGCGGACTGTAAGGGTTTTGCCTTTAATTATTGGGTTCGATTTGTACTCAACATTGCCCTTGTTTTGTTGAATTCAGAACAACCCCCTATGGCCTTAACTGGACTAGGAACTCCTTACCCTGTTCTGTTTATCCTCAGCACTTAGCACAGTGTGTGGTGGCATTTGACAATTGATGTCTAAATGAATAGATGACCATACATTTTCAGTGAGGAAATAACATTGCAATCTAAGCGCTTTACCACTCAAAAGTGTAGCCCACAGGCCAGCATTATTAGGCTCACCTAGGAGCTTGTTAGAAAGCAATTCCTCAGCCTTACCCAGACCTGTGAATCAGAATATGCATTTTCACAAGATCCTTGAGTGATATATGTTCATATTAAAGTTTGAGGACTCAAAAACATGGACAAGAGTGTGGGGTTATGGGGTGGGGGGGGGAGAGAGGGGGGTTGGGGGAAGGGAGAGGCACAAAGAAAACCAGTTAGAAGGTGACAGAAGACAATTGGACTTTGGGTGATGGGAATGCAGCATAATCAAATGTCAAAATAACCTAGAGATGTTTTCTCTGAACGTATATACCTTGCTTTATCAATGTCACCCCATTAAAATTAATTTAAAAAAACTACTGAGCTTACGCTCAATAATTCTAATAAAAATATTGTTTACTCTTTCTAAAAAAATAAAAAATAAAAAAAGTTTGAGGAGCGCTGGCCTAGAAGACCCTACAGGCAGTTTCTAGCCTTCCTCGGCCATATTTGGAATGAGGAGTATCCGGTTTTATACGTTCCTTAGAGTACATAGCACCCCCTTACCCACAGGGGATACATTCCAAGACCTCCAGTAGCTATCTGGAACCACAGATAGTACCAAACATTGTGTATATGAAGTTTTTTTCTATACATACATACATACCTGTGATAAAGTTTAATTTATAAAGTAGGCACAGTAAGATATTAACAATAAATAATAAAATAGAGTAATTATAATAATACACTGTGGCCCTGGCTGGTTGACTCAGCGGTAGAGCATCAACCCAGCATGTGGAAGTCCTGGGTTCAATCCCTGGTCAGCACACATAGGAGAGGCAACTATCTCCCTCCCTTCCTCATTTTCTCTGTCTCTTTTCCTCCCACAGCCATGGCTTGATTGGTTTTAGCACGTTGGCTCCAGTTACTGAGGATGGCTCCTTCAAACCTCCACCTCAGGCACTAAAAATAGCTCAGTTGCAAGCATGGCCACAGATGGGCCGAACATCGGCTCCAGATGTGGGTTACCAGGTGGATCCCAGTCAGAGCGCATGCAGGAGTCTGTCTCTCTGTCTCCCCTACTCTCACTTAAAATAAATAATAATAATAATATACTATGTAAAGTTATGTGAATGTGGTCTCTTTCAAAACATCTTACTGTACTATACATATATAACTTGTATACCCTGGACAAAGGGATGATTCATGTCCCTGGGAAGACAGCATAGGATTTCCTCATGCTACTCAGAACGACACGCAATTGAAAACTTACGGATTGCTTCATTATGGGATTTTCCATTTAATGTTCTCAGACCACAGTTGACCACGAGTAACTAAAACCACAAGATGCAAAACTGTAGATAAGAGGACCACTGTACAGTCATGATGGAGTTTGGGACTTCAACATATGAATTGGGGGGGGCATTAGTCCATAATAGTGATTTATTTATTTATTTATTTATTTGTATTTCTCTGAAGCTGGAAACCGGGAGGCAGCCAAACAGACTCCCGCATGTGCCCGACTGGGATCTACCCGGCACGTCCACCAGGGGGCGATGCTCTGTCGTGACCAGAGCCACTCTAGCTCCTGGGGCAGAGGCCAAGGAGCCATCCCCAGTGCCCGGGCCATCTTTTGCTCCAATGGAGCCTCAGCTGCGGGAGGGAAAGAGAGAGACAGAGAGGAAGGAGAGGGGGAGGGGCGGAGAAGCAGATGGGCGCCTCTCCTGTGTGCCCTGGCCGGGAATCGAACCCGGGACTTCCACACGCCAGGCCGACGCTCTACCACTGAGCCAACCGGCCAGGGCCACCGTGATTTTTTTTTAAGTGATTGTGTGTAAAGCAGTGTTTGCCTGATTTGTGGGGAGGAGGATAGAGAAGCTTCCTTTTGTTTGGCCATCATGCATCACTTGTGTCATTTATTTTGCATGACTGCCCTATGAGCTAGGTAGTGTTACCCAATTTAACAGATTTGGAAACAGGCTCTTTAAGGTTAAGTAATTTAACAGTTTCACAGTTAGAACCTACGTTAAAAAAACAAAACTAAAGAACCCCAGGTTCATCTATCTCAAAAGGCTCAAAACTCCCCACACAACCTAAGGACAATGGGCAGAGTTGAAAGACCATGTGACAGGAGCCAGTGGATGAGAGCAGGGTGGAGTGAGGGACAGCTAGAGAGGCAGGCAGGGCTTCTGAAGCGGCTCAGGACCCTGGGCTTTATGCTCACTGCGCTGGAAGGCAGCAGAGCGCATTAGGAAGGGGGATGACTAACACTTTCCTGAACTCTCCAGACACTTGTGGGGATTGTGAGGAGAGAGGCCAGTCAGGAAGCCTCTGCAGAAGTCCCGGGGAGAGACACTGCAGGCGGCCTGGACGAGGGTGGTAGCCGCAGTGTAGACAGAAGTGGATGGCACACACTGGGAGACAGTTGACAAGACTTGTTGGAGGACTAGGTTGGGGGGGAGGCCATCAGGAAAAGGGGGACATCAAGGATGGTTCTTAGATATCTGTGGGAGCAACTGGGTGGAGGTGACATTTTCTGAGACAGGAATGTGAGGGGTGACTGAGTTTGGGGTGTGAAATCAGGATTGTAATGCTCACCTAGGGATGGTAACACCATTCATTCATCCATTCACTCACTCATTCACTCTGCATTGATTGAGGGCTCCATTCTTAGCACTGGGAAATCAGCTATGCACAGGACTGTCTTTAGGGAGCTTACAGTGTGTTACAGAGCAAGATATTGTGGGTTGAGGGTTGTCCAATGGGATTAGATGGGGAGACCTGGCTGTGTGTGTGTGTGTGTGTGTGTGTAGCGTGTATGCATTGGTAGTGTGTGTTTGGTAATTTGTGTGTCAAGGAACCCAAAGTATACACATTTTGATGACCTAGCCTGAGGGTGGGTGAGGCCTCACCTCCAACCGAATCGCCTTCTTGATGTTGGGCTTGGAGGGCTGGAAGTGCACGTACAGGCTGTACTCGGCCTTGGCGGGGACAGTGCCCTGCATCACGGACACGGTGAAGTCATCGCCCAGGTGCTCCAGGTTGGTGATCCTCCAGGCCACGGGCAGGGCTGTGACGTTGCGGAGAAGAACTACTTTGGATTCTTTTCTGCAGAGACCAAAAGCCACTTTGTCAGTTTCAAATGATGTTGATGCATTATGGCGGGTCAGAAAAAGTACTTCTGGTTATTTTAATTATTGCTTAGTTCACTAATGAGTATTTATCAGGGAATGAGGCCTGATGGTATTGATCAAAAAGGGGCCATATAGTTAATTTTAAAAATGTCACACATGAACAGCCCCATGGTTGTTTTAACTGCCACTTTCAGTTTTCCAAAGTCCGTCTGCTCAGGTGACAGATCCAATACTGCATATGGTGTTCAGTGAGGGATTAACATTCCTAATAAGAGAGGGTGTTTTATCTTGATGGCAGATCTCTCACACTAAAACTGCCCAGAGATGGATGCTTGGCTCCCCTGAAGGACCCCTGGACTCGAGAATCTCAGGGCCGGGCTGTGTTACATGACCAGGGTTAGAGGGCGAAGTGAGTGAGCCCGTTGTGCACAGTCCTGGAGAGCTTTACCCCCCACAGGCTCACTCCAGCATGCTCCACACCAGGTTTTTTTAAAGGATAAGGCACTTAGACTAAGATTTTAGATAGGCTGTTTCAAGGTTTGTGGGCTCTCGGTTTCAGGGAATATAGTCCGAGCAGTCCAGACGCAGCAGTTGGAAGACCCCAGGCTGTGCTCTCCAGAGACTCCAGTGTGGGGAGAAATGCCAGCAGACACGCCAATAACGGGGCGATGCTCGCTCTGTTGAGGTGCCTCTTGTTCTTGGGGTACCGTGTCCTAACGGCGCTGGCAGGGCCCTCACACTGCACTTTGGAAGAGTTGATGCCCTTCATGGTAACCAAGAATGGGCTTAGTGTCAAGTCTCTAGCGTCCCTGAACTTTGAGTTCCATAAGCCAGCAAATGTAGGTGCCCAGGCCAGGCCTTTGAAAGCGCTGACACTCAAGAGTCGACTCGTGGGATTAGAGCTTCCGGGGGTTGGGGGGACAAGGATCCCGGCACTCTGTGATCAGTTGAAGGTTGAACTGTTGAGTTTGACCTGGCTCTTCGGAGGCTACCACCTCTGTGGGAACACATATTTTTACCAAGTGGCTTCTTAATTTTTAGATTGAGAGGTCAGAATTCCACCCAGCTTGGCTCTTTATTAGCAGTGGGCCTCTCAGCAAATTGCTTAATGCGGGGGTCACAGATTGGTAGCCAGGGACTGTGTCCCGCCCACAGACCTGTTCAATTTGGCCTGGATCACAGGGTATTTTAAGTTGAGAATTTCTGCATTGCGGTTCTGTGGAGCCCACATTCCCACATAACAGCTCTGGGAACCTGAGGGCCTCCCCCTCCCCTTTCCAGCCAGGGCCTGGGCCTGCCAGTCTCCCTCGGTGTGGACAGGTTCACCACAGCCTGTGTTGTGCCCCTGGGCCTTCTCTCTTGTATCTCCTGCCTGGCCGCTGCAAGTTGAGTTGTGACCTCTGGTTTAACCTCCTGCTCCTCAGTTTCCTTCTCTTAAAAAAATGCACCTTGAAAACATGCTAAGTGAAAAAGCCAATCACAAAAGACCATGTATTACATCAGTGGTCCCCAACCTTTTTTGGGCCACGGACCGGTTTAATGTCAGAAAACATTTTCACGGACCGGCCTTTAGGGTGGGACAGATAAATGTATCATGTGACCGAGACAAGCGTCAAGAGTGAGTCTTAGACGGATGTAACAGAGGGAATCTGGTCATTTTTAAAAAATAAAACATCATTCAGACTTAAATATAAATAAAACGGAAATAATGTAAGTTATTTATTCTTTCTCTGCAGACTGGTGCCAGATGGCCCATGGACCAGTACTGGTCCGCAGCCCGGGGGTTGGGGACCACTGTATTACATGATTACATTTCTATGATAGAATAGGCAAATCCATAGAGACAGAGTGGATTAATGGTTGCTTAGGGCTTCGGGGCGGGGGTTAGGGGAAATAAGGAGTGACTTCTTGTGGGTACACGGTTTCTTAGGATGATAAAAAATATTGTAAAAGTGATTGTGGTGATGGTCGCAAAACTGTGTGTGAACATACTAAAAACCACGTTAAAAGAACGAATATGTGGTGTGTCAGTTATATCTCAATTTTAAAAAATAAGAATGTCTATGGTGTTTTATTACAATGCGAGGGAAAGACTCATTAAGAGTCACAATTGTCACCTGAAATCCAAACATATCTCCTGCTTTCTCTGACTCAGTTTTCCTTTATGGTTTTTCTGCTGATCCTATCCAATGGGTGCTCAGTTTATTTTATTAATTAACTCAGGCTTTTCTGCAGAGGCAAGTGTTCAGCTTTTCCTATTCAATTATTAGAGACTAGTGAGCATATGGAAACCAGATCAACTACTCAGCAGATGGAGATGTTTACTAGATTCTCTTTGGGAAACTGGCCTGGATATGCCGTCTGAGTAGAGCATGTTACATAGGGAACTAGGTTCTGACTTTGCACCAATACTGCTATATGAGCATGTGCAGTGCAGAGCATGTTGCGTGCTTTGTCTTATTTAGTTCTCTCAAAACAGGTAAAGTTATTGAAATTATCAGCCCTACCTTCCAACCTGAAGACATAGAAACGTGAGCACAGTGACTAAAACCTCGGCCAGCTCCTGGCTGGGACATTTGGACATCACCGATGAAATGAGAGTGGGGTTAAATGAAATGTTACACATAACGTGCCTGGCACCCAGTAGGCATCCAGCAGATAGTGGCTCTGCTGTTGGAGGAGGGGGATAGTGTAACAGTAAGAATTTATACTTTCGAGTCAGAAAAACCTAGGTATGATTTCGTCACCTACTCTCTATAAGTTGTGTGACCCCAAGTGTTTCTGAATGTCTCTGAGCCTGTTTCCCCATCTGTAAAATGGATATTATAGTACCTAAGTCAGTGGTTGTGTGAAGGTTTAAATTAGGTAATGCAGGTAAAGCATCTAGCACAGGGGTCCCCAAACTTTTTATACAGGGAGCCAGTTCACTGTCCCTTAGACCGTTGGAGGGCCACCACATACAGTGCTCTTCTCACTGACCACCAATGAAAGAGGTGCCCCTTCTGGAAGTGCGGCGGTGGGGGGGGCGAATAAATGGCCTCAGGGGCCCGCATGCAGCCTTCAGGCCGTAGTTTGGGGACACCCGATCTAGCACATTGCCCTACCATATAGGAAGTGCTCAGCAAATGGTTTTCTGTTTCCTGCCTTCACAGTAGAAGCCCAGCTCTGGAGCTTCACGTCAGAATATTTCAAGTAAGCGCCTCATCTGCACTCCCTGAGCAGTGCAGAAATGACTGGGGAAAGCTGTCTCACTTGGGGCCTCGGTTCCACCCAAGGGAAATGCCCTCTGGAGTTGAGTGTGTGCACTTTGCAGCTGACATGGTTTAAGGAGATGGCAGAGAGGAACTGGCCTACAGTTGAAAGGGCTTTGTAAGCATATCAAGGGTTCAGATCCTCCATGATCAGAAGATGAAATAATAGTAACTACAGAAGGAGGTTCTGAGGATTAACTGAAATAGCATAGTGCTAGCAAGTGGTCAGCTTACCAGTCCTTGTGTAATTGTCCCTGTGCTGTGTCTCAGAGACCAAAGGGTCCAGTGAGGGACTGTGGTTGTGTTGCTGAGACAGGGGCCCCATGCTCTCCTTTGGCTGATGACGATTCTAAATGTCTTACACTGTCCTCCTATCAAGGAGGGGGTGGTTGATGTGGCACTTTGTGCGGTGGTGTTGGGGCGGTGTCACAGGCTTGGAGCTGGCCAGCATGGGGGTTTGTGCCTTCTGGGGAAAGGCTGTTTCTGCCATCCTGCAGCACCTCAGACCCGTTGAGAGTGGAGGCTCTTCCCAACCTCTAGAGGGCACTCTGTCGGCCGGTTTCCAGCACTTCAGAGGAGGCTGGGCAGAAGCAGCTTCTCTCCTCTGACCCATGAAACAGTGATTCCAGTGACCTTCGCATCAATGAAGGTCGCAGGGATTTGTGAGCGTGAGAGTCTCTGAGCTAAATATTGACTTCAAAACCAGTTCAGCTTTAGAACCCCCACCTGTGACCTGCAGCCTAGAGATGAAAGGAGACAGTGTGGTCTTTGAAGAGCCTAGGCCGGCACTGGGGCGCCTGGATTTTAAATGTTGCTTGTTCTGCCGCCCTTTGTAGCTGCGCTCTTCCCTCTGCATGTCCCCTGTGAGGCCGAGGGGCCGAGTCCTGTCGCCTGGGGCTGCTTTGGAGCACCTGGACGGGGTTAGTCCTCCTTCACGCCTTGGCAGGAGCCCTTCGGCTCCGATGACCTGGCTACTCTCAGTGTGCATTTTGTGGTCCTGGTAAAGGCAACTTGAATTATATAACACTAAGAACTTAGGACCGTCTAAAAATAATACTGATTAACCTAACAGGCTAGGTGTAGCTTATCCGCATTGTCACCAGTATGGCAGTAGGGGCTTTGTCTGTGTTTGTCCTACAACTTGCGCCATCCTTCAGCCTGCCACCTTCACAGATGCATCCCCAGGTGGGCCGGCACTGAGGTGTGAAGAATCGTGGGGCTGGTCAGTCCTCAGGACTTTACAGGAGCTGTGGAGATAGAAATGTATATACATGAGAAGGAGTAGGTGACTTCGCCATTGCCTTGTGGGCACAGAATCCGGGGTCACTGAGGGCTTCAGTATTCAGAGGAGTGGTCACTTCCTGGGACAGCCAAGGAAAGCAGGCGGGTGGATAGGCTGAGGGGCAGACGGGAAGGGAATAAGGAGTAGAAGGAGCTGGGCCCAGTGAGAGGCGGGTCTGGCTGGAGAGGAAAGTTATGCTGGGCAGCTGGGCATTGGGACTAGAGAGGTCCGCCTGGTCCTGGGCTAGATTCATGGTGTGGCCCAGGGGTTGGCCCAAAGGGCCAGTGCTCTGTGAGCTGATGGTATTGAAGAGAATGTGTTCTCCTGGTTTCCCGATTGTTTGTCTTATCTTCCTGGACAGAAGACCATTCTGCCCCTAAGTACCAGAGGCAGACAGTAGAGGCTTAGGGCTCTGGGGCCTCAGGGTTTGAACAGCCATCATCTCCATAGTGGCCTGGGGTGCCCTGATGTAAGCCCTGGTAGGATTCGGGGTGGGGGAGGGTGCTGCTGGACCTGCACAGTGGGGGAGGGGGGTGTAAAGATCCCCCGTTCCCATCTCCTCCCTTCCGGAGACCCTGTTACTCATACAAGCTGTTACCCAGAGTAGAGCCTTTTTCCTCATACTCTTCCACACCATTCAGTCTCTGTAAGCCTCTGTAGTCCTCAAATCCATACCACCGGCACAGCAGTCCTCTGACCTGCTGTGGCTCCTCACTGCCACCAGAGGTCAGTGCCAGTTCCTTTGCCTAGCACCGGGCTGACCGCTTCCCCAGCCCTGTCCCCACCTTTCTTCAGCCTGTGTCCTTTACCAAACCAAGTGCCTCCCTTCCTCGGAGCCTTTGTTCACGCTGCTCCTGTCTGGGCTGCTTCATCCTGGACCGCTCCTGACGACCCCTACTCATCTTCAGCACCCCCTCCCATGCGGGCCTCATAAAGCCACAGCGGGTCCCCTCCCCTCCGGAGATAGTCTTCTTTCCCGCCTGCTCCCTCCTCACTTTGTACCTTCTCATCAGAGGTTTTTTTTCTTCTTTGCACAGAAGTTCTTATGTATGCTCTTGTTTCCTCCCCACACCCCACCCAGCAAAGAGTCCCTCAAGGGCAGGGCATGCAACCCATAGGCTGGCTCTGGAGCAGGGAAGGGTGTCCTTTCCAGGTGCTCAGGGACCATTTGTGATCCAAAACAAGGAGACGAGGGAGGAGGTGCTTCCAGGGTGGCCTGTGCTGCTGGCAGGTGGCTGTCCTCCGACCCGCTGCTGAGACCTGTGGGTGTGCTCGAGACCTGTGGGTGTGTGGCTCCTGCTGCTGCTGGTGCTGCTCTAACCCGCTCAGGGCAGAAGCTCGGCCTGGCGGCCTCGGGTGCTGCTGGCAGGTGGCTGTCCTCCGACCTGCTGCTGAGACCTGTGGGTGTGCTCCTGCCGCTGCTGGTGCTGCTCTAACCCGCTCAGGGCAGAAGCTCGGCCTGGCGGCCTCGGGTGCTGCTGGCAGGTAGCTGTCCTCTGGACCTGCTGCTGAGACCTGTGGGTGTGCTCCTGCCGCTGCTGGTGCTGCTCTAACCCGCTCAGGGCAGAAGCTCGGCCAGGCGGCCTCGGGTGCTGCTGGCAGCCCGAGCGCCCCACAGGCTGACCGGGCAGGAGTGGGAGGCACAGCTGCTTTC
Organism: Saccopteryx bilineata; assembly: GCF_036850765.1. Classification (NCBI taxonomy): domain Eukaryota; kingdom Metazoa; phylum Chordata; class Mammalia; order Chiroptera; family Emballonuridae; genus Saccopteryx; species Saccopteryx bilineata. The sequence goes on from NC_089498.1 coordinate 23,579,573, forward strand.
AGTGGCTTTGGTTTTTCCTGGACTTCTCAAAAACAAGAAGATACAGATTCTAGATCTTTGTGGAATACAAATCATTCTCAGTCCTCAGACTATTTACAAATTCTTTAGGTAGTGTGAGATCTCAAATCTAATCTCTTAGGATTTAAAAAAGTTTGCTGCTGCATTGGCCGGGAATCGAACCCGGGCCTCCCGCGTGGCAGGCGAGAATTCTACCACTGAACCACCAATGCTCCAGCTGTCAGCAGCTGTGTGAATAGCTCCCTTTAATTCCGGTCCTGAACCTCTTTGTATATATACTGACTCAAAATATAAGGCTAGGTATTAATGCTGCCTCATCGGCACAGCTGCAAGAGCAGAAAGCTTATGTGGAGGCAGGAAGCAGGAGAGAGTGAGTGTGTGTGTGTGTGTTTGATGTGCCTTCACACCTCCAGACGGAAACTAGAGCTCAAGTCCTGGCCCAAAGCACGTTGACACTTGCGGTGACTTTGTCCCCTCTGATGTCTCTGCAGTGTGGGCCCTCCCATTCCATGCTCACATGTGTGTTGAGCTGTTTTACAGTTCTCAGGTTTCATCCCAGCTTCCTGCTGGAGACTGGCCAAGAATGAGGGGGCGCAGCAGGAGTCCTCTCCGTGGCGAAGGGCATGAAGGTCTTGGTCCCACATCCAGCAGAGTCTCTCTGGAGAACCCACCTGGGTCCATGCGCTCACTGAGCAGGGAGGTGTGGTTAGAGTCACGGCACCTTTGGCTGCTGCAGACCTGGCGTGGTTGAGGAGCCTGGCTCTTCCAGCTGGATCGGTGTGTGAGGAGGAAACCTGCCTGGGGAATGGCAAAAAAAAAAAAAAAGAACAGCATTGCATTGGCCGGGAATCGAACCCGGGCCTCCCGCGTGGCAGGCGAGAATTCTACCACTGAACCACCAATGCTCCAGCTGCTTGTTGTCATGTCTGCAGGGCTTTTCTCAAGGGGCTGTATCAATACTCAGAGGAGCCCTTGCAGATAATGGCCTCACCTAGCTGGTTTGTCCAGTTTGGAAAACTACAGGGGTTTATATAGAACCATTCTTGCTGGGCCTTATTATAACACTGCTTTGGGAGTGAGGAACCTATAAAATTGACATTGAGCATCTACCAGGAGGCCTTTTGTTTATCCTTAACTCTCAGCCCCTGGGGTGGGCGGGGTGGAATTTCATCCTATAAAGATCAAAGGAAGAGGCACATCACAGGCCTTTTGCACATCTCAACGGATCTCTGCTTCACATGCACCGCTCAGGAGCCAGGCCAGCTTTGTTCACCTGTTTGCACAGTGTCTGGCACATCTGCCCCACACGACTTGCTGTGTTAAATCTTTATCAAACCCTGCCCAGCCCCTCATTGACCAGTGTTTTTGCAGGTATGGTCACTGCCTCATAGGATAGCACATTTATCTTTGAACAGCTCTAATTACTAGGAGGTTCCTGACACTGAGCTGGAGCCATGTAGACTAATTAATTGGTACTGTTTGAACTGGACTATCTTTAAAATTCTTTGGGCAGCCCTGGCCGGTTGGCTCAGCGGTAGAGCATCAGCCTAGCGTGCAGAGGACCCGGGTTTGATTCCCGGCCAGGGCACACAGGAGAAGCGCCCATTTGCTTCTCCACCCCTCCGCCATGCTTCCCTCTCTGTCTCTCTCTTCCCCTCCCGCAGCCAAGGCTCCATTGGAGCAAAGATGGCCCAGGCGCTGGGGATGGCTCTTTGGCCTCTGCCTCAGGCGCTAGAGTGGCTTTGGTCGCAACATGGCGACGCCCAGGATGGGCAGAGCGTCGCCCCATGGTGGGCGTGCCGGGTGGATCCCAGTCGGGCGCATGCAGGAGTCTGTCTGACTGTCTCTCCCTGTTTCCAGCTTCAGAAAAATGAAAAAAAAAAAAAATTCTTTGGGCAAACTTGAGACCTCCATTTAGGCAACAGGCAAGCAGTGTACCTGCTGTGGTGGACACCAACTGATTAGATAGTGAGTCTAGGCAGCTGCTTTGAAAAGTCCCGCTCTCTCCCATGGCCTCGGCCATACTTCAGCCTCTCCTTCCTGACCTGGTAGCTGCGGTGTTCTGTGGGGAGTCCTCAGTCTCCGGTCCCACCTGCCCCACGCTGGCCCAGCCTCTCGAGGCTGCCACCAGGAGGACCTGATTACAACAGAACTGAGCATGTCACCCATCGTTGGCAAACTTCCCCTGATTGTCATTTTCTTTGACTGTCTGGCCACTCCTCCCACACACCTGACTCCTCGTGCTCCCTGCGTGCGCGTCTTCCCTGTGCCCGCAGTGCCGTGTCATGCCGTGCCTTCCGTTTTCTAGCCCGAAGAATGCCTGCTCTTTAAGACCTGACTCAGATGGCACTCCCGGTCAGCCCAGTTAGCCCGTGGCAGTCTCTTCCTCTGTGGCATTAATGCTGCCACATGGCTACAGTTTCATAGTTGCTTTTGTGTGGATCTTGCCCATTGGATTGGGCCCTGATTCAGTGCCATCCTTGGAAATAATGGCACAGACCCAGAGAACAGCAGAGGTGCCTGAAGGGGGCAAGTGTTGAATAAAGATGGTTGATCAACTGATAATGCATTTTGGTGTTTGTTCCCCAAGACGGTTCACTTGCTTTGTCAGATTCCCAGAAGTGAGCTAGCTCCACTGTTCCTCATTCTGTTGTACGCAAAGGGAAACTGAGACCCAGAATAGGGAAACCACTGTGACTCAGCCAGCCCCTCCCAGGCAGCAGCAGAACTGGGAAAGAGATGCCTGATCCCGACTCCTCTTTCTAAACAGGTCATCTCTCTCCCTCCTCCCAGCCCCAGCCCCAGCCCTAGAGCCAGCAGCAGGGGTAGCCTGACCCCACTGGTCCTAAAACCCCTTTCCCCTCTCTCTCCAGGCTGGTCCGGGAGTTCGTGGCCCAGAACAACACCATACAAATCAAGCACGTAATCCAGACCCTGTCGCAGGAGTTTGCCCTGTCTCAGCACCCCCACAGTCGGAAAGGGGGCCTCATCGGCCTGGCTGCTTGCTCCATCGCACTGGGCAAGGTGAGCCTTTCTCCTGGAGGAACAGACGCACCAGCCCTGGCCTTGGCTCTGACCCGAAACTCAACAGGGCTTTTCAGACCTGAGTTTTATTGCCATTCTCTCCATACCTAAAGCAGCAAGGTCTTGCAGCCTTATTCCCTGGCATGTCTCCTGCCCTGGGAGGCCAACTTGCAAACAGTCTGTAAAGCCAGCCCCACAATAGCCTGAGCATCTCCCAGCAGAGCTGGGATGTCAGCTGGGGCTGGGGGTGGGGGGCTGGGGCCTGGCTCCTTTTGAGCTGTTTCTCCTCCCCACTGCAGGACTCGGGGCTCTACCTGAAGGAGTTGATTGAGCCGGTGCTGACCTGCTTCAATGACGCTGACAGCAGGCTACGCTACTACGCCTGTGAGGCCCTCTACAACATCGTCAAGGTGGCCCGGGGCGCCGTGCTGCCGCACTTCAACGTGCTCTTTGATGGGCTGAGTAAGGTGACCACTCCTCACTCTGGCTGGGCTCAGCTTGCTCCACCCACCGAACTTGACCTTCTGGGGCATTGAGTGCTTGGGTCCCTTTTCCCAGCTGCAGGTAGAGCCGATAAACACGTGGCTACCAGGGACATTTGTCTCTTCAATCTGTAAATCTTTTTAAACGGGTTTGCATTTACATTTTCTTCCCATTCGTCTATTAATTTATCCTCACTGCGTTTATGAAAGTATCAGTCCGCCACAGATTGGAGGAGAACTGATAGGATGAAAAGCACTAGCTCCGTGCTCGCTTCAGCAGCACATACACAAGCACCAGCTCCCTCATAGCAGGTGAAGATGGGGCCTCCGTACACAGACTCCATTTCCCTGCAAGGAGAGTACCAGCCCATCAGCGCCGGGGAATGCTCTACTTGGAAAGGCTCTGGAGGCCCCAACACCCTCCTCCACCCCTCTCTCAGCTTTATGCAGCTCCCATCCCAGACACCTAGCGTCCTGAAGCTCTGCCACCCTGCTGGTCACCACAGGCGCTTCTAGAGTGTCAGCCTCACTGCCGCCTTGGTCCCCAGCAGGCCCCAGACGCCCCTGAACTGAACGGGGATGTCCACAGCACCTCAGTTCCTTAGCCAGGATCCTTCTGTCCATGCCAGTGTATTCACTCGAGGAAGTGCTTGTGCAGCATTGCGGGCTGCCTCAGGGCCCGTGGGTTTTCAGTAGATATCTTGACCATGGGCGTCTCTCTCCTCTGCGTCTCTCATAGTTGGCCGCTGACCCAGACCCCAATGTGAAAAGTGGATCTGAGCTCCTAGACCGCCTTTTAAAGGTATTTGCTGGTTCCTGGTTTCCTTTTTCGAATCTGTTTCTCACATGACTGTACAACTTATAAATTCGTTCACTGAGGATACTCTTCCCAATTTATTCAAATATTTTCATTTACATACTGTAAAATAGACTCTGATGTACAGTTTGGTGACAAGTATATAGCCTTATGTCACTAGCGCAATAAAAATGCAGAACCTATCACCCATGTTTCTCTCTGACCCCTGCAGCCATCCCTGGGCCAGTACTTCGGCCAGATCAGGTAGCCCCTGGCCTCTGGCTGTCACTCAGCCACTCACAAGCCTCTGATCCACAGGACATCGTGACGGAGAGCAACAAGTTTGACCTGGTGGGCTTCATCCCCTTGTTGCGGGAGCGGATTTACTCCAACAACCAGTACGCACGGCAGTTCATCATCTCCTGGGTAAGGGCCTGCCCGTGACAATTCCTCCAGCTGAGCTGAGCCTCTGGTTCAGTCCCATCTGCTGTCCAGCACACCTGGGCAGGTGTGGCTGCAGAGAAGCCTCATTGTGATCCTCCGTGACACAAGTGTGAAAAGACACTTGCTCAGCTTGCTCCTGGTGGGGATGCAGTTCTCTCCTTTTTGTGGGAAGCCGAGTTCCCTCGGAAGCCAGGAGCGCTGCTCCTTCTGGCCGTCGCGCCTCTCAGAGCTGCGTCTGCTCTCCCTTCTCCCCGTGGCAGCTGCATTTCCTTGCAGTTAAATTGCTGTTTGCTGTACTTGTAACCAGAGCAGCCACTGCCAGCACCCCTGTCCTGCGGGACACTGCAGTGCCGGGAAATGCCGCCTTATCGGGCCCTGTCTCGCTGGGCCCTGCGGCAGGTGAGTGGGCGGCAGTTCTCGGGCCGCTGTCACTCTCCCTTCTGGTTTTGTCCTCTGGCCAGATCCTGGTTCTGGAGTCCGTGCCAGACATTAACCTGCTGGATTATTTGCCGGAGATCCTGGATGGACTCTTCCAGATCCTGGGCGACAACGGCAAAGAGATCCGGAAAATGTGAGTGGAGAGAGGGACAGGCAGCTGCCGCCGTCCGGGGCCCCTCAGTTCACACCCGCGCCCCACGTTCGCACACAGGCAGCTGTGGGAGGACGAGGAGTTCCCTCCTTTCTGCCCGGCCTGTGTGCTTCCCACCGCGGAAAGCTCGGAGCTCACCAGCCGCCAGCCTCTGACAGGCATTCCTCTGACAAGGTCAAGGGGTGGTCCCCTCAGGGTGGCCAGCCCAGAGCAGAAGCGGCACTGGCGGAGGCTCCTCTGGCGGAGGCTCCTCTAGCACTGGCCGGCATATGCTATGTCCTTCTCTCACTGGCAGGTGTGAAGTGGTCCTTGGAGAGTTCTTAAAAGAAATTAAGAAGAACCCCTCCAGTGTTAAGTTTGCTGAGATGGCCAACATCCTGGTGATCCACTGCCAGACCACTGGTAAGTGTGAAGGCCCTGTGGCCATCACCACCTCCTCAGAAGCACCTTCCTCTCTCAGCAGCTCGGAGAGAGTCCTGGTGGGAGTGTGAGCAGTGCCACACTGATCCCTGAGCAGTGGGACAGCAGGTTCTAGAGAGAGAGATTCAGATTCTCTGGTACCGTGGAGGCCCTTTCCCCCAGTGTGACCCTGGAGGGGAGTAAGACCTGGGGACCCTGTGGGTGACAATCTGTGAATTGAAATGCTTAGCGGTTAGGATTGTGTTTCTGTTAGCCTCAGTTGACTATCAAACCACCACAAAACCTAATTGGTTAACAGCAACCCATATTATTGGTCATGAGTCTGTGGGTCCACTGGGTTGTTCTGCTTACCTGGGCGAGGTATGGCTGGGCTTGATCATGCAGCTACAGCCAACTGGAGGGATAGCTGAGGCAGGGTGGTCTAAGATGGCCTCACTCAAGTCTGACAGTTGGCTGGCTGTCACCTGAGACAACAGGGACAGTTGGCCTATGTGTCATCATCCAGCAGGCCAGCCCAGGTGCATTCATGTGGCTTTAGCGCGGTCCCAAGAGACATTCTAGATGTGAGCAAGGCCTCTTGAGGCCTAAGTTTGAACCAGGCACACCATTACGTCTCCACCTCCTGTTGGCTAAAGTGGCCAGGTCAGCATAGGGCCAGGGAGGGAGGAAATGGACTCACCCTTGCTGGGAGAAGCAGTGCAAGCCCTTGGGTACCCCCGTCCCATCCTGTGGGCACAGTCAGTGGGAGGGAGCGCTCCAGCTGCTCGTGCTGGCCCTCCTGGGACCTGCCCTTCCTCTCCCAGATGACCTGATCCAGCTGACAGCCATGTGCTGGATGCGGGAGTTCATCCAGCTGGCCGGCCGGGTGATGCTGCCCTACTCCTCTGGCATCCTGACCGCTGTCTTGCCCTGCCTGGCCTACGATGACCGCAAGAAAAGTATCCTTTGCTCTGGAGAAAGGAGACAAGAGCAGTCCCAGAGGGGACTGTGCAGTTGCAGACCCTGGAGTGGGGGGTGGGACACCCTAAAATAGCCCCTGGGATCAAGGGAACAAGAGGCCTTGCTAAACACAGATGGGGAGAGCCGAGACAGCACCAGGGGCACGGAGCAGATGCCATTGTCCCCAAGCTCACCTGATTACTCACAGATCTGGAGCAGCTCTCCTGGGCCCCATGGTTTCAACCTCTGAGCTCACACAGCCCAGCCCTGGTGGGGGAAATCCTGTTGGTGGAGGTCCACCAGAAGGGGCCCTACAAGAAGTCACAGAAGCAACTTGAGGGGACACTAGTGTGGCAGGAAGACGTGGATTGTGTCCAGACTGCCTGCCCACTGAGGAGGACCACTGACTGATGCGAGTGACCTCGAGTTTAGGGAGACCCCTGGACAAGGCTGCTCCTTACATCAGTGACCACAGGCATCAAGGAGGTAGCCAACGTGTGCAACCAGAGCCTGATGAAACTGGTTACCCCTGAGGACGATGAGCCTGATGAGCCCAAGCCAGTGGCGCAGAAGCAGCCAGACCCCAACCCCGACGACTCCTTGGCAAAGCAGGAGGGGACAGGCAGTGGTGAGTAGGCTCTGCCCCCTGCCCGTCACTTCCCAGGAGGGCACCAGGGAACCAGAGGGCATAGTTGACTTGATTTGGGGCTCACTGATTACTTTCCATATGTCAATTCATGACAGTCCAATAAGGTAGGAACCAATGCCCCATTCTACAGGTAGACACGGGGAAAGTGGATAACACAGCCAGGATCTGGCAGCTACTAAGTAGCAGAATTGGGATTTGAACCCTGGGTCTGTCTACAGAACCCATGCTCTTAACCTATTGCTTCAAAGACCATTATTCTTTTCCTTAATCTGTTTCTGGGCCCCACTACAGACATAGTTGTTTTCAGAAGGGGGAGGTTCAGAGAGTGGCAAGAGGACAGGCTGCAGGGTCACTCAGAGTCTCAGCTGTAGACATCCAGCCACCTGGAAGCTGGCTGCCTGTACTGCACTGTGCCTGTCATTCTCGGCCGTGGGCGGGGATATTAAGAAAGCTCCAGCAGCGGTTTATTCAGTCTGGGGGAATTCTGTCAAAATCAGTGTCTTAAAAATGAAAGGGCTCTGCTCTCCTTTCAGGGTCCTTTAACATTATTGACTTATTTGTCTGTGCTGATCGGAGTCCTAAGTTTGAATCTCTAAACGTTCCCTAGAACTGAATCTCTTGGACCTCTGTCCTCACTGAGAGGACACTGATCAGCTTTGGGGTGACATTCTCCTTTGCAGAATCAGAAACAGCCAGAGAGTAAATTGATACAGAACCTACTCAAATCTTTAAGGCTAACAGACTAAAGTCTGGAACTTTCCCCCAAGAGCCAAAAGAATTACTAAGCATTTTCTCCCATTGCCACTCTGGAGCATCTCTTTCAAATATCTGAGGAGAATTTCAGACACGTGCCCCATGGGCCTCCTCCCATCCATTTGGCATGCTGGGTTTCAGGTGTCAGATTACATGCCTTGGCCACTGTGAGTCACAGCACCAAAACAGCTGGAGGCAGAGCAGCACCCAGCTGGAGCATTGGTGGTTCAGTGGTAGAATTCTCGCCTGCCACGCGGGAGGCCCGGGTTCGATTCCCGGCCAATGCAGGAGCTGGAGACTTTTTGGCAGCTCCTTGGAAAAGAAAACTTGGGGAGATAAGTTAGCATGGGGCTCCCAAGACAGGAGCTTTCCTACTGAGAGATACTACAAGAAGCTCGAGTGAGAGATACTACAAGAAGCTCGAGTAGAGACATATTTTGTGAACGTTACTGATATCTGAGTATCTTTTTATCTTTTCATTTTTTGATTCTTGTTTTGGATAGTTTGGAAAGTACAGGAAAATATAAAGAAGTAGGACTGTTCCCACCAAGAAGCAATCAGTATTATAATTTTGGCATATTTTTCCCATTTTATATATTTGAGATCATACAACTTATACATGGTGGGACAAAAGTAGATTTACAGTTGTCTGTGTGGAAAATATACAATAATTAATAAATAATACAAGAATAAACTGTGTTTCACGTATTCACAACTATAAACCTACTTTTGCCCCGCCCTGTATAATTGTGATCCTGCTTTTTTTGTTTTTTGGCTTGACAAGTTAGAACATGCAGAAGGTTAGAATATTTTATGCTGACTTTAAAAGTTAGTGCCTCTTAGAGTGGACTGATGGCTCCTGAGCTGGAAGGAAGAGGGAATTGGGACTGAATGCTGACACATCTGGTTTCTTTTTGGGGTGATGGAAGTGTTCGGGAATTAAATAGTGGTGATGTTTGCACAACTTTGTGGAGGTAGAAAACATGTGCCCAATTGTACACTTTAAAATGGTAAACCTTGTGTCAGGAAATTTTATGTTATATGAATTATATCTCAATTTAAAAAAAAATAAGTGCTGCTTCCGTCAAAGTGGAAGCCAGGAGCCTCTGCCCCACTCCTTCCGCTGCTGTGGCGGCAGGTCACGCACTCCGGAAAGGAACCGTGGCATCCTCTCGGTCGTGGCCGCTGCCAGAAGCCAGCTGGGGCGTGGTGGGCGGCGCGGTGGTAGAATTACTGCCTGTCACGCGCGGGGCCTCGGTTCCATTCCCAGCCCACGCAGCATTTTTTTTTTTTTACTTTTTAGATCGTTTGTTTTCCTTAGCTTCCTTGAAACAGCTCCCTATCCTAAACCAAGGTACATGCAGGCAGCTCAGCTTCAGATTTTACTGCCTCATAAACAGCATTTCAGCAGACACAGCACACTTGATGGTGGTTCCAGAGATGGCAGCAGCTGACTCGGGATCCACATCCACCCCAGACCCGCTCAGCTGGTCACAAACCGCCGCTTCACCAAGGTGCCAGCGAGCAGAAGGAGCGATGGGTTACCTAGTCAGTCACCAGGTTCATCCTCACCTGTTCAGCTTCCTCTGATTATTCTGTTCCACTCTTCCGGCCTGGCCTTCCTCCCCTGTCTCCCTCCTGAGCTGGTGTTGCTGCATCCCACAACATACCACGTTCTTCCCCACGTGCCTCTGGGCCCGGCCCACAGGGGCGCTGTCAGCCAGGCCTCTGTGCCGGAGCCCTCACTCACACACGAGCCGCTTCGTCCTCGCCCTCGCCCTCGCCCTCGCCCCTGCCCCCCACCCCGGGCTCCAGTCAGCGCGGGCTCAGGCTGGCGCCACGCTGCGCCCAGCCCTCTCCCTTGCTCTGGCTCAGCCCTGCCACTTGAGGTCCACTGCGCTGTCCTTTGGTGTGAGTTTTTCGGCACTCGATATGTCTTCCCTGTTCCCCTCCATGACATCCCCTCATTGTGTCGTGTCATGTCCTGGATGCTGGGGCCAGAACCGCCTGCTTGTGTGTCCTGGCTCTTCTGACTTCATGTCTGTTGCCCTTGGGCAAGTCGCTTGGTCTTTGTAAGCCTCAGACCCCTTGCTACATAGGGCAACAGTAATAATACCCGGCCCATAGTGTGATGGTGACTTTCAGACAGGGTGTTTGCACATGGCACAGACCAGACACTCTCAATTATAGGTGCCTTAGTGTCTAGTTGTTTTAATACCTGTTTATGATATATCTACCTACTTAGCAAGGTTCTCAGGGACGGCTTTGTGCCTTTGTTTTTTATCTGCTTTGCCCAGTTGGTAATGGGCTCCTGGTGGGTTGGGTCCTAAGTGAGGGATCAGAGAGGGTCAGGAATTGAAGTCCATGTGGCAGGTGAGGAGCAGAGCAATCAGGAGGGTTTCCAGTGGAGGGCTGGTGACTTCTCTGGGGCAGCGTGTAATGGTCGCCATTTATGACAAAGTTTCAATGGGCCTGGGCACCTTCTGTGCATTCTACAGGTGCAGGTGAGTCAGGCCTAGGACCTGCCGGCGGGGAGCGCAGGGACAGGTCGTGGAGGCAAAATCTTGTGACTCTGGCCATGGTCCCAGCTCTGGGCCATCAGGTCAGGCTTCGGGGCCATTATTTGAACTGGATTTTTTTCTTTCTCTTCAGCTTCCACGCTCCCCAGCCTCACCCCTGTCTTTACTCTAATTATAAAGGAAATACATGGTCCCTGTAAAGATTTGGGGAGAAAACAGAGACGTGCCTACTAGAGGGGAAGACAAAAAATAAACATGTTAAATATATTGTCTGGCAAGTACATTTAGCAGCTTGTATCAAAAGCCTTAAACGTTTAAGAATTTTTTCTTAGGAAATAAAAATGGATGTAGGTAAGGTGTTTCCTTTTAAACACCTAACAAATGGTAGCTCAAGTGTTGTCCTAGCAAGCCTGTGTGTCAGCACTGTCATCACCCCGTCACACAGGGGAGGAAATACCTGCCCAGGGGTCACACAGCCGGTAGTAGGGAGCGAGGGCTCCCACCTAAGCCCAGGGGCCGAGTCTGCGCAGCGCTGTGTACGCTGTAGTTCTCCGGAGAGGAGATCAGTACAGAAGGGCAACCGGAGCCGCTCAGCCTGGCTGGGGCAATCCAAGAATTGCAAAGGAAAACAATGTAGGATTTTTATTGAACTTGGTGAACATTGAAAAGATCACTAATATTCCTGAGTGGGGCTTTGTGGCAATGAGTACCTCTCCGTTCTTGATACTGGTAGACCTTCTTAAAGGGCAGCTTGGCAGTATCTGTTGAAGTGCGTGATGTCTGGTCCTTCTACCCACCAGTCCCCCTGTACATGGGATCCCAGGGAAATGCTTCTGTTCGTGCATAAGGAAGCATGGGAGAGATGTAATGAAATTAGGAAACAATTGAAATTAATTTGAAGCCCGTTTCCAACATCACATTATTTCGTTCATAAGTGTGTGTGTTTCTGAAAGGTGAAGGGGTGGGTGGGACCGCCGGGGGCATGGAGTCGCAGCTGCTTTTCCAGGCTGCTGGTCCTGCTGGCCTGCCTCAGCCTCCCCGTATGTCCTCCCCTCTCCCTGGGGCTGCTCAGCAGGCCCAGCTGGTGCCCACAGCCCTTCCTGCCCCTACCGAGCTATGCCACATCCCCCAAAGGTTCTCTGGGACCCGAGAGGACAGGAGGCAGTACAGAGATTTTCTGTTTAACATGAAAATAAAGGTCCCCTTACCAGAGGACTGGGGGGTAACTTCACGTCCACACTAAGCATAGTTCTGCTGTAAGACATAGTACAGAGCGATAAAAGCAAGTTACAAAAGACATTCTCTGTTTCCATTTCTGTTTACAAAACAAGAAGTAGAGTTAGCAAAAGATGAGAGGGTACTTGGCTGGCCGGTCAAGGAGGCAGCATGTGAAGTGAAGATCAAAGGTTCAGAAGAGAAAGCGGCTTTTCCTTGTGTTTGAAATTTTTAGAATGCAGAAATTTTTACTTGTTTAATTTAAAACTTTTAAGAGGCCAAGGCTGGTACCATTTGATTAACAATGTAAATTATAATAGTTTTAATTTGTAACCCACAAAATAAAATAAATATCTATGGGTCCGTAATGATAGAGATGGATGATGGCTGGCTGGATGGATGGATAGATAGCTGGATAAAGGGTGGAGAAGGGATAGCTCTCCAGTTAATAAATGTAGAAGGAAAGAGGAAAGGAGAAAATGACCATTAGGCAAACCCCATAGTAGTAAGTATTATAGTTACGATATGCCATTGGGCCTGACCTGTGGTGGCACAGTGGATAAAGCGTCGACCTGGAAATGCTGAGGTCGCCAGTTCGAAACCCTAGGCTTGCCTGGTCAAGGCACATATGGGAGTTGATGCTTCCAGTTCCTCCCCCCTTCTCTCTCTCTCTCTCTCTCTCTCTCTGTCTCTCCCTCTCCTCTCTAAAAAAAAAAAAGAATAAATAAAAAAAAATTTTTTTAAAAGATATACCATTGGATGTTAAAATTTAGTGGGGAATGTTTGAGAAAAAGACTAAATTTTGTCTAATCTCAACTATCTTTCCCAAAGTATTTGTTAATTACGAAAAGGAAAGTAGTAACTTTGTAAGAGAGAAACCCAGCAGACATTACCTTCCTCAGGTGATGAGGCTGACATACACCTCTAGTAATGAGACAGACGTCTCCCTGACACGATGCACCAAGAGGACACATCCTTAACCTGAACCTAATCATGAAACACCTGAGATAAACCCAAACCGGGAGATATTCTACGGAAGTGTCAAGTTCAAGAAAGATCTAGAAAGACTGAAAAACTGTCGCATATCAGAGGGGACTAAGGGGACAGGGTAACTACATGTAATGTGGGCTCCCAGGTTCCATCCTGCAACAAAGGACATGATAGGAAAACTGGTCAGATTCAAATTAAGTCTGTAGTTTAGTTATAATTATATCGGTGCTACTTTCCTGGCTTGATAATTAAAGGATGGGTATGTACGGATCATGTTAACTTTAGGGCAGCTGGGTAAAGGGTATACAGGAAATTCTGTTACTTTTGTACATTTTCTATAAATCTAAAATTATTTCAAAATAAAAAGTTTTTTTTTAATTGAAGAAAATAGCCACCACACCCCTCCAGCCCTTGGCAACCTCTAATTTACTTCTGTCTTTAGAGATCTGCCTGTTCTGGACATTTCATATACATGGGATCATATAATACGCGACCCTTTGCAGCTGGGTTCTTTCCTTCAGGATCCCGTCCCCGGGTTCATCCATGTAGCACGTCAGTCCCTCATTCCTCTTTACGAGCAAATAATAGTCCATTGTATGGCTCTCTCACACATTTTGTTTGTCCATTCATCCATTGATAGGATTTGGGTTGTGTACAGTTTTTGGCTATTTTAAATAATGCTGCTATGAGCATGCTGTGCAGGTTTTGGTGTGGGAGTAAGTTTTTCTTTCTCTTGGGAAACCCCCAGGAGTGGAATTGCTGGTCATCTGGGAACTGTGTTTAGCCCTTTTCAGGAGCAGCCAGACTGTTTTCCAAAGCAGCTGCCCCGTTTCCCATTCCCACCAGCGGTGTCTGAGGCTCCCACATCCTCACCACCACTTGTTATCGTCTTTTTTATTTGAGCCATCCTAGTGGGTGCAAACAAGATCACATCTAAATGGGATCTCATCGTAGTTTTGGTTTATGTTGACCTGGTGGCTAATGATGTTGAGTGTCGCAGAAGTCATTTTTAGCATCGCATTACTCTCAGGCCAACGGTCCCTTCTGAGGGTTTCCGGATGTGGTCAGCACCGGCGTCCCTCTCCTTGTGAGGTCACAGCGCCTAAAATCTTACAAGCATGGGTGCTATCCCCAAAGCTCTGGGGAACGAGTAGGCCTTGGGTCCTCAGGGCTCCAGAGCAATGGTCCTTTTCAAGGGCCGGAATCAAGGTGTGGGGGACCAGAGAGTCTGTTTTTATAACAGGCTCTTGTTCATTCCAAAGACCCCAGCAGCTTTTAGCATGATACATGTTCCTCTCTCTCCCCAGGTGGCCCCGATGGTTCCTGTGACTCTGGCCTCAGCGGCAGCACCAGCGTCCTGTCTCCAGCCGGGTAAGTGGTTTATTCCAGCCAGAGGTGTTTGTGGACCGTGGGCAGCCTGGGTTTTTCCTGGGCGCAGGAGACTGCAGTGAGGACCTGAGGCAAACCCCACCTGGGCCACTGCTTTATGGGGCACAGGAGGTGTCTGGGGATGAAACCCAAGGGACACAGAGCAAGCCCAACCCACTCAGTTCTGATGGACAGATAGCCTTTTGGGGAGAGGGAATTAGACGCCCCTGCAGGTCAGTAAATGTAAGTCATCAAAGTGTAGTTAATACATGGTGATTACAGTAAGACACCTACAGACGCCTCTTCCCAGCACCATTTACTTGTCCAGGATAATGGGCTGACAAAACTGACAAGGGGAGGGCTGTTCAAGGACAGTCTGGGTTACAGGCAGTAATTGGGTCTAACAGTGGACGGTGTGGGCAGCAGGAACTCTCTCTCCTAGGCTCCTGGGTCAACTGTAATAACACAGCCTTCCACATGGGGGCAGTGCAGGCCAAGCATCGAGATAATTCCCTTTACCAGCCCTCTCCGTACTCTGCAGGGTGATGACATTCCCCTGGGGAAGGTATTGTCACCATGCTGTCCTTATCTGATTCTCCTAGTCATGGCCCATCTTGCTTTTCTTTGGGTGGATTAGCACTGTTGAGGCCAGAATGGATGGCAATTCTGCCAGGGATTTCTTCCCTTTGAACGCAGCCCAGGGGAGCCAGCTGCTCATGAAGGGAAAATGTGCACTCAGCCCCAAGCGGCTCTGTTCTCGCAGCCCCTTACAATTTTCTTCCTTTTATATCATTTTTAAATTATTCTTATCTCCAAGGACCCGGTGCATGGTTTCAAAGCATGCAAGTACTGATTATAAACATGGACCACCCTTAGAACTGCTCGCAAATTTTTAGAGCAAGCCAGTAAATGGTCATTCATTTATTCATTTTCAGTTAGTTATCACACACTCCAGAGCATCTGCCTGTGTTCAGCCCTACAGGTTCCAAGATAGAGATATGGCCCCTGAACTTGGTTCCTGACCTTCAGGTTCTCTGGGGGGAGGCAAAGAAATAACTAGGAAGTTACCAGAAAGGGTAGTGACTGCTATGACGGGGGACTCAGAGGGTGCTGGGGCAAGCGATGGTGCCGGAGCCGAGGCTGGCATAGTGCCGAATGCTCAGTGGTGAGTGCTGCCCGGGCCCTGCTGAGCCAGACCCTGTGGCAGCCTTAGCTTGTGCTAACGTTAAATCCCAGGGGTCAGTAGAATTATGCCCCATTTAGAGCTGAGGACGCACAGAGAACGTGCCCGAGAGTCTCAGCTGGTGCACACTAGTTGGGAGGGATAGACTCAGACTGAGGAGGGGCAGACGGAATCTTCGTAGGTAGGAAGGTGGAGAGATCTGAGATGTTTGAAGGTAGAACTGACAGAATTTGCTATAGGGATGGAGAGAAAGAATAACTTATAGGTTTTGGGCTTTAGCCAAACTTGGATGTCCTGGTATCATTTCCCAGGCTGGAAGGAAGGACAGGTGTGTGAGTGAGCTAGTCAAGAGCTCTGTCCACAGTGGCTGTCACATCCCCAAGAGCAGACAGGGGCCAGTGTGGGGAGTGGGTGCTGGAACTCAGCGGAGAGGTCTCAGTGGAGATGCAGGGAGACTGGCGTGCCCCACAGAGGAGACACTTGTTCTTGAGGCCGTGGGAGCCAGCTTTGCAGGCGGGCCTGCGCGAGCAGACCTGTGATTTAGAGCAGTGGTCCCCAACCTTTTTTGGGCCACGGACCGGCTTCATGTCAGAAAATCTTTTCACAGACCAGCCTTTAGGGTGGGACGGATAAATGCACAAAATAAAATTATGCGACTGGCGTAAAAACTGTGGTATTTTTAAATATAATTGTCGAACTTACGAGACAAGCGTCAAGAGTGAGTCTTAGATGGATGTAACAGAGGGAATCTGGTCATTTTTAAAAATAAAACATTGTTCAGACTTAAATATAAATAAAACAAAAATAATGTAAGTTATTTATTCTTTCACTGCGGACCGGTACCAAATGGCCCACGGGCCAGTACCGGTCGTGGCCTGGGGGTTGGGGACCACTGATTTAGAGGGCCGCCTGGCAGCCCTGGGGGGATGGGTGAGAGGGAGGAACAAGACTGACAGCAGAAAGGCCTGTTGCAGACGTGTCACTATAACCTAGCCTACAGGGGAGAGTCCTCTCCCCTTCCCCCATCCAGCTTTGCCTCCCCCCGCCCCCGCCCCCCCCCCCCCGGCCCACTGCTTACATGTACCAGGCAGGGCCTCTGTCTCTTATGAATCCTCTGAGTAGTGGATCCCGTTTTCTGGGCGTACATCCTGGCTCCACCATGCCTGGCCATGCGTCCCTGGGAAAATAGCTTAACCCCTCCCTGCCTCAGCTTCCTCATCTGTAACCTGGGTGTGGTGGTGGTACTGACTTCATAGAGGTCTGGAGTGTAAATGAGCTGGGCTGTGTATGGAGCACAGAATGGGGACCCGGCCCACAGAAGCACTTTGCACATTCTAGTTACAGTTGTTATTACAAGAACCTTGTTATTGTCCTCATTTTGCAAACAAGGTTATAGGCCCAGAGAGGTTAACTTCTTGCCCAGAGTCATTCAGCTGATTGACTGATAGCCAAGTTGGGATTCAAGCTTGTTCTGTCTGACTCCAAAGCCAATGGTTTGACTTTTATTATTCCTAGTTGGAGAGTTGCAGAAGCTTTGTGTGTTGGCCTCTTTAGCTTACCTGACACAGGAGCCCTGGACAGGCACTGCCATGTGGACAGGCTCCCACTCTGATCTGTAGGCCGTGGTGTCCCCAGTGACATTCAGTGCAGGTCTCTGGATGACGCTGGTGCCTTATACATATGGCAAGCAGATAGAGCTAGAAATCAGTGCTTCCCAACTTTTAGCATTTGCTGATTGAAAAAAAGTTATGATCCTTTATAAGGAAATAAGTTTGAAATGAAAAACTTTTTTTTAGGTTTACCTTCCTTTTGATTTGATTAGAGATGTGACATGTGGATACTCTGAAGTGTTAGACCTTATGGAAATAAAGTGCTGCTCCCAGCAGGAAGCATCGGAATTTATCATTATGTATTGGAAGCATCAGAAGCATTATTCAGGAAGTAGGTATTTTAATGGCCACAGTAGCAGCACGCATTTGGAAATTGTAGTACATACTCAGGTTAAGACAGTCATTATGAGATGCTTTATGAAAAAAATGCTTAGTGAAAATGGGGTTTTATAGACACCTTGAAATAACTCGGAAGCCCCAGGAGTGACTAGTCTAGACTTTCAGAAGCCGTGCAGAAATGTATCATACTTTAAACTGAATGAGCTCCCTTCTTTTCTCTTTGGGTAAGGTGACCCGGGGGGCGGGGTGCCTATATCAGGCACCAGACCTGTGCACTCTGGGAAATGCCCAGGTTTCCAGAGCCCCAGGTCCCCACTGAGCATGCCCAGAGCCCTGCACACAGCAGCCCGCCCCAGCCGGCGGAACAGCCCAGAGCTGCCTCTTCAGAGGCAGGTGGCATCGGTCCTCCCTTTCCCAGGCACTGAGATAGTTCTCCTTGGTGTGTGCCTGCTTCCCTTGACCTTCACCTCCAGCCAGTCGAGGGAAGTGAGATCAGGGAGAGTGTCTGCAGCTGAGAAATGAGTTCGTGCGTGGCCTCATGTGAGGCTATGTGTGGTTCGTAGCCTCTGTCTCTTAGCCTCAGTTTCCTCAGCTATGCATTGATGGCTTAGGTTACGTGAACCGTGAGGTCCTTTCAGTTACATAGCTGTGCCTGACACCTCGCCTGCCCCACCAGCAGTCTGAAGGTGCCCGGGTCTGTGTGGTGTGCTGGCTGGTGTTTGCTGTGGGAAGTCAGAGATTCTCAGTACACAGAATGCTGCCAGTTCACACCGGCTCCTTCAGATCCTTCCTTTGTCATTTGGCCCTGACAGTGTCACCTGAGGGAGATGCCACCGTGGGCTGGCCCTTGCTTCCTACCCACAGATACACTGAACTAGCCAGAAGTGGTATCTCAGGACCACTGTGAATTAAGGAACCCAGAAGGCCAGGGACTGTCTAGACCAGCATCTTGGGGTCCCCTTCAGGTCACTAGATTTGGGGTGCCCCTCCCCCACAGAGATCACCAAGCTTCCCCAGTGTTCTCTCTCCCTAATGGAGACTTTGTCTGCTTTCCTAACAAGAAAATACATTGAAAGGTGTGTGTGACAACTCTTTCTTTCTCCACCACATGGGGCTGCCGGTCCGCTGCCTCTGCCAGGGGACAGTTGGAAATGATGGCACCATGGACTCTCCTGAGCCTGGCCCTTTAGGGGGCAGTGCCATGTGGTCAGTGAGGCCAATTCGGATTCAGACTGCTCAAATTCAAATTTTTGGCTCCACCACTCCCTGGCTCTGTAACCTTGGACAGGCTACCTAATGTCTCTGAGCTTCGAGTTCCTCGTCTCCCGAATGTGAGTAACATTGCATAGGGGCTCTGCGGGGAGAGAATGGCGCTAGGTACGGAGCTCAGCATGGTGCCCGATGGTTTTATCCAAGAAATACGAGTTGTTATTTTCAGTACCACCGCCGTCTCATTGTTATCACAGCCCTGCGACTCTCCCCTCCCCGCACCCTGAGGTTTATACACACCACTGGGCCTGACTGCGGAGTAGGGTGGGGGAGCTGGGCTGGGCACTGCCTCCCCCCACCAGCAGCTCAGGACAAGGCCACTGCTAGATCAGTGCAGCTGAGGCCCCCAGAAAGTGAAAACAAGGCCTTCCTCTGGGGGATGGGAGGTGGGAGTGGGGGGTGGCAGTTTAACTAAGAACGTGCCAGTGACGGCCATGCGCAGGGTCCTCCTTCGGCAGCTGGGCCTCTCTGCCACCCTGCTGGGGAGGGGGACTCACCGAGGCCTGACCTCAGGCTCAGTGAGTTAGGAAAGAACAGGAAGATTGGTTTCTGTTCGTTCCCCACTGCCTCTGGGCAGCCCCAGGACCCTCGGCCCAGGGAGGAGAGCTTGTGTGAGGGAGCTCACCAGAAAGAGCCCCGGAGGAGGCCAGCAGGGTGGGAAAGTGGGACTTGGAGATAAGTCAGCGTGTAGATCCTGGCAGGGGGAGAGAATGTCTAGGGAATTGTCAGAGACTAGAGGAAAATGCTTAGGAAGCCCTAGGATGGGTTGCCAGCCTGCTGCTTTGGAGCTGTGCTGTCCACGGAAGAGCCACCGTCACAGGGGCTCCCAGGCACGGGCAGTATGGCTAGACTGAACTGAGCTGTGCCGTCAGCACGAAATGCACGCTGGGCTTCAAAGACTAGGGCACAAGAAAAAATACATGACATGCTATTAGTGATCTTTGTATTTTAGTTATATGTTGAGATGACTATTTGAGGTACAATGGGTTAATTAAAATGTATCATTAGCAATGACTTCCCCTGTTTCTTTTGACTTTAATATAAAGCCAGGAAATGTAAGATTTCATATGTGACCTGCATTATATTTCTCTCGAACGGTGAGCTTGAGAGAGAGGTTGAGCAGAGGGTGATGGGAGCCCACATGTGTCACCCCAACTCATCTAAGGCTACCAAGGACCTAGATGTTGGATATCTTTGGAAGACCCCAGGAACTTCCTTTCCCAGTCCTCCCTTTTGGCCACCAGGGGCTCGAAGTGCCCACTGTAGCCCTTGAAATGGGCACCATGGGGAATCATCAAACCATATTAAGTAGCAGTTCCGTTTTGCACTCACAGAGCTC
The DNA here is from genome assembly GCF_036850765.1 of Saccopteryx bilineata. Lineage (NCBI taxonomy): Eukaryota > Metazoa > Chordata > Mammalia > Chiroptera > Emballonuridae > Saccopteryx > Saccopteryx bilineata. The sequence continues at coordinate 23,599,519 of NC_089498.1, forward strand.
AGAATCATGCCCTTTAGGAGTTCACATCAAATGAGCTTCAGAGAGCCTGCAGGCGAGTTAGGGAAGCACAGGCGTTGAGTTCCTGATGTGAGGGAATAATTGAGCAGCCTGGAAATACCATGAAAGACCATTGGTACAGGCAGCGGCTGAAGCACCTGGCCCGGTCCTCGAGAAATGCAGCCCCTGTCTGCACCTGCCAGGCACCTCTGGGCAAATGCAGTGTGACGCATGGGTAGGAAGGAGCCGCCCCCTGACATCCTCAGGGTTTTTGCCCATGTTGTCCCATCCCCGTAATCCCCAGCCTTTGGCCAGGCCCTGTGCTTTGGCAGAAAGCTGAAGCAGTGTCCCAGGAGCACCCAGCGCTCTCGGCTGCCCAGCAGGACTCCTGGAGAGCAGCGAGGCGTTGGTCATAAGGCGAGGAGCCTGGGTCGCGCCGGAGCAGAGCACACTGAACAGCTCCACTCTGGGAGGCAGAGGCTGGCTTCCCCGACCGAGAACGTCACTGCGTCGGAGGCAGCTCACAAGGCTTCTCAACCAGGCCGAGTCCTGTGCTGAGGGCCCTTGAGTGTGACACATAGTGGTCCACGCTCCCTGTCCTCTCTTGAGAAATGTTCTTCAGGTGCCTTGTGAAGGCCTTGTGAGTTTAAGGGGTGCTGTCAGGGCTTTCTCTTGGACTTTCTGGACATGCTGGTTTTGTTGTATCACAAAGGGTCTGTCTGGACTTGAATGTCCTGAGAGTGCTAACTGTCCTTTCAGCCCTGACATCTGCTGGGTCCCAGCTCAGTGACACTGGAGGTTTTCTACTGTGAAAGCCAGGATAGTGTTGGTGAAGAAAAGGGGACATGGGTGGGCACCCTCTTGCCCCACTGTGAGTGTCACAGAGGGAGAGACACAGGCGCCTGTGAGCCCAGCAATGACGGGTGCCCCCTGCGCGCCCAGCTGGAGAGCAGACAGGTGCATGGTTCTGTATGTAGGGCCAGGGTGGTGCTGGGGTGTTGGAGAGGGGTACACTGGGCTTCAACTCCTGCTCTTGCCCACAGCACTGAAAGGGCCCCGGTCACCCTGCACCTAGATGGCATTGTGCAGGTCCTGAACTGCCACCTCAGTGACATGGCTATCGGGATGATGACCAGGATTGCTGTCCTGAAGTGGCTTTACCACCTCTACATCAAGACTCCCCGGAAGGTGAGCCCCAGGCCCATGGGCTCAGTAGGTCCCTCCGAGCCAGGGGCCTTTTCCAGGTCCACCTTGGTTTCCAAGGACCTGCTCATGCTTGGTGGGGTTTGGGTCATTGGAGAAACTGACAAACAGGATTGACAGGTGCTTGAGGACCATTGGCATCAGGGTGGAGGAGGTCTGTGCAGGGGACCCTGTGTGAGCTGCACCCGGGCCTGGAGCAAGGGCGCACTCACGGTGCTGTGTCCCTGTTCTCCAGATGTTCCGGCACACGGACAGCCTCTTCCCCATCCTGCTACAGACGTTATCGGATGAATCTGACGAGGTAGGTCCAACCCCTCTGCCCTGTGATATGGCTTCCTGGCCTCCCGCTTTGAATGACTGATGGGATCTCGTAGCTAAGAGGTGCTTGTTTTGTCATTCTCTTAAAGCAACACCCCAAAATTGCCCTGTTCCTGAGACCAGGTAAGGCACACACCCTTTAGAGGGGACACTGTGTGTGCTACTCTTGGCTTTGGGAGTAGGGACTCCCCCTCTGCTGGCTCTTCTGAAGAGCACACTGGGTCAGGGCATCCGAGGAAACCAGTCTGCACAGGGAGCTCGCTGGGCCCTGGAAGGCAGGGGACAGAGGCAGGAGGGGGCGCGACTGGGTCGGATGCTGAGAGCATGGTCTGCCCCTGCCTCGTGGCCTGAACTTGACCAAGTCCCTTCTCAACTCTGCATCTCTTTTCTTCCATGTTCAGTAGGGTGGTAACTACACACAGGTCGCGAGAATAAAATACTCCATGCTTGCGTTTTATTGAGATACTTGGGTGCCATGCTGGGCGCATGCTGAACACTGAGCGCTAGTCGTGTGAGTGGGAAGCTGGCTGGGAGAATTGGGGAGCAGCTGGACTTGGCCCTTCTGCCATCTGAGGGCTTCTCAGCAACACATCTTCCCCCCACCCCATTCTCAGCAGGTTTCATTCCAGTTAGGGAGGATTTGCAGCTGGGCATTGCCACTTGCAGGGGGACATCCTGTCTTGACCCCTGCCAGCTCCAGTGCCCCGACTCACTCCTCTCCTTCCCTCTCCAGGCTCTGGGCAGCTGGGGTCCAGGCAGAGCTCTTGTCCTCCATGAGGCAGTGGGTCTGCGAATCTGCAGACCTCCCACACTGCCTTGTGGGAACACAGGAGCGGACAAGGGCTGGAGGTTGGGGGAAAGAGAGGGATGTGGTACGCAGCTCCTGTGGAGTGAGGCACCGTGGTCCTCCCTGGGCTGGCTGGTACCAGCCTTGTGTGGAGCCCAGGGCAGTTGCGCTGCAGCCCAAACCTGAGCTGAAAAGAAGCAGACAAGCAGATGTCTGCCTTAAGTTCTCTAAGGTACTCCACATTTCCAGAAAAAATCCGGAACAGATGGTGTGGGAACCTGCCCTGATCCCTCCCCCCGCCCCATACAAGCGCACACCCTCTCCCCCTTCCCCCACCCTCTCCCCCTTCCCCCACCACCCACTGCAGTGTGAGGCCCAGGTGGACTTGGCCCAGTTCTGCCTGAGTTGAGAGTGACTCACTGCACAGTCACAGCCCTCATTTCAATACAAAAAGGAACTTTGCTGATAGGTTCCTTCCCTAGGACTGCACTGGAAGCAGCTGAGTTTTCAATCCTTTAAATTGAGTTGTTTAATCCCATCCAGCTCTCTTTGCTTGCAATTGGTTTTGTGTGCGTGTGCATTTAAAGGGAGCGGAGGAGATGCAGTCCATTAAACAGCTCTGTTCAGGCCGCGCCTGTGGAAACTCCATTTGCTGAAGCTCCAAATGTTGTCAGGGCTTTGAGGCACATCTTGTGGGTCTCCAGTGTGGATATAATTGCAGCTGTTCTTGGGGACAGTTGTGGGGGTGGGGGTTGCTGTAACAGGAGTAGAGTCCCTGCTTTCCCGTCTCTAGGAGAAAGATTTGGGGACCTCGATAATGAGTCCTGATTCTGCCACATCTTGCTTCACCAGAGTGACATTCCTAAGTGTCCTCTACCTAGTCTCTTTGGTGACTTTGAGGACATACTGTGTGTTGGCAATGAACAGACAGCCACGAACAAGACTAGCCCCTCTTCTCCGGAGCTTCCTTTCTGGGATATCTAGAATGCTCTCTGTTGGGTATTCCCATTATTTCCAAACACAGCCCTGATACCAGATCAGGACCCTCTGGGGTTTAGGGTCCGAAGGCCATACAATCAAATCAAACCACAGCCAAACGGCAACAGGGGCGGTCCCTTCCTATTAAAGGCTTCCTGGAATCTAATAGATACAACAGTCGCCACGAAGGTCCTTCCATCCAGTCTAGGGCCTTGAGGCACAGGTCTTAATAACAGCTCATTTGTGTGAAGTTATTACTGTGTCGGGAACTGTGCTACACCCTTCACTTGTAGTATTTAGAGAGGCCTTGGTAATTCCGTGGGAAAATACTATTTTGCAGTTCAGAAAACTAAGGCCTCAGGAAGTTAAGTAACTTGCCAGCTAGGAAGAGGTGGAGCAAACTCAGAACCAGATCTGTTTGACTCCAAAGCCTATTCCTTTTCCCCCGCTCCCCTTTTTTCCAAGTGAGAGGAGGGGAGATAAGAGAGACAGACTCTTGTATATGCCCCAGGTGAGATCTACCCGGCAACCCCCATCTGGGGCCATGCTTCCAACCGAACTATTTTTAGCACCTGAGGTGGAGGCTCCACAGAGCCATCCTCAGTGCCTGGGGCCAGTGCTCTCAACCAGTGGAGCCATGGCTGTGGGAGGAGAATAGAGGGGGCAGGGGAAGGGTAGAGAAGCAGATGGTCGCTTCTCCTGTGTGCCCTGACTGGGAATCAAACGTGGGACATCCACACACCAAGCTGATGCTCTACCACTGGGCCAACCAGCCAGGGCCCAAAGCCTGTTGTTTTAATCACATAACTGCCAGGCCTGTGTTTTACCACATGTGGCCCTTACTACCCCCATCAGAAGCAGCTGGGGAGATAGGGACCTCACATCTAATTGTTTCATCATCCCCATTTCTGGCCACTTTCTCTTGCCGCACAAGTTCTTGAGAAGAGTTCTGCTTGGTGTGGAAAGAGGTGTGCTGAAGAAGCTCCCCCTTCAGCCCCCAGACCCTTTGTCCACTTTTTTAAATTGATTTTTAGAAACTCTTTGTATGTTGGAGCACTAGATTCGTCATCTTGTTGCAGATGTTTTTTTCTCCCAGTATGATTGTGAAAACCCACATGCTTCTCGCCCTTGGTGAGAGCCACTGGCCTCAGAACAGAGCGTATGCAGGTGTTAATGACGCAAGAGCTAGGCTCAGGTGGAGCAGGGCTTCAGAGACCTAGCTGTGTCTCTCCACTGTGTTCCACAGTCTCATTGGCACATGAGCTCACGGGGCTGTCTTGTCTGTCATTGTTCCTCAGTTCCTCAGTCTCTCCACTGTGTTCCACAGTCTCATTGGCACATGAGCTCACGGGGCTGTCTTGTCTGTCATTGTTCCTCAGTTCCTTCCTGGTGACAGCTCAGCAGTCCACACTGTTCTGGCATCCTCAGTTGTCTCTGCTTTTCTGTTGTTCAGGATGAGTGGCTGTTTGCTCTGTACCGCCTGCTCCTTGCAGACTTGATCTGCAAATCCCTCTCGTCAGAAAGAATTTGCAGGTGTCAAATTGATATTCTTGGCACTTGAATAGAAATCCTCCCATTAGCTAAAGATCCAATTACTTGTTTTTAAGTGACAATGTGCCCTGATTCAACAGCGTGGAATGCCGGGCACATGCTCAGAACTTCTTGCTGGACCCTGGTGGGGAGTCGGGACTGCTGCTTCCCCTCGGGGAGGATGCCAGTTGTCGGCTGCCTCCCAAGCCAGCAGCTGCCTGAGTGAACTGCCCGTGAGCCCCGGAGGACGGGTCCTCTCCGTGCTCCTGATGGTGTGGCTGGCCCGGGACCGGCCTCAGGTCATTCCTCTCCCCCGCCCCACTCCCAGGCACAACTGCCTCTTACCCTGCATTTAAAATCCTCAAGGTGTAATGATGTTTCATTATACATTTGTCCAGACTCACAGAACATACACGAGCAGTGACTCCTCATGGAAGCCATGGCCCTTGGGGAGAGTGATGGCTGCAGTGTGGGTTCATGGACTGGACCGATGTGGTGGGGCAGCTGGTAACGGGAGGGCTGGGCAGGGGCAGGGAGTAGGAGAACTCTGTGCCTCTGTTCAGTATCGCTACACACCTGAAACTGCTCTAAGATACAGACTATTTAAAACAAACAAAAATGTAAAACTTTTTTTTTTTAATGTCAGTCTTAGAAGAGACCTGGAAGGAGTCTGGCTGCCCTCTGACTGAATGTGGCGTCCGTGCAGCTGGCCTCAGGCCTGAGCTTGGTCCCAGCGCTCACCCCTTCTTCCCAGGGCCCTTGGGCAGGGAGCCACCCTCCCCAGCGTGGTATACAGGACTAATGATGGCTACACTTGCCTCGCAGACCCTTGTTTAAAGGGATAGTGGAAAGCTCCTTCCCAGATCCTGGCCATTGAAACAACCTGTCCGTCGTTACAGGCTCTTTAGGGAGAAATTGGGGGAGTTGGCCTTTTTACTGTGTTGAACTCTCCCACCCAGGAGCAGGCTCATCCCATTACATAAGTTGTCTAGTAAGGTTTTAGGTTTGCAGGTCTTACTCATTATGAAGTTTACTTTTGGTATTTTATATTTTTGTTGTGATTATGAGTAGCATCCCTTTTGGTAATATTTTCTCTCCAGTGGCAGTGCAGCCTGGTGGTTAAGAGCAGGGGCTTTGAGGTCAGAAAGTCCCAGAGTCCAGTCCGTAGCTCTGCCACTTAAATGATTGGCCTTGAGCAGGTGACCAAGTCTCTCCGAGCCTAGTTCCCTTACTCAAAAACCAAGAATAATAGGGGAACCACCCTTCCAGGTTTGTCGAGAGGATCAAATGAGATGAATGTAAGATGCTCTGCCCAGGGCCCAGCATGTGTAAACAGTGGGCTTCTCTGGGGCTGGCAATGGTTTCTGTGCGGGGCCCAATGGCAGACACCCTGACATCAGGAACATGGACCCCGTGATGCCCCAGACCCTTCCTGCCTTGGCCTCAGCAGCAAGAGCCGAACAGAAGCCAGTCTGCCCTGCATCCTGCCTATCTTTGGGACCACACAGGCCCCGTGCAGGTGGCCAGGGTGGGCAGCAAGTTTGGGGGCTCATCATCCATCTCCACACCTTAGAACAAGTAAAGACAGTGGACAGCAGGACCAGCACCTTCTCTACTCTCCCCCAGCCCCCAGCTCCCCTGAGTGGGAGCTGCCCAGGGCAGGAGCAAGGCCTGACAGTCAGCACGTCGGGTTTGCAGCTGCCCCAGGTCCAGGAAAGGAGGAGAAATGGCCTGTCCCTGCCACAGACTCTTGCTCAGAAGCAGAATCTTCAGATTCCATTTGGATCCAGAAGGGCACGCCCTGCTGGGGCTCCAGAAGCAGCCTCCTCAGATTTTGTTCAGCATCTCAGAACCAGAGTGTCTTAACACTTAGAGCATGTGTTCCCAACCTGGAAGAAGCCCCCCTTTCTCTCCCCGAGTTTCGGAGTAACCACGAAAAGAAATTACTGATGGGAGTTTGTAGTTTATGTGACTGGTACAGAAGCAGAAGAAAAAGAATGAGAACCACCTTTCTAGGAAACGTGGAGGGTAGGATGGTTGTGAGGGCATTGTTCATGGCAGTGTGGAGTTTCCAGCTCGGGAGCCCAGTGCCTGCATGGAGAGCGTGGCCCGGCCATCACGCCCAGTGTGCTGGGCAGCCGTGACTGAGGGGGCTGGGGCAGCAGGGCAGGGTCTCCGAGGGATTGGGAGGCGCCTAACAAAAATAAAGACGCCACAGGAGGAGTGATAGGCCCTATCCCGGGCAGGCCTGGTGCCTTCCCTGCCCTCAGGCCTGCGATACTCCTCAGCAGTACCCAGGTATGCAGGGCAGTGCCCAAGAGTGGCTCCAGCCCTTGCTGACTCCTGAGGGAAAAGGGGCCACCAGCTGTCTCTTTGGTGTAAAACCCAGCCCATTAACCTACCCTGTCTCAGGACACTCGCCACTTACCAGCAGGGCGTTGCAGGGGACAGATGCGGCTGTTTTTGAGAGATGGTTGGCTTTGGTGGAGGGGGAGAGGACTTCATTTGTGTTCATGGTCCAGGGATAGGAGAAGCAGAGCAGAACTGAGTTCTCAAACCTCTCAGAGGAGGGAGCTCGCCAGGGCTGACTGCCCAAAAGAGAAGCAGGGCGAGACTCCTATAAGAGCCGCGGAAGAACTCTGGGGCTGGGCTGCGACAGTCCTGTTTGCAGGACCCCTCCTAACTGGCAGCCTAAGCCCAGCCCCCAGGGCAGGGTGGGGGGAGCTGCTTTCAGCTTCTGTCTCGGGGAGCAGAGCCCTGTTGTCCCATCGCGTCCCTTGACTCCTCTTTTCCCAAGGAACTCTGGTCACTTTGGTCTGATGGGTTGGTCAGCTGAGCCGAGGGACTCATCACTCTGCTTTAAGGGGATTTAGTGACAACAGGGACGCACATTTCAAGGTGATTGGGGCTGCGCTCTCCTGTCCTGGGAAGGAGACAGGAGAAATTTGCTATTGGAAATTGGCCATCCCTCAGTGTCAGCCCCAGAAATGAGGGCTCCCACTTCATTAGAGGACCCTTCCCTTGAGGGCAGCTTGGAGGGCCAGTGACAGCCCGTCCAACACCCCCACTGCTGGCTTCATTCGGAAACTGGTGGGTGCTGTGTCAGACCGTGTGTCTGTGGGAGGGGACTGGGAGAGGAGAGGGAGGATACCGAAGTCTGTGAGGTGGCTGCACTGTTCACAGGGCATCGCGCCATCTGTTGTCTCAGCGAGTATACTGGTGGTCCTGGAGTGATTGTAATTTTCCCAAGTTTGACATCAAAGGAAGTTCAGGCATGAGGAGATAACGTGCCCAAGGTCACACCACCAGGAGCCAGAATTGGAAGTCGTGTCTGTCTGAGTCCAGAATATCTAAAACCCCACGCAAGGTCTGACCCCGCTGCAGAGCAGGGGTCCCGCGGCCCTGCACTGCTTTCCCCAAGCCAGCCCCTCCCACCGCGGGTGATCTGTCCTCTCTGAGCTGCAGCTCAGGTGCGCCTTCTCTCTAAGTATGTGACCCGGCCTAGCCCGGGGGCTGCCCTGGGCTGCTCACCGACCCAGACACACCCCTTCCCCCCACCTCCACCCCCCCCCGCCCCCACTCCCTCCCAGGTGTGGAGGGGGCTGTGTGGGATGCAGCCTGGGTGAGGGACAGGAGGCCTCTGGTCCAGGGCGCCCCGCTCTGTGGGACCAGCAAGTCCATGGCATCGCACCTCGGTTTTTGCTTCCCTAGAATTGGGTGGACTGGGTTGTTAGTCCCATCCAGCCTTTGTGTGGTCCTGACTCCCCTCCCCGGAATACTAATGCGGCCTGTTCAAAAGTGGACAGTCTTCCGTAAGAATGGGGCTTGTTTTTCCTTCTCATGTCCTTGCCTTGGTTTTTATTCCACTCCAATTTTCATTCCATCCACTCTCCAAAACAAACCAAAACAGCCCCTCGATGCTGGAGATTTCTTCGCCGTCAGATGGCATGGTTGGGTCAGGGAGGGTGAGGGGTAGGTGTCAGGGCCCAGAACTTGCCCATTTTTCTTGCCCTTGGCCCACCCCAGCTGGGGAATGAGCTGGCCCAGCAGGAGCATCTGAGATGCAGAGGCGTGGACCTCTTTCTACTGCAGCCCTTGGGGGTCTAGCCTAAGGTTGACCTGTCCCAGTCTCCAGAGACACCCTGGCCCCACAGCCCAGTGGAGGCACTCGCAGTCGCCACCAGGGGTCCTGGGAGGACTTTGGTCTTCTGAAAAGAGCCGTTGGCAGGGAGGGGAGGGGACTAGCAACGTAACAGTCCCAGAATCCCACCTAGCAAGAGGACCCCTGCGCACTGTCGTTTCCCGTGTCTGCACTTGGCATTGGGTGGCCCACCTCAGCCGCCCCAGGGAGGGGGGGGCCCACAGGAACTGCAGTTGGCCTGGCCGCGTTCCAGCTGGGGAGGCAGGTTGTGGGCCGTGTGTTCTTAGTGTTTATCTCTGTCTGGATTCCTTCCAGTGATGAGCAAGTGAAGACCCACAGCCAGCACAGTAACTGGCAGGAGTGGGTTGAGTTGGGGGGGAAGGGGGCTGCTTGGCCCACCTGTGCTCTTGATAAAGACAGAGGTGGGGCTGAGAGGGTAGGAAACGGAGGCATGCTTCCCCAAGTAGGGGCCCATTGGCATAGGAGCGGTGCCATGAAGGGGAGATGGACAAGAAGCCCTACAACACAGCCTCCCAGACCAGGGCTGCCAGCAGAATCCTCGGAGCTTTTGGAAACCCAGCTGTTTGGGCCCCAGCCCAGACCTGAATCGTTCCCTCAGGTGGGCCCCCAGGCTCCCAGGTGATTTTCTTGGACATCTCTGGCTGAGAACCATGGGTGGAGACCAATGTCAGGATCCTACTGGGAGACTAAGGGCCTTGCCCCTAGCTCTCAGCCCTGATGCCGCCCTCTCCACAGGCCACGGGGTGATGGCCAGCCCTGGACCCCTATTTTCTTCCGGAACCCTACTCGGTGTTCATGGCATCTTCAGAAACCAAAATTTCTCGCTGTTCTTTTCTCTTCTTTTCTCTTGTGAGAATGGCCGCAGCTGAATCGGCTGAATTTCCCTATGTTCTGTGGGCAGTTCACAAGGCCCGCGGTCAGGGCGGGTTGTTTGGTGAGCCCCCGGGTGCCGAGGACCAGCCGTCGGCCCACTGCTGCCAGGGAGAGCTGCCACCAGCACTCGCTCCCTGCCCGCTCCCTGTGCCAGGCGGGTGTCACTGACCGCATGACCTTGGTGCAGCTCCACAGCAGCCCTCCCAGGGTCGGTTCTGTTGTGCTCCCTCTGTGCCTAAGAGGAAACCAAGACCCGGGGAAATGAAGTGACTTAATCAAGAGCTCGGCTTGGATCACACACACACACACACACACACACACACACACACACCACTCCTCCTGCACATCAAGGCTGGCCAGGTAGGTCCCATCTGTGTCAGCCATCCCTGGTGCACTCTCTTAGCCCTTGTCACACTCTGGGGAGAGGCCATGTCCAGCACACAGCAGGCAGTCGGAAACATGGTCTGAGAAAGAGAACAAAGCGGAGGTGAGGAGGATGCAGAGCTGATCCCGCTGGGCCTGCCCCACTCTCCTGGCCCTCCTTATGGGACCTGGCCCCTCGGGAACAGACAAGAAGCTGGGCCTGGAGGAAAGCCTGCCTCCTCGGCCTGGGCTCAGTGTAGCTTGTAAGTATGCTGGGATTAAGCAAGACCTGAAGGCAGCCAGGAGACCAGGGAGCCTGTGCTGTTCTGGTTACCATGGACGGTGCCCTGGAGACAGCTGGCCCCTGGCTTGTATCACCTGGTAACGGAGCTGACAGTGTGTGTGCTGCTCTGGCGCTGCCCTCCACGCAGCAGACACTTCCCCGGCCCCCGCCTAGCTCCTGGGGAGAATGGGTACCGCTGAGGGCACCTCCTGGTCAGGGCCTGGCATGATGCAAATAAGCAATGCTTGACATCAGCAGGAAGGGGAGGCCTGTGGGGGGAGGGTGGGGGGTCAGGAAACCATCTCCAAGTTATCTTGCTGCGGCTGGCCTTTCCCTTCTCTACCCTCAGAGCGATGGTGGCTGGACTGCTTTAAGCTCCAGAACCCACACTGTTGTCACTGTCAGTGGGACTTACCAGTAAGCATCTGGTGTGGGCCTCTTGCATATTTTTGCACGTGGCACAGAACTGGGCACTTCAGGAAAGATTTGGAAATCTGTTAAAAATGAAAAAAGTAGGAGAGGGAAAGAAAGAGGAAGGACGGGAGAGAGAGAGAGAGAGAGAGAGAGAGGGAGGATTCCTGATCCCTAAAGACATGCGTTCAAAGTCAGGCCACCCAAACCAAGATGTAATTCTTTTTTTCTTTAAGTTGTTTTTTTGTTTTTTTTTTACTAAAACCAGAGGTTTTAATGAGGCTGGTTATCTCATGGGAAATAAAGCAGGTCTCAGCCTGAGCCGTCCTTCTCTCCCCACCTCGATTAAACTTCCTTCTAGCAGTGCTTTCCTTGCTGGTTGCGAGGGCAGGGCTGGAGACCCGTCCACACGCAGGAGATGGGCGTGGCCTGCTCTGACCCTGCAATAGCAAAAGCTTTTCTGAGATGCTACCCATCCCAGGCCTGGGCCCCGCTGCCTTCTGCCGCTCGTGGCCAGTCTGTGTCCAGGCCGAGGCCCCAGCTCTGGTTCCTTCTTCCAGAGCTCCAAGGGTGACTGCCCTGTGGCCTTCCCTCAGCAGCCTAGCTTCCTAGGGTCTGTTTTCTGGCCTGTTCCACCAGCCACAGGAGTCATTCCGTGTGGGGTTGTGGACTTAGGAGGCCCCTTGCGAAGGAAGCAGGAGATCCACAGCTTCTGTGCCTCTGCCCTGCCTCTCAGCTCCACTTCGAAGAGTCACAAGCAGTGCCTGACCCAGATCTCGGGCTCTGCTGCTCCACTGCTCTGGGAAGAAGCATCAGCTAGCCCTTAGCAGTGGCCTGCACCGGCCAGGCCTCGGCCTCTGGGGCCTTTAGCCAGAATTCACCTCTCCTTCCAGCACCCAGTGTGTCCCTTGAAGCACTCTTGCAGCTTCCTCCTGGTCGAGATGGGAGAGGGCCCCGCTTGGGGATTTCTTTCGCTCCTTTCAGGACTGGGAGACCAAGCCAGTGGACATCTGGGGTATAATCAGCTGACCAGTGGCCTAGCCAAACTTTTGACAAAAGTTTCTTAGAGATAAGTGATCAGAGTGAAGTGGGCGGCCTCTTCATCCATCCCCTTGGCAGAAGCCATCGGCAACCATCCGTCTTCCATTTCCTGCCTGGCACTGCAGGTCAGCCAGTATTTATCCAGCTTCCGCTGATGCCTCATCCTGGGACTTCGTGGTCAGGAGCCCTGGTAAGAGGCGAGGGGGGGCCCAGCCTAGGGACTTGGCCGTGCACAGCTCTGGGTCTCCAGCTGTTCCCAGATAGTAAAGGAGCGGCCGCTAGCACTAGGGGACCAAGAGAAGGGACTTCCTACTCTGAGGGGTTTTCCAGGGCTGGTCGGTGGACGAAGTGTTAGGACAGGAAACGGCCACCATCCCAGAGAGACTGCCCCTGGCTTGCTGGAATGCAGTGCGGTGACAGCCTGCACTGGCCCCATCCTGATGAAGTCAGGCCCCATCCCTCAGACAGTGAAAGGGGCCCTCGCCAGAGTCAGGTCACATCCCACAAGGAAGGGCTTTCTCAGGAATCCCCTGGCCTCCTCACTTGTGCTCCCCAAGCCATAGAGGGTATGAAGCTCCCTACTGCCCCTGCAGCCTTCCCCTCCGAGTTGCTTTGTCAGCTGTTTTCCACACCCAGTTGCCATTGACCCTTTCACTCTGAGATGGCCAACTCAATTCCACTTCAGGATAAGGACCAGTTGATAGACCCTCTCCTCCACCCACCCCTCAGCTGTTGCCATGGTAACAGCAGGCACTCCCATTCCTGTAGAATATTGCTTTTTTGTAACCTTCTTCCCTCCCTCTCTTTCACTCCTTCTTTCTCTCACACAAAAAGAAAGCGCAAGTGTCTTATATTCATTTTGCAAAAAGCTGTGTAGTGCATACTAATTGGCATGGCTTCCTCCTGCTTTGAGCTTTTCCTGTTCTCAGAGCCAGGATTACAGGCCAGCGCAGCCATGGGCCAGCTGGCCTGCTCATTGGAAGGTGGGCTAGCCCGATTTCTAGAGGCCGAGCAGCGTGTCTGTAGCTCAGGGCCTTCCATCCAGGCCTTAAGCAGATGCCTCATAAGCAAGACTGCTGAGATCACCTTGTCCTTGTCCCAGAGCAGGGGTCGGGAACCTATGGCTCGCAAGCCAGATGTGGCTCTTTTGATGGCTACATCTGGCTCGCAGACAAATCTTTAATAAAAAAAATAATGTTAAAAATATAAAACAGCCTGACCTGTGGTGGCGCAGTAGATAAAGCATCAACCTGGAACGCTGAGGTCGCTGGTTCAAAACCCTGGGCTTGCCTGGTCAAGGCACATATGGAAGTTGATGCTTCCTGTACCTCCTCCCTTCTCTCTCTCTCTCTCTCTCTCTTCCCTAAAATAAGTTTTTATATATATATATATATATATATATATATATATATATATATATATATATAAACATTCTCATGTATTATAATCCATTCATTTCCTACCGCTCATTCATGTTCATGGTTGCGGGTGGCTGGCGCCAATCACAGCTGTCCTCCGGGACAACACCAAATTTTTATTGGGTAATGCTTAATGTACATGGGTCATTGTATGGCTCTCACAGAATTATTTTTTAAAATATGTGGCGTTCGTGGCTCTCTCAGCCTAAAAGTTTCCCGACCCCTGTCCTAGAGCTTTCTGTCCACAGGCCAAGGGCTGTGGGGTCTCCAGGGGGTGGAGCACCAAAACCTGGCCTGACACAGAGACTCAAAGCCACGTCCAGCTGAGGGTTACCCCTCTGGCCCAGATCCAGGCCTGTTGACATTGCCTCCCATGGCCTTCCCTCGCAAGGGGGCCTCTTCAGGCTCCTGAGGCAGAGGCAGAGTCCTGGCCTAGGCCTGCATCAGGAGTGCTGATCTGCAACCTCAAGTTCAGCCCCTGTGCTGAGTGGGCTTGCTGAGGGCTGGTGACCCTGGACATCAGAGAGCTGCCTTGAAGCCCCAGAGTGGCACTCTACAAGGTCCCAACTCCCCTCTTCAAGACATTCTTTGCCCTCCATTTTGCTGTGTGTGTGTGTGTGTGTGTGTGTGTGTGTACCCAAGTACACGTGGTATTGCCCCAGGCAGGGCTGGCTGGCTAGCTGTAGGCTTTATGCCAGCCCCTAAGGGCCAGAGACAAATCTTTTGATATGTATGTAAGCACAGAGGAGTGGCTGGGATTACTGCAGGAAACTGGAGACGCTTCCTGCTTTCATTGTGCAGTTGAAGTGTAATTTGCACTCATTTGCCATTTGGTGTTAAAATTCCTAAAATAAGAGAATTCAAATGTAAAATTTGCAGCTTTGCTGGCTGCACTCTCCAGTGGGGCTGGGAGGAGGTGGCACAGATTCTCTGGTGGGGAGATGAATGTGAAGCCCTCTATGGTGCACTGCCCTCCCAGCCCAGCCCCTCAGCCATGGCCCCGGCTGGGGCCTAGGAGTTTGCTCGCTGGCTGCATTTGACCACCAGGGTTTGCCCCCTGGAGGGCGAGTGCTTCTGTGCAGAAGCATGCACTCATGCACTTGGGTGGCCTCTTTGACCCCCTTGGCTTTCCTGTGAGTCTGACCCAGGTGTGAAATCAAGGAGGGTTAGCAAGGGTGTCTCCTTCAGGCCGTGGGCAGAGCAAGAGCTGATTGCTCAGTAAGTACCATTGGGAATTTTTAGGGTGTCAACTTGGGATTTTGACTTGGTGGGGTGTTTTTTGAGATAGAATCTACATACCATGAAATTCACTCTTTTGAAGTATGCAACTTGATGAGTATTCTTTGCAAATGAGGTTGTGCAACCATCACCACTATCTGGTTCTAGAACATGTTCATCACCCCAACAAGAAACCCTGTACCCATTAGCAGTCACCCCCGGGTCTCCCTTCTCCCTCCTCTGGTGGCCACCTATCTGCTTTCTGTCTCTGGACATTTCACATAAAAGGCATCGTCACACGGTCTGTGACTTGTGCATCTGGCTGCTTCTGCTCAGCAGAAGTTTTCAAGGTTCATCCATGTTGTAGCATGTGTCAGAACTGCATTCCTTAGTATCACCAAAGAACATCCCCTGGCATGGATACGCCACCTTCTGTCACCCGTTTATCAGTTGATGGGAATTTGGTTGTTTCCACTTTCCGGCTCTGATGTGTGATGCTGCCGTGAATGTTCCTATTGAAGTTTGTATGTGGACATGTGTTCAGCCCCGTTAGGTAAATACTAGGGGTGGGAGTAAGCCTGTCGTAACTGTGTTCAACTTCTTGAGGCACAGTTGGTTTGCTTCTTGCCTTACTGTTTAATTTTGGACAAGTCACTCCCTGACCTGGGCTCCCTGGGCTTGTTGTGCCTACCCGACCTTTAGATAGCGACTTGCTTGGAAAAGGGAGCATCAGAGTGCGCGTCTGTGCACACCCTGCAGGCACAGCTGGGGCTGCTCCGTTAGAGCGCTGTACCGTCACCGCTCTGCTATCTGTTCCCCACCCGCCCTCGGTCCTGCTGCCGCTGTTGAAGCACAAAGCCTTCTGGGAGCCTCCCTCGATGGCAGTAGAGGTCGGGCCTTCCTACTTCTGGACCTAGCCCTACCCAGGCTCTGGCCTGGGCACTAGGCAGCCCTTGCTCCTGTCTGGACTGGTCTGTCTGGACTGCTTAGCAGCCACACTCTTCAGCTGCATTCCTTGCAGTCTCAGCAGTCAGAATGTTCCAGAATGCACAAAAGGACAGGGGATAAGTCTGCCTCCAGGCCATGGGCAGTGGTGGGGCAGCACCTAGCACAGCACCTGGCACGGCACACAATGGGGGCATCTGGATGTGCCTGCAGTCCAGGCCGTGTGGGGGACGTGGCTGGACGGCTGGGAGGGGGCATCTGGATGTGCCTGCAGTCCAGCCCGTGTGGGGGACGTGGCTGGAGGGCTGGAGGTGGCATCTGGATGTGCCTGCAGTCCAGCCCGTGTGGGGGACGTGGCTGGATGGCTGGAGGCGGCATCTGGATGTGCCTGCAGTCCAGCCCGGGTGAGGGACATGGCTGGAGGGCTGGGAGGTGGCATCTGGATGTGCCTGCAGTCCAGCCCGTGTGGGGGACGTGGCCAGATGGCTGGGAGGTGGCATCTGGATGTGCCTGCAATCCAGCCCGGGTGAGGCTGGAGCGCTGCAGGGCAGGGAGCAATGCAACTCGCTCAGAGAAACTTAGTGATGAGCACACAAGGCTGGTGGGAGAAGACCATGGGCCCACAAGTAAGGGGCTTGGCGCATGTGCCAGGTAGCAGAGGCCTCCAGGAGAAGTGACAGCTGTGGCCAGGTAGGGGTGGGGTACAGGCACAGTAGTTGCCTTGAGACAGGAACTGCTTTCAAGCTTTGGAGGGAGGTTAGCGGCTTTTTTTTCCATTTGAGATAAAATTCTTCCTTTAAAAATACATGTTTCAGTGGTTATAGTATATTGACAAGCTACTGTCACCATCCCCACTATTTTACTCCACAGAGAGCCCTGGAGTAGCCTGACTAAGCCACCATATTCCACCGGAGCTCTGTGTCACTTCCCTTGGTCCAGGGCTCTCTGGATTGTGGGGCTGCCCTGGGCAACCATGTGACACAGCACTGACTTGAGTGCACACTCTGGACTGTTCTCCACACTCAAGTCTGCATCTTTCTTGGACAAGCTTGGCGAGCAGGGGCCAGGATCAGGGCCCCTCCACTTGCTCCTGTGTATGAGCACCGCAGGGGCAGCTGAGAATGGAACGGCGTATCTGGAGTTAGGAAGTTCTTCGTCTTAGAGCCCCATGTCACACCCCAAGTGTGGAGGGTCCTTTGGGATCTGCCGTGCCTGCTTCACCTCTGCAGAAGGACTGTGCTGTGACCTGGTGGTGGGCTGGCTCCACACCCGGAAGCGTGGCCTGAAGGGCACTGCTGGGTCCTCGTCCGGGTACGGGCGATCGAGGAGCCCAGAGATGTATACTGCATAGCTTGTGCCCTGGTGCCTGAGTCCTACGTCTCTTGGGGTCCCCTCCTGTCCCCTCTCCAGGAACCAGAGAGGAGTTCACAGAAAAGCTGCCTTGCAGGCCTCAGATTCCAGCTTCTTCCCCCAGTTGCTCCTATGTGCTGCCTGTGTTCTCTTCGGTTCAATGCTTTGTAGGACTTCCTGATCACTGTTAGAGCCATAGTCTCAGCCACTCTCATCTGCCCATCGCCCTCTGCGACCCTTCCCTACCACCTAGCAGAGTCTGTCCGTCTCCACCGTAGCTGCCTGTGGAGGTCCTTGTCCTCATCCTCTGCTTTTCTCCCCCAGGTTATCCTGAAGGATCTGGAGGTGTTGGCAGAAATTGCTTCCTCCCCTGCAGGCCAGACAGAGGACCCAGGTGCCCTCGATGGCCCTGACCTCCGAGTCAGCCACTCAGAGCTTCAGGTGCCCACCCTCAGCAGAGCCGGCCTGCTGACCACTCCCAGTAAGTACTCCCCTGCTGCTCCCAGGCTCGGGGGCCCTGTGGGCACCAGCTCTCGGCCTCGTCCTGGACTGGGGCCATCCTCAGGGCTGTCACTGTCAAACCTTGGAGTTCTGCCAGGGCGCATAAGATCAGTGAATGTCACACTAAGAGGCAGGTGGGTCTTGCCATCCAGCGCCTCCTGGATCTCACTGCAGCAGCCCCTCACCCCTACGAGAGAGACACTTGCATCCTTTTTCCCCATCCACCTGCAGCCTTCATCCTTTCGAGCCATTGGCTAAATATAAAACTGTCTGAGTCAGCTGGTCGTCTCCTTTCCAGGGGTGGCGTCTCCCCAGTCAGGAATCAAGGGGCTTCGGAGTCGGGGCTCACAGGTAGAAGACTAGGCAGCCATTTCCTTCCTCACTGAGAAGCTAAAAATAGCTCTCAACATGGCAGGCAGCCCAGGCAAGAGACAGCGTAATTCAAACATGTTTCCGGACAGCCCTTGGCCATGAAGGTGGCTGTGGCGTTCCTGTGCTCACCCTCCGAGCTCCTTCTAGACATCAGACAGCCCTTCTTCAGGCACAAGGTCCCCTAGACAGCCCCTCAGACAGAAGCCAAGCATCAGGTAAATTTGGGGCCCTTCAGCGGCAGCCTCCCTCCTACAACCCCAGGGGCCCCACAGAACACCTGCTCGTCGGAGTTGCTGAGGCTGCTGGCCTGACTGTGCCCAGGGCTGCAAGGGCGTCACAGAGGGCCCGTGCATTGAAGATGGCTCCTGGTGACACTCGGAGTCAGGCCCTCCCCTGCCCTTGCAGCAAGGTGTCCCGTGGGACCCCAGGCTCTAAGCCACTCTGCCTGCCACTCGTCCAGGTCTCCAGCTGTTTCTGACTCAAGTACGGAAGGAGAAAGGGCTGTAGCAGCAGCTGGTTTCCTTCTCTCATTTCCCCAGGATACAGGGGTTTCCTTGCCAACTGTTTCCTCTGGGCAGTCAGAGGCCACAGCCAGGGAGGCTCCCACACCCTGACCCAGGACCCCTGCAGAGGTTCCCGCCCTCTGTCCCACAGCCCAAGACTCCATTCTTCATCCTCTGTCCCCAAGTCAGCACTGTGGGTCAACCTGAAGTCCCCGGGACAGATGGCAGGAATGCCACAGGTTTGGGGGGGGCTCCATAAGAGGGTGAGGAGCAGAAGGCTCTTCCTTGAGAGGGCCTGGAGGGCAGGGACTGGGTGGCAGTGCTGCCTGAGGGGCAGAGGGGCAGCAGCCAAGAGAAGGCACCGGCAAGGCTCAGCCAGCCCTCAGCTGCCCTTGTCAGAGCTCCCTCTCTCTCCACGGGACAAGCACAACGCTGAGGCAGTGCAAGGATACCTGGTCTCCTAGGACTCTGCTCCATCTGTAAGGGCACAGAGGGGTGCCCCCTGGAGCCCTGCAGGCCTGACATCCGCAGGGTCTGCTCAAGGAGGCTTACCGTGGCTGAAACGCTCACTTGCTAGTGGAGGGATGGGCCCAAAGAATGGCTGTGGTGGCCAGACTTGCTGGAGAGGGGGTGTTGCACTGAGGAGCCATAAGGACGGACCCCGGGAATCCCAGGAGGGCGTGTGGCAGCAAGCCCTTTCAGCACAGGAACAAGGGCTGGGGGACTCGGATGGCAAAGCGCTCAACCCCAGCTCCTGGCCCCACCAAGATGGGTGGGCTGCTAACAGGGCTGAGGCAGGAAGACTTGCCCCAGCTCACCGAGCTGTCAGACCGGCTAGCATCAGCCAGGGACTCACCCGGAATTCATAGAAAAACAACCACGTGTGCCAGATGGGAAGAAATTCCATCCTGGAAAGAACACCAAGGAAGTGCCTGCAGCCAGTAATGCTTCCTGCTTCAAGAATTCACGGCGCTGAGGATGACACGCTCTGAGCCTGAGACTCGTGTGCACTTGCCCAGCCTTGCCCAGCCCTGGAATCTTCCAGCACCGAGGGGAGGAGCAGGGCAGTGGTAGCCAGACAGTGGTCTCCTCTGGGTTCCACAAGGAGTGTGGGAACCACGCGTGCATGTGTGCCCACATCCGGCACTGGACTTTTCAAATGGGTCTGTGGTTTTTGAAAGTTCAAGGTCAAGTTCATACCAGTAACAGAAGAGCATGAGAAGCCAGAGTTAGGCCCCAGCTGCCTTAAGGAGGGCACGCACCAGGCACCAGGGTCATTGAAGGTGGCTGTTAGGTCAGGAACACAGGAAGTGTGCCCTCGTTCCTCTGCTGGCTGCTCTTTGTCACATGCCTTTAAGGCCTGCAAGCAAGGAGGTCATTCTGTTTCCATCTGGCTGTGCACGTGGACAGCGGCTGCAAGGCCAGCCCCTCTTTCTATTTGGATTCTGCTTTCCTCGGGCTCTCCAGGGCACACCTCTGAGAACTAGTAGACTGCAGTGCTGTGTCCCTTTAAGATAGATCACCCCACCCTGTAAAGAAACTTTCTGGAAAGTGAAGGAGGCAGGGAACGAGCAAAGATTAAATCAGTGGTGTTCTTAGGGAATCAAATGGCCTGGCCTGTGTGTTGGGTCCGTAAGGTCAGGTGGTACAGATTGAGTGCAGTGGGGGAGGCGAGGCCCGTCACATGGCCAGGGCGTTGCTGTGCCACAGCTGTGGTCCCCGGGGCCTGCAAGGCGGTTGCCCACGTGGGATTTTCCTCTCGCCTGCCCCAGCGTAAACACCTCTCCTTCCAGTGCAGAGCTCCGTGTGAGTGGAGGTGATGGTGTCGTTTCTCCCTTCATTCATGACCTTCGCAGAGCCTCAGGCTGGGAGGAGGGCCATGGCCACCTCTGGGGCAGTCAAGGGGAGCTGCCTGGTGGGGTAGCCCCGAGGGAGCCTAGATTTGGGATTTAGTGAAATGAAACAAAACACTTGGGTCTCCTGAGACTGGGCGACTTTTGTGCCTTCTCTGCCTGTCTCTCTTCGGGGATGTCAGCCAGGGCTCTGGCAGGCTCTGGGGAGATGAGATGATGAGCCCCCTCAAGCAGGCCCACAGGGCCTGACCCTGAGCCTGCACAGAAGGCTTGGCAGGCACCTGAGGCCTCTGGGACCATTCCCATTAGAGAGTGCCTGGCCCACTTGGGGCCTGGACCCCAGCTGAGGAGCGGGAGCAGCTTTGGCCAAGCACAGCAGTAGTGTGCAATCTGGGGCCAAAAGTCACCCTAGGACTGATGTTTGCTTCTGAAACCCCGTCTTCCCTGTCCTTCCCTCTGGCCACAGGGACCCTCCTTGCGGGAATCAGACTGCTTACATCAGAGCTCTCTGGTTCAAGGTGGAGTTGGGCCCCAGCTCTAAAAACATGGGCAAAAATGAAGCGTTCTGGTTTGGTTTTGTACCTTATAGCCTAGACTGGTGTGGCCAAACACAGGAAAAAGTTCTAGAAATTGCCTAGAAAGCAATCCTGGGCATTTTTTCCAGTAATAACAGTGACTATAATGAATGGCGCTCTTGGTAGGATCAGGGACTGGTCTAAGCACTTCCCAGGTGCCGGGGTCTCCCTGCTCCTCACCGTGTATTAGCTCATGCCGTCTGAGAGGAGAGCACCATTGTTGGACCCACCTACACCCGGCCTGGGTGCTGACCCCCACACTCAGGACAGGAGCATAGGTGAACCCCAGCCTTGCCCAGCACTGGGAGCTTCCACCCCCCAAGGGGAGGAGCAGAGCAATGGTAGCCAGGTCAGCCGACTCGGTACTGGGTCATGATCCAGCCTGATAGTTCTTGAAGGTGGCCCTCCTTTTCACAGTGATTTCGGGGACCCCATTCTGGCCTCAGGCCACCTCAGCAACTCATTTCTTGCCCTTCTGCATCCTTCGCCGCCTCCAACCACACCATTCAGGGTCCAGGTCCCAAGAGCCTTGCCCCTGGCCCTTTGAGCCTCTTCTCCCCACATCCTGTCTTCAGGCAGCGTAGGACACCGGTGCTGGGTCAGGAAGATCCAGGTTCGCAGTCTGTTTTGGCCTCACCTGTCCTGTGACCTTGGGCAAGTGTCCTTTCTGTTGCCACCTCTCCCTTCTCTGTAAATTGGATGAGGGGGTGCTTGGGGGCTCTGAGCTCTTGAATGGAAGGGGCTAAGACAGATCTGCGTGAGGTGCTACCTTTGCCTCCATCCTTACTACAGGAGCTCACGTGTGCTTCAGGCCTGCTCAGGTGTGCCCTCTGTGCAGTTTTGAGGATAGGCGTCCGCAAACTACGGCCCACGGGCCACATGCAGCCCCCTGAGGCCATTTATCCAGCCCCCTGCCGCACTTCCAGAAGGGGCACCTCTTTCATTGGTGGTCAGTGAGAGGAGCACTGTATGTGGCGGCCCTCCAACCATCTGAGGGACAGTGAACTGGCCCCTGTGTAAAAAGTTTGGAGACCCCTGTTTAGAGAACCCAGGCCAGCCGCCTCTCCCGCCTTTGTTCCTCCCATCCACATGCATGTGCACAGGTGCAGGGGTTCACGTCTGATTTTCTCCTGACCGTGACCTCTTAGACCCTTGCTTCTCAAGGTGTAGGTTGTACAGCCTCAGTGTTGCCCAGGAAGTCATCAGAAATGGGGACACTTAGGCCCATCCCAGACTCAAGATCACCAGGTGATTTGTGTGCTCCTCACAGGTTGAGAAGCACCAGCTCCGACCGCAGGGGCCTATTGTACTCGTTTCTGAATTCCAGCATCAGTCAGTGGTGTCTTCATAGCTCATTATGATGATGGGAGGAAGGGACACCAGAACCAGATGCTCCATCACCAATGCTGGGTCTGAGGCTTGCCTGGCATTGCTGCCCGGGACTTTACTGGTCACCAGGTGGACAGCCTAGCCCCCTCCAACTCAGGCCCGTTGCTGTTGATCGACCTGAAGGCCCTTCCTCCTTGACCTCTCCAGCGCTGGCCTTGGCACTGGGCTGCCTGCTCCTGGGATAGCCCCTCCCCACTGCCTATCAGCTTCAAGTTCCTCGTGGGCCCACTGTGGCTCATTAGCTTATCTCTTGCTCTGAACCAGACAGCTGGAAACCTCCTGGATTTGGGTGGCTGCCCAGGGCAGAGGGCTCCCTGACCTCAGCTGGGCTGGCCCATGGAAAAGAAAGTAACCACCTTTTAGATCAGGTCCTAAGGGTGCTGTTACTACAGTATTTTAACCACCCTTTGTCCATGCAGCTATGGGGTTTAGGCTCAGATTCCACAGAGCCCGCAACCCCCTCTGAGACCCTGTTTCACAGGAGCCCTTGGCCTCCTCTCCCAGGGAAGCTAGCCCCTCCCCACCTGTCCTCTTTGATTTCAAACCAGCCTTCTAATCACACAGCCCCTCCTCTGAGCACTTCCTGTGGCAGGAATGCGTTAAGCTCCTTATCCCTGTGAGGCTCCCAGACAGGAACCACCGCCCTAGAGAAGGTGTCACTTCCTCAAGACTGCCCTGCCAATTAGCCACAGCACTTGGACCTCCTCCGGCTCCTGTGGCCCTTCCCCCATTCTCAGGTGGTGGATCCAGATAGATACCCTCTGGAGGGACAGGCAGGGAGGTAGTCGAGAAGGTGGGAGTGAAGCAGGGACCCTGCTGGGCCTGGGCTGGGCGGCTAATGTTTTCCCATCTGGTTTTGTTGAACTGTAACTCACGTTGTGTATTGAGGCCAACGCTATTTTTATCCTGACATGTGAGGCTCCTTCACGTCATAGCCACAAAACTCAGTCCAAAACATCCCAGGGAAGGTTGTTTGTGAGACGTTCTGCAGATTCTCATGTCGCCACATCAGGTTCCACTTAGCAACATCTGCAGGGCTGGCTCCCTGGCCGCCCACCCCACCAGCCTGGTCTGTGCGTGGAGCGCTCCCGACAGCATCTGTCTGCTCCCGGGCCAGCCGCAGTCACGTGCGCTTCCTGCCAGGGCCCGCTTCTCCAAACCAGAAATGCGAGGTGAGCAACATTCAGCTGCAGGATGGTCCTCAGCAGGATTGGAGAATAGAAACTCCTGCTTTCTCAGCCCGGCAGTGGGCACCTCGCTCCTGGGCTCCAGCCAGACAGCTGCCCATTGTCTCTGGGCTGGAAGAATGTGCTGTCAGTGTCACCTGAGTAGAAGCCTCTTAGTCCTCAGCTGGCCCTCAGCGCAGTGTGGCGGGTGCCCCTTCCTGATGGACCAGCTGTGCCCAGCCCAGGGCCCCATGGGCCAGCAGGAGAGCTCAGCAGTGTTGACTTTTGTCAGAGTTGCTGAGAAAGGAGGTCCAGTCCCAGCCGTGCTTGTCAAGTGTGTGGACAAGCAGCCAGAAGTGGGCGAAGCGGCCTGTGGCGGGCGGCGCACTGAGAGCCCCACGGGAAGCTGCTGTTGAGCAGACGGTAGTCCAGGTGAGAGAGGCCTGTCATTCCCGGTTGAGAGTTCTGGAGTGGGTTTGTTTCTTCTCCCCTATCTCCTCCTGTACTTGCAGCCCTGCCATCTCTCACTTCCATCCTGAGCCAGCTGGGCCTGGGGTGGATGGGAAGCCGAGGCTAGGAAAGACTGGGTAGGCCCGTACCCTGTCTGTGGGGAGCACTGAGACAGGCCCCAGCCTGGACCAGCCCACCCAAACCGTGTTCCTCTCCCCCCACCCCCCCAGGAGTGGACCGCCTGCCCAGACATGTCTCTGTACTGTTGGGATGGGATCTCGTTGAGCTTTACAAAGCTCCTGGCTCTCCTGCAGAGGCCGCTGCCCTGGAGAGCAGTCGCCCCGACCAGGGTCCCTCTGGTGTGTGGCAGCCTGGAGGGCAGAAGGCCCCGGCCCGATACCAGTGGGCCCACACTGACCGGGCTCAGACAGCTCCCTCAGAGCCCCCTCCACACTCTGGCCTCCTGCCAGCCTGGTCCCAGGGAAGGCGCCGGCCTCCTGCTCACTGTAGGCTTTGAATGGCGGGCGAACTGAGCTGCAGAGGCTTTTCCAGCAGCCACCACACTGTGAGAATGCAAGTCACTTGCCTGGCTCCTTGCAGATTGCCTTCCTCCACCCGCCCGCTAAGGGCCTCCTTTGCCCGCCCGCTAAGGGCTTCTGCTCCAGAGGCCCTCGTGCACACCTGGACTTGGAGAGTTGCTTGTGTGGCCCAGAGGACACTGTGGCTAAGGAGACCAGGAGTGTGTCCAGAGCAGCCTCATGCCTTCTCTTTTGCCATCTTTGGCCGTCCTGTCAGCTGCAAGGTAGTAGGCCTTCCTCCCTGAATGTGGGACTGGTAGGGTTGCAGGTGACCCCTTCTCCTCCTTGCAGCCTCCCTACCTCCCAGATCTGAAAACAGTCAGAAAAAGTCCTCGGTCCTTTGTTCCGAGACTCAGAATGGGAAGTTTTCAGTGGTCTGAGTTAGGGCGTGTTTGCTAATAGCAGCTCCATTTATTGAGCACGAAGTATGTGGTGGGCCCCAAGCCCAGTACCTGGCATGTTTTGTCTCATTTCCTAAGGGATCTTACTGCCCCCACTCTACAGATGAGGAAACGGAGGCCCGGACTTGGCCATAGTTGCACAGCCAGTTAGTGGTGGAAAGATCTGATCTGAACCCAGGTCTGTTGGATTCCAGGCTGAGCTCTTGAACACGCAGTGCTTTCCGCTGCCCCTTGGAGGCCAGATCACCTGGCACCTCTCCCCAGTGCCCGCCCAAGACACCCAAGCCACTGGGGAACAAAGACTGGGGCCCCAGTTGGGGAGGATTTCTATATGGTCATTGTATTGGCCCCTTTGACCTTTGGAATAGTTTGGAGCTTAAATGGTCCTAGACTTAGAAATGGGGTGGGACAGGGCTGCACATACAAAAACAAGAAGGGGACAGGGACACAGGGAGCCCTCTCAGACAAGTACCCAGTGAGCTGGTTTCCAGTCCATACGCACCTTCAGTGGGCATGTAGGGGTGACCCGTGCCCTCCACCGGGCCACCACAGGCACCAGTGCATGTCCTCAGTGTGGGTTGATAGGCAGGGGCCGAGTGGCAGCCGGGCTACCTCAACGGCTACATCCGCAGCCGCGTCTGCAGAGACCAGCTCCAGCCTGGCCTGGGGAATGCGAGCTGTAAGAATGCAACACTCGAGTCTGCAAACAGCCCCACTGGGCCAGGGAGCAGAGACCGGGCCATTCCAGAGTCACTTGGGATCTCCCTGGCCAGGCTGTTCGGGCAGGAACCCAGAACAACACACTGCAAACAAGTTCCGTGAGGTTCACCCTTGAACGGGCTTCTCACTCAAGACCCAGCCCCTGCACGGGGCATGGGCTATCTAGAAGTTTCTGAGGAGAGGGGGCAGGAGTTTGAAGTAAGGCTCCTGATAAGAAACCCTTCCAGAGTTCACAGCTGCCTGCTCCAGTTCCCACCCACTTCCCCAGAAGGACCTCATGAGGACCTAAGAGAAGTTTGAGTTCAGCACAAAGACAGGTACTGGGAGAAGGCTTTGCTGCTGCTGCCTGGCCACCAGCATCTCGTCAGGTCGACGCTCCTCTGTAGGCTTGCTTCTGGTTCTCTGGATGGCTCTTGTTTGGGTTTTGGGCTGATGCTTCTGGGAGCTATATCCCCTCGCACAGGCAAGCTTAATGCCCGGAGACCCCAAATTGTGCCTGTTTCATGCTGGTGTGAGGCCCTTTCTCGCTGGTCTGGGAAGGAACTCATGAGTGGGCCAGAGAGGGGCCAGCCTGGAAAGTGATGGCCCCAGATGCCTGTCACCCACTCTGCTTGCTTCCTCCCTCATCTTCTGTGAGATCCAGACTTCCAGTTAAAAAATTAGTAATTTCTGAGTCTAACATACAGCATGGTCTTTATAGTTAATAATACTGTATTATATGCTTGAAAGTTGCTCAGAGTAGATCTTAAATGTTCTTACCACAAAAAAGAATGGTAATTATGTGAGGTGGTAGAGGTGTTAATGCTATAGTGGTGATCATTTTGCAATATATAAGTATATCAAATCAACAGGTATATGGTAAACTTGTACAATATTATATGTTAGTTACATCTCAACAAAGCTGAAAAAATATAAAAAAAATAAAGCATCTACAAAAGGTTTTTTAAATATGGGACAACTGGATATCCATCCACGTGCAAAAAAAATAAAATAATTAAACTTCATGCCATATACAAAAATGTAAATGGATTGGAGACCTAAATGTAAGAGCTTAAAAAAAAAGTCTGACCTGTGGTGGCACAGTGGATAGAGCGTCAACCTGGGATGCTGAGGTCTTGGGTTCAGAACCCTGCGGTCGCCAGCTGATATAGAAAGAAAGAACTACAATTCAACAATGAAAAGGTAACCCAATTTAAAAATAGGTACAGGATTTGAATAGACATTTCTCAAAAAAAGATATACAGACAGCCAATAAGCACAGGAAAAGATGTCCAACATCATTAACCATTAGGGCAATGCAAATTAAACCCACAGTATGCCCATCCACTAGGGGGGCTACAATCAAAAATAGAGTGTTGGCTAGGATATGGAGAAATGAGAACTTGCATATACTGCTGATTATAACATGTTGCAGCCACTGTGGAAAACAGTCTAGTAGTTCCTCAAAAGTTCAAACATAGCCTGACCAGGCAGTGGCGCAGTGGATAGAGCATCGGACTGGGATGCGGAGGACTCAGGTTCAAGTTTGCCAGCTTGAGCACGGACTCATCTGGTTTGAGCGAGGCTCACCAGCGTGGGCCCACAGTCGCTGGCTCGAGCAAGGGTTTACTCAGTCTGCTGAAGGCCCGTGGTCAAGGCACATATGAGAAAGCAATGAACAACTAAGGTGTCGCAACAAAAAACTGATTGATGCTTCTCATCTCTCTTTGTTCCTATTTGTCTGTCCCTATCTATTCCTCACTCTGACTCTTTCTCTGTCCCTGTTAAAAAAAAAAAAAAGTTCAAACATAGAGAGTGACCATATGATCCACAAATTCCCCTCCTGGGAATATAACCAAGAGAAATGAAAACATGTTCACATACCTTCTATATGAGTATTCATAGCAGCATTTTCTTAAAGCCAAAAAGTAAGCCTGACCAGGTGATGGCACAGTGGATAAAGCGTTGGACTGGGATGCGGAGGACCCAGGTTCGAGACCCTGAGGTCGCCAGCTTGAGCGCGGGCTCATCTGGTTTGAGCAAAGCTCACCAGCTTGACCCAAGGTCACTGGCTCGAGCAAGGGTTTACTCGGTCTGCTGAAGGCCCACGGTCAAGGCACATATGAGGAATCAATCAATGAACAACTAAGGTGTCACACGAAAAACTAATGATTGATTCTTCTCATCTCTCTCTGTTCCTCTCTGTCTGTCCCTATCCCTCTCTCTGACTCTCTCTCTGTCTCTGGAAAAAAAAAAAAAAGTAAAAACAACCAAATGGTCCACAAGCTGATGAATGGATACAATATTGGTGTATCCATATCATGGAATATAATTCAGCCACAAAAACAAATACAAGACTGATGCACACTGCAAAGTAAATGAACCTTGAAAAAATACTAAGAAAAAGAGGCCACATACCATGTGATTCCATTTATATGAAATGTCCAGAATAAGCAAATCCATATAGACAGTGGATCAATAGTTGATAGTGGCTATTGGAGGGGAAAATGGAGAATGCCAGCTAATGGGTACAGGGTTTCTTTTGGAAGGTGATGAAAATGTTAGAGAATTAGTGGTGATGGATGCACAACTTGGTGAATATACTGAAACCACTGCATCACACTTTAGAAATTTATGATATGTGAATTATATCTCAGTTAAGCTGTTTACTTCTCAATGCCCCATTACTGCCTTGGGCAGATGTAGTGTGCATTCCTACTGTCAGTAACACCCCTTCCCAGCAGTGCTATTGAAGTGAGCATGTGTTAGAAAGGAAAGGGGGAACCCAGGCCAGATAGTTCAGTTGGTTAGAGCGTCATCCCAGTGCACAGAGGTTGCCAGTTTGATTCCTGGTCAGGACATGTACAGGAACAGATCGATATTTCCGTCTCTCTTTCTAAAAATCAATAAATAAATGAAAAAATAAAATAAGGAGAAGGGGAAGTCCAAGGGGTTTGTGAAGATACTCCATCGGATCATCCATGCATCTGGCAGCCCTCCCTCTGTGCACGATGCCTTGCACAGGGGACCATGGGGGGTGAGTGCTGCATCTGCCCTCAGTGTGTTTTCAGCTGGAGCACATCGGAGGGAGACCTCCAGGGTGCGTCTGGTTGGTTCTAAAGCCAACTTGAGGCTTTGAAAGTCTTCAGAGTATGACTCTAAAAGAGCATCTATGCCTGAAGATGAGGAAGAAGGTCTGATTTCAGAACATTGGGTGCAGATGAAAACACTTGGAAACCTTGTGTCAGGGTGTGCTCTTAGTCTCCTGGGCGTGGGCATAATTTACTTCAAGTCACACTGGGAAAGGACTGTGGCTTTTGCCTCACAGGGTATGCCAGTTTTGTTGACCACTGAGATTGTGGGCTTGTCTTTCCCCTTTTTCACTTTGACTTGTCATTTGCCAGCTGGCCAAATTAAAGCCAAGCATGTTTCATTTATTGAGGTAATAAGTAAAAATTTGGTTTTTATAAACAATGCAATATACAGATCATGTATCATAGAAATCTATAGCTGAAACCTATGTAATCTTATTAACTAATAAATTTAATTTAAAAATAAAATAAGGCCTTAGCCAGTGGCTCAGTGGATAGAGCATCAACCCCGCATATGGATGTCCCGGTTCAATTCCCAGTGAGGGCATATAGGAGAAGCAACAATCTGCTTCTCCCCACTCCTTCTACCCCTTCTCTCCCTCTTCCTCTCCCACAGCCAGTGACTCAGTTGGTTTGAGTGTGGCCCTGGGTGCTGAGTATAGCTTGGTTGGTCCAAGCACATCAGCCTTGGGTGCTAAAAGTAGCTTGGTGCTCAAGCATTGGCCCCAGACAGGGCTGCTGGGTAGTTCCCGGCCAGGGCACATGCAGTAGTCTCACTATCTCCCCTCCTCTGACTTAATTAATTAATTAACTAATTAAATAGCCCTGGCCGGCTAGCTCAGTTGGTAGAGCATCAATCCAAAGTGCAGAGGTTGCCGGTCAGGGCACATACAGGAACAGCTCAGTGTTCTTGTCTCTCTCCCCACTCCTCACTAAAATTAAAAATTAAATTAATTAATGGCCCTGTCCTTTAATAAAAATAATAAAATAAATAACTAAATATTTCATAGCACCTAGCAGAGGGTCTCACATAGATGGTGTTCACCAAGTGGTCGGGAGTTGGCTAGGGGGATGGACAAGTAAGGGATGTTTGCAGTAAGCAGGGTCGTGTTTGCTTGAACTTACTTGTGCAGTCCTTGCTTGTGTGCTGTCAGCCGTGGCCCTTGATTGAAGAGTTTCCCTCGGCTTGTTCCACACAGAGCCCACCACCACCTTTTTGATGTTTACAGTAGCTAGCATTCTGGCGGGGGGGGGGGGTCCTATTACCCTGTGGACGTGTGGTCAGAGTGAAACCTAGCTGTCCCTTTCTCTGCAGGTCCCAAAGGCTTAGAGTGTTCTCCTTCTACTCCCACCATGAACTCCTACTTTTACAAGTTCATGATCAACCTGCTCCAGAGGTTCAGCAGCGAACGGAAGCTCCTGGATGTCAGAGGCGCCTTCATCATCAGGTCAGCTCGGCCCGTCTTTCTCCCGCACACAGCCACCAGGCCAGGTGTCGCATCCGCCGGTCTCCTTCATGTCACTTGTCTCCTTTTCCTGACCTTCGTCTTTGCTCTTAAACGAAAGTATCCCCGCTCCCAGTGGGTTGCTGGTGCTACTTTCATGAGGCAGGTCAGTGTCGCCGGTTTTCAAACGAAGGAATTAGTTTTTTGCTTATGAGACAATGTTTTCCTTTGAGGTTGAATATTGTCTTATTAAATGCCCTGAAGGAGGGAAGTGGGTGAGCCAGATGGAGCATGACGGAGCTGTGCTCAGTGCCCCGCTACCAGCACAGGGTTTGGCCAGAACTGCTGGCAGGAGTGGCTCTGGTGGAGCCAGGTACCTGAGTCGTGTGAGCCCAGTCCTGGACGGTGCCTGGGCGGCAACGTCAGTCGCTCAGGGCTCTAGAACTGTCGTCCCCCGTAGCATGGCCGGGTCTGGCCCTTTGCCTCCTACTCGGCTCCGAGGAGCAGGGTTACCAGAAGAGTGGTCTTCATACCTACAAAATCTAGATGGGACAGAGATTTTCCCCAGACTCCCCAGCAGAGCCAGGTGGGAGTTGTCACCAGACTGAGAGTGAGTGGCAGTAGTTCTCGGCTCTGGCTGTGCATTAGATCACCAAGGAGTCTTAAAAAGGCAGTTGACAACTGGCCCTCCCCCATCACTGAAGTCAGAACCCCTGGGGCAATGAGGATCATTAAAGCCATCCAGGGTGCTTGGGACCAGACTAGACTATCATGGTCCCAGGAGCCAGGGAGGCTTCTGAGGCCACTGGGGGGAGGGGTGTGGGAGTTGAAGGGGATTCCCAGCAAAGCACCCAGCCTGTACAGAGGTTTCACAGCACGGAGAGGCATGGAGAGTTCGTTTTGCTGAAAACCAGAGGCAAGGGGCAGAGGGCTCAGCTAGGTGGGCCGTACTAAGGGTCATGCACCTTCCCTACAGGTCACAGGAAACCACTGACGGGGCTTGAGCAGGGAAATGGTGCAACTGGATTTCTGTTTCTAAAGATTACTGTGCTGCCGGGGAGAATGCGTGGAGGGGCAAGATGGCTGTGTGGGAGGCTCTTGTCCAAGTGTGCGGTGGTGGCAACTGTTGGAGAATAGGAAGAGCGAGGGAATTCAAGAATGAGTAGGAAGTATAATCAATTGGAGGGGGAGTTGGGATTGACACTCAGGACTCTGGTGTGTCTGTGGGGTGGATGATTGTGGCAGTCCCTGGGATGGGAGCCCTGGAGGAGGAGCAGGGAGTGAGGAGGGGCCACATTTGAGGAAATCAGAGGACAGATGTTGAAGAAGCAGTTTGCTATACCTGTCTGTCAAAGCAGGGGCCTAGGCCTGAGATACAGATCTGGAAATTAGTGGCATAGTCATTCATTTAGTCACTCATTTATTCAACAGGTATTGACAATACTGATTCTGTGTAAGGTACCATTCTAAATGGTGCGCTTGTGGAGTGTTCATTCTTGGAGGACACGAACAGACAGTTGTAAGAGGGCAGAGAGGGAGGGGGCCTGAGCTGAAGCTCCAGTGTGTACAGGTTGGGGAAGGAAGGAGCCAGGAAAGGGGACTGAGAAGGCCCGGGAGGGAGGAAGAAGCAGAGGAAAGGGGGGTGGCAGAGGCACTGAGGAGAGATGAGGCCTTAACAGGTTCTCCTGGGAGGCACGGGAGGGAGCCGCGGGGCCCGAGCTCGAGGGCTGAGTGTGGAGGTGAGGGACCTGGAGAACAGGCCAACGGATTGAAAGGATCAAGTCGAAGGAAGGTACAGGCTTGCCTAGCCAGAAGGACAAAGAACAGGACCACAGAGTTGCTGCCTGCTGGGAAGAAGGGGCTTCTGACAGTCTAGACTACCGAAGGCATCCTGTGGTGGTAGAAGGTGTCACCACACACTGGCCCTGGGTTTGGATGGGCCTCGTGGCAGGGGCTGCCCTGTGCAGTGTAGGATGTTGAGCGGCATCCCTGCCCCTCCCCATTGGATGCCAGTTGCACCCCACCCATCCAGTTGGAACAGTTAAAAATGGCTTCAAACATTTCCAAATGTCCCCAGGAGCAAGATCACCCTGAATGAGAACCAAGGTTAGGAGGGACAGAAATGGAGTCTTATCCTCGGCCTAAAGAAGAAGCTTACCACAGTTCTTCACCCCGTCAAGTTAGTCACTCGTCAAGTTAGTCGCTCAGGAATTGAAGTAGAGGCTAGATGTGGTACAAGAGACCCCCCACCAGGAAAATGATGGACTCTCCCCACATGAGTGACAGCTAACTTGATGTGGTTTCCCAAATCGCAGGGGTGTGAGCCCTCTGATGAGCCCTCTTTGCCTGGAAGACTTTCAGGGAGCTAGTGGAGAGAGAGGCCTTTGAGAAAGGCATTCATAGCTAGTTTCCCCTCTGGAGAACTAGGTTGTAATGGGCTCTTTCACCCTCTCTCAGCCTCACATACCCCATCATTGGCTTGGGGAGCAGGAGCTCAGGGGAGGAAGCAGCGCCCCCAGGCTGCGCCGAGCAGAAGTGCAGCACCATGGGCTCACTGTCCTCACAGCCTCCAGGGTGGTGAGGCTTCGCTTGCTCTGTGGTGTCACCTGGGCACCCAGGCCTGATGAGGATCCTCATTTTGCAGAAGGGAGATGAAAGCCATGTACCGGTTAGTTGGAGCTGGGATTCAGACCACCACCCCCAGGCTCTGCTGATTCTGTAGCTGCCACTTCATCCCTCCTGTGGGAGTGCAGAGTCAGGTGTCTTGTGGGTCCCGTACAGCCTGAGAGCCAAGACCACTTGGGGCCAGCTTCTCAGGGAGCGCCTCCCGGCTGATCCACCTAAGGCTCGTATATCCAGCATGGTGACCGTTCGCCTTCG
This sequence comes from Saccopteryx bilineata, assembly GCF_036850765.1. Taxonomy (NCBI): domain Eukaryota; kingdom Metazoa; phylum Chordata; class Mammalia; order Chiroptera; family Emballonuridae; genus Saccopteryx; species Saccopteryx bilineata. Next base: position 23,632,300 of record NC_089498.1, read on the forward strand.
TGGGGCACCCTGGGACCTCACGGGCATCAAGCTGGCCCCCACCCCTCAAGGCCACAGAGGTCTCCTGGCCCCTGGCAGTCCCACAGAGAACCGGGGCTAAACAGAAGGAACCCCGTGACTGGGCCCCTCACACGTGGCGTCCCTCTTAGTCCTTTGCTTCCTTTGTGCAGCCTGCCACCACTCCCAGCAGCACCGGTACCTGTAGGCACACATACAGCTGACAGCCACCTGGCCCTGCTTCCTCTGGGCCGTGCCGGTTCTGTGGACCTGCTGCCCAGTAAGCCAACATGCCTGGTCGCGCTGGCCGGCTGGCTGGTCACAGCCCAGGTCAGATGTGGGAGAAGCCTTGAAGATGTGCTTCCCCCTCTTCCCGTGCTCAGGGGCTGAGGCCCTTCATCAGAGTGTGCTGGGGATGTGCTCTGGGGGTGTCAGCCTGCTGCTTGCTTCTCGTCTCATTTCCTGGGTTTCTGCTGAGGCCTTTGAAGAGGAGCCTGATAATGATCCATGCAGGCGGCTGAGATGAAGCCCACGGGCCTGATAAAAACACAGTAATGATTTAACCCTCCAGGTGTTGCGCAAACTCTTAAGTTGCTGCTCTCAACTCCCAAGAGCAGTCATTGAGAAAAAAAGGAGAGCTTCTTCTGGTGAACGAGTCAGAAGCCATCATTTCTGCAGTAGTGCTTAGCTCTGGGTCCAGGAGTGGCTGCTGTCTCGAGGACAGAGGCATCTGGAGTTCTTGAAGGCAGACATCTGGTGGGAGTCTTGGTGTTCAGGAAGAGTCCTGATTTCTCTCAGGACCTAGAATGTTTCCTCTCCCCCCACACAGCTTTCCCAGGCTGCCCTTCTATGGGGGTCGGGGGCCCCGAACTCCAGCTAGGACCCTGGGTGGATTGAACATTCTCTCTGGATTTAAATGACCTTGTTATCTGGTGGACATAACAGTGGAGACACATACTGAGTATGGGGAAGCCATTGGCTCCAAAACCTCATCTCAGCCAGACTTGCTGGGACCTGCTCGTGAGCCCACGTATAGTTGGAAGATGAAGACAGCGTTAGGGGATGCTGAGAAGGGGCAGATGCCAGGCACCCTTAGCCCTGCCTACACCCCCACCCCGTCCCCAGGACTGCACAGGCATGTAGGACTCGGGCCTCCCACAGGCACTCAGAGCAGAATTAAGAGGGGAGTTTCTGAAGTAAAACAGACTTGGGTTCGAATCCCAGGTCCTCCAGTTTTAAACTGCATAACCTGTTTCCAAGCCTGCTTGCTTTTCCCATAAGACAAAGATGCTAGTGCTGCCTGCCGATTGCAGAGAGGGTTACGTAAGACCTCGTGTGTTATAGCGCGGGCACAGCTTGATAAACGAGAGCTGTTGTCCGCCTCATGATATGGCCTCGACCTCCCACGGTGGTCTGTAGGGAGGAGAACCAGACTCGAGAGGGTGGAATAAGTGAACCTTCTGTGCCGACAGCTGGCTCCGGTGCACCAGGCCTGCTGCCCCAGCACCCGGGGCACCCACCAGCGGCCCGGCCCCATGAAAACAACTCTGCCCCGGGTGGGTGTCTGTGTACATTTACTTCCCTCCTCCAGCCTCTTCCCACCCCCCTCACCAGTGCCGGCGGGACAAGCACAGACTTGTTTCCCCATGAACCGGCCCACTTATCCTCAGTAGAAAAGGCGGGGAGGGAGAAAACGCTGCCTCTTTGATAAACTGTGATATGAACTCCAGCATAATCCAACAGCTGGGGTCTTTACAGGCCTGCTTCTGTGCTGGGAAGGGAGCGAGGCTGAGGACGCCCCGCTCTACCGGCCAAGCCGGCCCTCTGGCCAGCCGGCCTTTGCCTTAATCAGCCGAGCCTTTCCCCTCCTCTTCCTCCCGGCCGCCTTGCAAAGAGGACAGCCGGAGAATGCTTCCTTTTTAACGAAGGGCTGTGCTGTGAACTCAAGGGCTCCCACCCCAGCCAGGCCAGTGGATGGTGGATGGGGCACAGCACCCTCCCTGGGGAGCGGGGTGCCCTACGATGAGGTGGGTGTTGGACAAGCATGGGCTGGGGGCCCACTGGGGGGGGCAGTCATGAGGCTTCTTCCATGAGACCCTGGCCTCCCCCACCTCCCTCCCCAGGGTTTACATAAGAGCCCTGTGTTGGGGCGGGTGGAGTGGGGAATTGATTGGCCGCTGAGGTAGGTGGTGGGGCAGGGGAGCCAAGGCCTAGGAAGCCGCTGGAAGTTGGACTTGTTTTTAATTGCGGGCGCTGTGGGGAGGGCCTCCAAAGAAGAAGCTCTCTTTCATGCTGCAACTGGGAAATTCCACTTTGCTGTCCTTGTGCGTTCCGCCTGTGAGACAAGTCCTTGGCTGGGGCCAGACGGCCACTGGGGCTGCCCCAGCAGCTGATCTGCCTGACTCCCCTCGCTCTCTGTAGCTCCCAGCCTCTGGAGTTCACTGGCATGGTGTACACCCCTTTTGTCCAGTCTGGCTTTATACACGCCACCTTTCCTGCCCTGGGAGCAATGGCCAGGCCCCCAGAAGCTCTTTGTGCTAACGTTAATAGAAAATGAATCAGAGTAAAGTGGCAAGACCCAGATCTGTGGTTCAGTGGCTTTAAGAACAGCGTGCTTTGCCTCTGGCCCTTGGCTGACAACAGAGGGCTTCTAAGAGGTCCCACTAGGATCTCTTCCTCTTGGCCCTTTAATGGACTGCATTCATTTGCTCAAATTAATGATGATTTGTTGTGACAAACATGCACCAACCTAAGTCTGTCTGCTGGAAGAGACCCTGATCCACCTACCCAAAGGGCAGGCAGGTTTTGATCTTTCATTAGTTTGTACTCATAGGATTGGGTCCCCAGCTGAGGGGAAGGGGTCAGGACATTGAACAGGGCTGGAGGAATTCTTCCAAGGAGTTTCCTACATCCCTCTCAGAAGCCTCTCCTTGCTGCTTGAAGTCAGTCCTCCCAGCTCCTGGTGTGACTCTTCCGGAGCTTTCCACAGTCATTCTCCCTGCCGCCACCCCAGGGCAGGCTGGGGTACTTTTGTTGAGATGCAGGACAGCGAAGAGAGTGTGTGGCAGAAACGACCTTGTACAGCCAGCCTGTTGCTCTGCGCTCCTAACTGGGGACAGCACCGAAGGACTGAGCAGCAGGCACGACCTGACACGCCAGAGAGAGACCTGCCCTCAAAGATAGAAAGATGTCCTGGTGAAGAGCAGAATCCAGAGGGCCCAGCCCTCTCTCTCCCATCGTCCCCTAATCCATGGCAAAGTGCCAGGCTCCTGCACCTCACAGAACCGTCTGTGACCCAGAGGTGACAGGGAGGGCAGTGGCATGGCTTTGCCTCCTCCAGGCAGTCCCCACACTGTCCCTGCAGAACCCACTGTCATACACACTGGCCCCCGCTGTAGAAGTGATGTGTTTTCTTCTGGAAAATGGAAACACGTGTTGGGCCTTGCTAGGCCAGGCTGGGATTAATTAGGCTAGAGGGGGCCCTGCACAGTGTGCTCTGGAAGTGTGGGGAGCTTTAGAGGGGTGTCCCCATGTTCAGGGCCCTCAGATTCCTGTAACGGGGAACCTGGAAGGAGGCCGAGTCCACTCTCTCTGAGAGGGGCTTGGGGAAGGTTAGAGGTCACAGGTGAGCTTGGCGTGGGGAGGCCATGTGACCCAAGCAGCCTTCCTCCCACAGAGCATCCTGAAACCCCTGTGGTGGGGGGAAGGACTCAGGAACCATTCCATGCCCCCCACACAGGCATGCCTTTTGGACTCCTCAGCACATGGGTGCTGGTACCTGCTGGCCCTTGCCAGCCTCTGGTTGAAATGTAGTAGTCTCCACACCTGAGAAGCATCAGGTACCCAGCCCATGATGGCTCAGGCAGCCAGCAGGGCTTGGGGGGTGTTGTCAAGAACTATTGCCAGGGGCTGAGAACTTGATAATGAGTTGCTTTCTGAAGTTTGAGGGGCTGTTTCTGGATGGAATCCACAGTCCTCTGGATCTATTTAACTTCACCTAAGGATGCCAGGAAACTAACAGTTTTGACCTTGGTAAGTTAGACAGCTGGGTTCATTAGCAAGTAGCTGATGGATGTTATATTGTCACTTCTTAACCAGACAGCAGCCGCTTTGGGATTGGCCCCTGGAAGTCCTTTTCATTCTGCTCCCTCCTCGGGGTAGAGCTGCATCTGAGCCAGGACAGGCAAAGGGGTGTCCTTAGTTTTAAAAGTGCTTTTGAAGTCCCTCCAGAGCAGCAGTTACAGAGTATCGTGTCCATCCACTGTGGGACGTTCCTCAGGAAGCCCTTTCATCCTCTGTTACTTCGGCATGGGTGTCCTCAGCAGCCCTTGGGGGCCCCTGTGTTCTCCCCACAGTGGTTTCTGTTAGCCGACAGCCACAAAGCTCACACACACACTGTGCCTTCAGGAAGATGCACAGAGGGTTTCTGTCACTTGCAGTTTGTGAGAGGCTGTCCAGCCCAGCTGCCCCATCCGCATAGGAGGAGAGTTCCTGTCTGAGCGCAAACCAGAGTTGAGTGCTGGAGGACTCTGGCCTGGGGGTGGTCCTTGGCACAATGGCAAGTCTCAGGATCTGAAGTGTATGATGGGACTTTCTTTAAAAGTTTGCAGCTTCAACTCACAGGGGAGCTTTGGAGCTGTTGCTGTCATCATCATATGTTTAATGCCCCTGTAGCACCAGAGCATCTGTCCCCAGTGCCCGCACCCCAGGCTTGGAAGTACAATCCTTGCACAGCGCTAGGCATGGCATGCTCCATAGGGGGCCATGCAGCCATCCAGAGACTCCGAGCTGAGCGTCTTGTCTTCCAGACAGGTGGTGGAGGCCATTCGGGAACACTGCCCAGTTTCCTGGCTGGGCCTTGCTTTTCCTCAGCCCTCACTGGAAAGAAGCTGTGCTCTCGTGGCATCTCCCCGTCAGCCACAGCCGTTCACCCACAGAGAGTCCCCACAGGCCCGTCCTGCTGTGACCTCCTCCTGCTGCTCTACCAGGGCTCTCATCCTGCGGGCCCCGCCTCCCGGCAGGAGCGAAACCCTGAGTGCATCTGTGTGTCCTTCCCTGTCTTCCTTCTAGGCCCCCAGCCCCCGGACTCTGCCAGTCCATTACCCTGGCCTCCTTCCGGTCTGTGTTTAGATGACATAATCTCATCGGGACTGCCTGGCACTTGGACAGTGAATGCCTTCCTTGGTCTAAATCTCTGTTTCAACTGTTGCTCAAGAGGACGTGACTCGCCCCCCTCCTTCCTCCCAGATGATTTGGTTTTTCTCCTGGTCAGTAGCTCACATCATTCCACGCTGGCCTCTCTTGTCTCCGAAGCTGAGCTGAGATGGATTTCAAGTGCACCCAGTCCTCTCCCTTTCCCTGGTCCTCCATTGTGGGTCCTGTGCTGTTCTGAGCCTCGCCTCAACACTCTCCTCTTGGAAGCTGCTCCCCTAAGTGCTAAGTTTTACCTCTCTTTTCTCCATCTCTTCAGAAAGGGCAGCGCACGCCCCACCCCCCAGCTCCAGGTTCCCGAACTTGGGGCCATCTGAGCCTCCTTGTTGCTCCCCCAGAGAGTGACAGTGGCACTGTGTCTCCGTGTCGCCCTCAGCCTTGTCGGTAAACTCGTGGCGCTGGCTAGGCTGTCGGCACAGTCAGCCCTTCCCGAGAAGGAAGCACGGCGTGCAGCCTGGGGCCCCAGGCCTTCGTGCTGCTCAGGGGAGGACAGGTCTCGGAAGCTCTTCTCTGTCCCCAGAAGTGTTGGCTTGCCTTCTGCTCAGTTTTGCCATCTCTTTGGTAAAGCCATCCCCCTTCCTTAACCTGTAACACTTCCTGCTTCGTTGCCCCACAGCTGCCTGTCTTCTCTCCCGTTCCTGACCAGGGCAAGGCAGCAGCCCCGCTGTCCCCCACCTGGATGCCTGTGATGCCTTTCTTAATGTAAGCTGTCACCAGAGAGCGTCCTGTTGAGAGATGCCCACATCATAGGGTACTGCAGCCCAGTAGCCACTGAGTGGCTACTTCGTTTTCGCTAATTGTCTACACCCCTGTAACGAGCTCTCAGATGAAGTAGAGCCACCCAGAGTCCCTCGTGTCTCCTCCCAGTTACTACCCTAGCCTCTTCCCCTAAGTAGCCACTGTCCTGATTTCTAGGTTCATTTTGTCTGATTTTGAACTTTATATAAATGGAATCATATAGTGTGTACTCTTTTACACAGTCTGGCTTCTTTTGACCCATCTTATGTTTGTGAGAGTCATTCGTGTTAGATGTAACAGTAGTTCACATTCTGTAGAGTGCCGTATTCCACTGTATGATGATACCATGATTCATTTACCCATTCTGCTATTAATGGATACTTGGGTGTTTTCAGTTTGGCACTATATGAATAGTGCTGCTATGAACATCCTTTCACATGTCTTGGCGAACGCGTCTCTGAGATGTAGGTTGAGGAATCGCTGGATCAGAGACCACACCGTCTGTCTGGCTTTAGTAGATATTATCCGAAGTGGCCGCACCAGTGTCCCCTCCCGTCAGGGTCGATGGGTCAGGTTGCCCACACCCTCCCCACCCTGGTAGCTGTGTGCTGATACCACCTTGTGGGCTTTTTTTTTTAACTTATTATTTGATTGATTTGAGAGAGAGAGAGAAGAAGGGGGAGAGAGAGAAAAAAGCATTCTTTTGTTGTTGCACTTAGTTGAGCATTCATTGGTTGCTTCCCATATGTGCCCTGACTGGGGATCGAACCCGCAACCTTGGCATTTTGGGACAACGTTTGGGCCTCACTTTGTGGTTTTAATTTGCATTTACCCAATGACTAATGAAATTGAAGAACTCATTGCTGATTGGCCTTTGGATATCCTCTTTTGTGATGAGCCTGTTCAAATCATTTCCCATCAGGTTTTCATTGCTTTTCTCATTGATTTGTGGAGAGGTCTTTCTATATTCTGGATTCGAGACTTTCTCAGATATATATACTGTAATTATCTTTTCCTGCTCTTGATAGCTCCCTTAATAGTGTCTTTTGATGACTAGAAGTTCCTTATTTTTATTTTACTATTAGTAAGAGAAACAGACAGAGAGAGAGATGAGAAGCATCAACTTGTAGTTGTGTCACTTTAGTTGTCCATTGATTACTTATATATGCCTTGACTGGTGCCTTCAGCCAAGCCAGCAACCATGGGGTCTTGTCTATGATCCCACGCTCAATCTGGCAACCCTACGCTCAATCTGGCGACCCCACACTCAAGCTGGTGAGCCTATACTCAAGTCAACAACTTCAGAGTTTCGAACCTGGGTCCTCCATGTCCCAGGTCAATGCTTTATCCACTGTACCACCACCTGGTCAGGCTAGAGTTCTTTATTTTTAATGTAGCCCAGGTGACCAGTTTTTCTGTTCAGTTAGTTTTTTTTGTTTTGTGTTGTGGTGTTTTTGGGGGGGCATTAGGAAGGAGCTCATGAGAACTAACCATATAGCTGCCTGATTCTGGTTGGTATTTGTTAAACATTCTCATTGAGCTGGATACCGAGTATAATCTACCTAAAACCAAGAGTCATTATTTCTCAGCTCTGGAGAGGGTCTTGGAGGTCATCTAGTTCAGGCTGCTTATGCTTTGTAAAAACAAAGATTCCTAGCTGCCCTCCACCCCCACCCAGCTGAATCCCAGGGCGCTAGTGCAGCCAGGCGAGCCGTGGGCTGCCACCTGGGGCTGGGAACCAGTAATCGAACGGCATCGGTCAGCACTCTGGGTGGCAGGAGGCAGGAACCCAAGTCAAAGACACAAGAATGAAGAAGGGGCCTTGACTCTGGCCTGTGTAGTCAAACCAAGACCAAGGGCAGCAAATCCAGAAATTCAGCATTGGTGCATTCAGATGTGGTGCATCTCTCTTCTTGACCCATTTTGGTTTTTCAAGTGGCAGAGACATGACCCCTGTGTCACATGGCCATCATATTCCTGCAGGTTACACTCTGGGGGGAGCTCTGATTGGCTCACACAGAGCCACGGCAGCCCTATGTGAAGCCCACGGGGAGTGGGGTGGCTGCTCCAGAGCAAAGGGGCTGCTGTCCCAGGAGAAGGGGAAGGAGATACTGAACAGTGAGCCCCCGGGGCCCGTCACATGGCTGCCTTCCCGCGCAGTTTTCTTACCCGAAAAATGAAGACGGTGATCATCACGAGCTCCTGCTAATCCTTAGGATTAACTGATGTAACAAAAATGTGCTCAGAAGAGTCTGGCATCTGGTAACTGTGCAGTGAGGGCCCGCAGTGACTGCTGGTCACTGTGATAAGAAGCACCCACCCTCCCTCTCGAGTGTCTAGAGAAGGGAGGTCCAGGAGGTGGTGGGTCGGGGTCTCAGCTGGGCCTGGCGCCCCTTCCCCCCCTTTCCAGCCCCTCACTTCCTCTGAGTCTGCAGGCTCAGCTCCTGTGAAGCAGATGTTCTGGGGTTGACTGTCACTTTCTCTTGTTTTCTAGAGAATGGTAAGAAAGAAAGCCATTGAGCAAACTTTAAGACTTAACCCCACGTATCCTCCCTTCCTCTGTCCCCCCACCTCCCAGCCTAGCCCTGCCCTGTTCAGAGCTGCCTGAGCAGGGTTTTTTTGTTTTGTTTTTTTCCAGAGACAGAGAGTCAGAGAGGGAAAGATAAGGACAGACAGACAGGAATGGAGAGAGATGAGAAGCATCAATCATTAGTTTTTCGTTGTGACACCTTAGTTCATTGATTGCTTTCTCATATATGCCTTGACCGCGGGCCTTCAGCAGACTGAGTAACCTTTTGCTTGAGCCAGCGACCTTGGGTCCAAGCTGGTGAGCTTCGCTCAAACCCAGATGAGCCCGCGCTCAAGCTGGTGACCTCGGGGTCTCGAACCTGGGTCCTCCGCATCCCAGTCTGATGCTCTATCCACTGCACCACCACCTGGTCAGGCCTGAGCAGGGTTTTTAATGGCATGTGAGCAAAAAACACAATTCTCAACCCTCTGTTGAAAAAAATAAAGGTTGTGTTCAGTCAGGGACAAGGACTGGCTCACTAAAAACAAAAAGTGGACTCTGGCCGGGTGACTCAGTAGGTGGAGCGTTGTCCTGGCGCACCGAGGTCGCGGGTTTGATCCCTTGTCAGGGCACATAAGTGAAGCAGCGAGTGCACAACCAAATGGAGCTAAGTGGAACAAGTCGATGCTTTTCTCTCCCTCCTACTCTCTTCCTCTCTCTCTCAATCTTCCTTTTTCCCTCTTTTCCCTCTCTTTCTCTTTCTCTCTCTCTCTCACAAACTGCTAGGGGGGGAAATATTTTTAATAAAAAAATAATTGAAAGTGTGTGACAAGAGCCCTCAGGACTCGACACCCTCGCCTCCACACCTGGCTTCCTGTCAGCCCGTCCTGGGCAGGCCTTCCCCCCTGTGCATGAGGGACACCAGCCTCAGCGCAGACCTGGCCTGGAGTCTAGTGGGCCCATCACTGTGGCCAGAGGTCAGGCCCTGATTGTCCAGGACAGGGTCGTGTTCCCACCCTCAGACACAGGAGGAGCAGTTGTTTATGGGAAACCACGGTTCTGAACCAGAATCGCAGGCCGTGGACCCTGGGGAAGAAGACCCGACCGGCACCTGCGGCCTGGTCTGGGTTCAGATGCTGCTTGAAGGGGGAGGTGAAGGAGGCCCCACAGGGGCAGGAGTGGCACCCCTCCACTACCCCGGCAGCCGAATCCTCCATCCTTCCATGAAGTAGGGTGCAAAGAGGATGGAGCTCTGTAAGTGACCCTACACCTTCCAGGGACCACCATGGGGGCAGATGGGAGTGGGCCACATTCAAGGAGTTAGGCCTCCAGCTGGTCCCTTCCCTGTGGCTTCCTTCCATTTGCAACATTGCACCTGGCCAGAGACTGGAAGTCGTCTGCTCTGCCGTCAGTGGGGAGGCGGAGGTTAGACACGGGGCTGCTCAGAGCCCTGGGCTACGATTGAAGAGAGACCAGGAGAGTCTCGGTCTGGATCTTAGGCTCAGTTCAGAGTGGTGAAGGAACCGTAAGGGTCAGCTGAGTTCTTTGACACAAGGAGGAAACTGAGGCTCTGATTTTGCTGTAGTTAACCCCGCTATCTTTGTGTGGCAATCTGGGCCACGCAGACCGGCCTGGTCACCATGGCCACCACTGTCCGCAGACGGCGCTCGGGTGCGACAAGAGCGTTGCGAGGGGAAGCTTCCGGGCCCACAGGGTCTGCTCTGTGACTCTTCCGGGAGCACCTGCAACATGCCAGGCCCCACGCCAACCCTGGGCACACAGGGGACTGACAGCCTGTACCTCCTTCACCAAGGTGGCAGTCTGGTGACACAGGCAGATAGGTGATGAGACATCCCAGTGTTGTGATTTGTGCCCTAGAGGACACGTGGCGGGTGCTCAGGTTTGGGCCTGTGGGAGCAGGGCCCCGCAGCTCCAGGGGAGACAGAGCCGTGACCTGGATCCCATGTTTCTCAGAGTGTAGATGGCGGGGTGCTCAGGTTTGGGCCTGTGGGAGCAGGGCCCCGCGGCTCCAGTGGAGACGGAGCCGTGACCTGGATCCCATATTTCTCAGAGCGTAGACGTGCCCTAGTTTTCCTCTCCTCGGGCTCAGCTGAAGCTACGCCAAGAATCGGCTTTTAAAGGCTGCTTGTAATGTGGTTTGGAGCCAAAAAAATCTATAGAGCCAGTGCATTTGTGACCTTGTTGAAAATGCTTACTGAGGAAAATCAGAGGGGTGGGATTTCGAGTTTCTTTTTCCCTTTTTTAATTTTTTAAAAATCCATTTGGTCCTCCCCACCCCCATGTCTCTCCCTCCTGGCACACGCCCTTCTGGGCGGCCTCACTCCTCCAGCCACAGTGCTTGTCTCCTCTGCTGGTCCCCACCCCCATCCCTTACCACCCCCCACGCTTCAGGAATGAAAAATACCAGTGGGCAAAAATAAGCAGCCGGGCATAGGCCTGGGAATTAGGCCACAGCTTTCGGGCCAGGCAGGAGGCGGTGGTCTCTGACAATGGCACTGCCGGGAGCAAGGGCTCCCTCGGCCCCTCCCCTGTGAGGACAGGTGAGAGACCCCCCAGCCCCTTGGAAGGGGCTGCTGCTGTGCTGGCCTAGGGAGGGCCAGAAATGTCATTTGTCATTGAGCACACCTGTCCCGGTGCCCACCAGGGACACGACAGAGGGCAGAGCTAGTCCCTGCCCAGCAGTGGTATCAGAGCGTGGTGATGCTCTGAGGAACAGTGGGATGGGAGGGGAGGCCTTGATGGAGAGAGGGGTCCAGAAAGCTTCCGGAAAGAGATGCTTTTTAAGCTGAGCCATGAGAGATAACTAGCAGGGGGTAGGGGAGGAGGACAGGTGTTTATGCCTGGTGAGCAGTCTGCTCAGAAGCCCATAGGCCGGGGCCCAGTACAGCTCTGGCTGCCACACAAGCAGCCCCGAGGGACCCGGTGAACCACTGAAAGGCTTGAACAGGTTCAAAAACTCTCCACCTGCTGTGGGTGTGCACAATTCCCTGGGAGGAGAAATTGCTCACAAGTGGCCACCTTGGCACCTTCAGAGTGGCACTGAGCCGCCCTGGCCGGATGGCTCGGTTGGTTTGAGCATCATCCGGAAGCACATAGGTTGCAGTTTGATCCTCGATCAGGGCACATACAGGAAGAGATCACAGGAACAGATTAATATTTCTCTCTCTCTCTCTCTCTCTCTCTCATTCCCTCCACCCTCCCCCTTCTTCTCTCTCTAAAATCTATAAGATAAACATTAAAAAAAAAAAAAAAAAAAAAGAATGGCACTGAGCTCCCCTTCCCCCAGCCAAGAGGAAACTGAGTCTGTGCAGGGCCTTCCCTGTGCGGCCCCCAGAGGTCAGCGCCCTGCTGTCCTCCCAGAGCTCCCATGTGGCAGCCGCGGCAGCTGTGGCCTCTGCTTCCTCCCCCACTGTTAGCCTCAAAGGCTAGTGAAGGACTGGTTTAGGAAGCTGGCTGGATCATGGGTCTGGTTGCTACATCATTCTAGATGTTTCATTGGCTTTTTAGGGGACGCTGCTTTCAGCTAGTTTATTCCACGTGCCAGTGAATTCAGCTTGTTTGCCTTCTCAGTTCATTTCTCCTAAGAAGTCAGCCTTTTACTTCCTCCCGTGAGCTGAGCCCCTCCCTCCTGACAGAGCTAAGCCCCTTTCCTGAAGGCGAGGGCCCCGCCCGCCCACCCCTGTCATTAGCCCCTGGCCCTGACAGTTGGCAGTTCCTGGAGTTACCTCACTTCCTTCCTGCACTTGAAGTCTGAGCGGCTGCTCCAGTCCTCCTGCTTCTCCTGGCCCCCCAGTAGCATGGTAATTGGTTTCTCAGATCTTCAGCTGTGCACCCCATCTGTGAGGATTTCCCAGCCCCCTGACCCTCCACAGGAAGACTTGTGATCCTGCTGCCTTAGGGACCCTGAGGGGGGTGGCCAGGGAGAGGAGGCTGCTGCATTTCTCCGTCCCCTCTAGTCCCTCTGCTCCTGCCCGTGGTGCCTGAAATAGCACACATACCACCACTTTCTGCCCCCACCCGGCAGCCCAAGGTCAGGATGGGGCTCAGGGCCTGGTGCGATAGAGCAGCTACCCACTGAGATCTGTCTCCAGCTCAGCTCCCGAGATGAGTATCTGTAATTATAGCTCTTGGAAGGTTGCAGCTTTCATTTCATTTTTGTGGTGTTTGGAGAAAAGTTCAAGCCTCTCTTCACGTGTTCAGTTTCCCTAGGCAGCTAAGGGGTTTCTAGGAGAGAAAAGACAGCCATCAAAGACGTGCCCACGGGCCAAGCACAATGCTGGGGAGAGGGGGGAGCCAGGCACAGGCCAGACAGGAAGGCAGGATGTATAGACGTGGACAGGCGTGAGTGCCAGGGGCTGGGAGGACTGAGGGGGCCCAGCCGCAGCGTCCCTGCAGCCCTCTTGGCCACGGCTGTGCTGCCTCTCAAGGACCTGGAGCCCTGCCTCTGCCTCTGAGGAAGGTGCCTCCCTGAGGTTTCATCATCTGAGTCCCGCTGCGCCTGTCCCCGCCTGCTGTTGCCCAAGTCCATCCCTCTTCAGCAGCCTTGCTGTGGCTCTGTCCTTCCCTCAGAAGGGCATCTGGAAAGGCAGCCCCAGGACTGTCTGTACTTACCTTTGGAAGAAGGTGGCTGCAGGAGGCAGTGATTTAATAGCAGCTTCGACGGGTGGCCGCCCGTGCACTGCCGGGAAGGTCTCATGTCTCACCCTGTGTGGCCCCTGCACACCTGTAACACCCAGGCCCTCGGTGTGAGGCGGCTTCTGTGCTCTGAGGACTGGGCTCCAGCTCCATTGATAAGACTTCCCTCTTGCCTTCCCTGGAGTAGGCACTCCTGCCTCAGAGAGGAGCCAGGCCTCTCCCGCTTGTATTATGCTAATCACTCCTTGCAAACAGGCAGACTTTGTAGGAGGTTTGCCTTGTTTTAGATGAAACCTACGCCTTTGAAGCAAAGAACCACTGTAGCTAAAAATACCATTTCCCTGCTGTTGATCCTCTCATTTGTAAAATGCAAGTTTCCATTGTTAAATCTGCAAATCTGCAGCAGTCCCCACCCCACGGGGGAAGCCCTGCCTTCCTGCGGAGCCCTGCTGTACCTCATATCTCCATCCCAAAATGTAGATGATTCTAAATTCTAAAAAAAACCCTTATTTATTATTTTGAAAAAAAAACTTAAGCCATATAAGGTAAAAACCAAATGATGCATAGCGTATAGCGTAAAATGTAAACGACTCTGAACCACCCTAAATGTAACCTTGGTTTTCAGTTTCATGTATTTCCTTCCAAAATGTTGTCTTTGCATTTATAAATACACAGCTCCTTCTGGCTTTGGCTGTGGTGTGGGTTTTCCAGCAGAGGATTCTAGATGCAGAATTGGTTTTGCTCCCTCCCTCACACGTCATCTGTGCACCTCCCTCCGGACCGGGCACACGCTTGCCCACCGAAGGCTACTTCCAGGCTGGGGGGGGGGGGGGCTCAGTGTCGCTCTCCCTTACCAAGGCATCCTTCGCCATTTCTGTGTGGCCTGGTCTCTTCTCAGTGGGCAGTGGCCATGCGATTCTGGGGGGAGGGCCGGAAGGCTCTGCGCAGCAGACCCCTCTCCTGAGGGGTGGGGCGGCCTCGTCTCTAACCAGGACTGTGCTCCTCAGACACCTACAGGACACTTTCCCAGAGGGACCTCCCTGGCTCCCTCACGCCTGGGCCCTTTCTCATTCTGCATTTAATCCAGTGAAGATTTCCTGGGCTGGAAAGGAGCATTCAGTTGAAAAGCCCATTTCATGCGTCTCAAAATTCCCTGAGAATGACTGATCACAAGAGGAATTTTCCGGCCTCCTGGGAGGGGGTGAAGGAGGCTATGAATGCAAGAAACCCCCTTCCATTAGGCCTTGAAGAGCTGAAGGAGTCCCCTCCTTGCTGTCTTTATTTCATCGCTTCAGCTGTGGCCCCTCCACCCTCACGGCCCTTTTATTCTGGTCTTTCTACCATTTTCCAAGAGACTCAGCCAGGAGGCTGCTCTGGTATTTGCTCTTGGTTATCAGCAATGGACATTAGTGTTTCACTTCCCATTCTGTTTTCTGATGTTCATCTCTCTGCCCTTTAAGTGGGCACTTGTAAAGAGCTACGGAAAACAATCTCGGTTCATGAGACTTTGTAAAACTAAAGATCAAAAAGTCCAGAAAAGCACAGATAGTTCTAGCTCGCTAATCAGAGACAATTCTCTTCTGGGGAAGCAAAAATGTAGCCAGACAGCAGCAGCGGCACAAGCCAAAGGCAGGTCCGCAAGCTGGGCTTCCTCCCCTGGGCCCAGAGGCTGGGAGATGAGCCCAGGCACGGGCTCCTGGCAGTCACAGAGGCAGTGAGGGGTCCTGAGCAGCCACAGGTCTGGCCCGAGGGTTGGTCTCCTTTTCCCTCCATCTGAACAGAACGAGTCAGGGACGCGACTCTGCTGTGATGCTGCTGGGTGGCCTTGGCGCCAGTCCCAGGAGCACAAGCTCTCTGAGGTCCTCCATGGGCCTGGCTGGAGGTGGCAGGGGCGAGGCTGGGCGGGCAGGTCTGGGGCCAGGGAACGGCTTCCATGCTGTCTGTTGTGTTGGCATCAGGGCATTATGTGGCCTCTTCACAGGCAGGGCCACCACGGTGGGGAAACTGGGCATACCCTTAGGAGGAAGTCCACCTGGAAGGCAACAGCCCAGGGTTCAAAGGGGAGAAAAGTCCCATTCGTGGTTCTCTAACCGTCAGCCCGAGAACTCCCAAGCATGCAGGGCTCGTTGATGCTGTGTCCCTGGCAGTGCTGGTCTGGACTCAGCAGCAGCAATGGAATTGAAATCACCCCCTCCCTTACCCCGCCCCTGCCCCTACCCCAGGACCCATATTTAGGAACTGCGGCTTCTGGCAGATGTTTCTGGAACCCTGCTAATAGAATCACCCCAAGCCCTGGGTCTGAGTTGGGTCCTAGCTGCAGAGCAGAGCTGTAGTGCAGGTCCCAGGTTCTGCCTCCCACCCCACCCCTTGGTAAAAAACTATCACCCAGCAGGGCAGAGCTCAGTGTGGGCACAGGTCAGCTCTGTCCCGGCCAGGTGTGGTCAGTACCCTCCACCTACACAGGTGGCCCCAGGGAGAGGAGGAGGTAGAAGGAGCTGGTTTTCAGACAAGCTGCCTTGGAGCCACAAGAAGGTCCCAGAGACACTCGGTTTCTGGTCCATCAGAAGGCCCACTGATGTCTGTAACCAGGTGCCCCCAAGTCATCGGACTTCCAGAAGAAGCACGCCGAGCCCCTGTGCCAGGTGGGCCCTGCAGCCTAAGCCGGGTGTGGTGAGGCACCAGCCGGAGTGTGGGTGATGGGGTCAGGCCGACCAGACAAGGCCTTGGCAAGGTCTAACCTGCTTCACTCGCATTCTCTGTTAAAAGGATTTAAGGTGTGTGACATGCCTAATGTAGAAAGAGTGCTTCCAGATGTCTGTTGTGTGGCCATTCCTGGGGAGGAAATGGCGACTCCGCCGGAAGGAAGTCCCGGTGACAGGAGAAGGCAGGAGCCCAGCCGCTCTCAAGGGCCTGGATATATTGGCATTTCTTAGAGTTGATTGTCAGGAAGACAATAGGGTTTCCTTCAGTGCCCCATCCTTTTGTCTTCATTTGCTCTGAGTATTCAAAAGATGACTCAGAAGCTGTGGACTTTCCTACCGAGGGTTTGAGACCCTGCTCACACTGCCTCCCCCTCTGTCTGCTCACCCTGGCCTGGTCCTCCCAACACTGCCTTTTCCTCCAGCACCCAGCACACCTCAGCCAAGTCCCCAAGGTCTTCCCTGCTTTTCCCTTGGGGTCCCACAGCCTCCTGCATCTGACTGACGTCCATCCATACTCTAATATCTCGGTGTGAGCTAGAAGGTATGGGACACATACCTGGACCTCATCTGTAAATCAGACACCTGCTGAGTCCCCTCAGAGGCCCCTCCTTGCAAATTCTGCAAGTGCTTCGACCAGCACCAGACATTGACAGAAAGCCCGACGCACAGTTCAGAAGCTGCCTGGCTCCCTTTGCCCCTGAGCGTGCGGTTCTCCATGAGAACGGAGTTCCACAACCGAAGTGATCCGGGCCACCTGGCCTCTGTTGGCGATGATTCTATTCCACAAGTATCTATCTCCCTGTTGCCCTGGGCCTGGCCTGATGGGGTTTCTAACACTGCCTTGGCGAGCCCAGGCCAAGAAAGGAGACACGTTGCACAGGACTGTCAGGAGATGGAGCTCAGGAGCATGGAGGGCCATGCGGAGTGTGGGGACAGAGAAGGTGGGGAGCTAGCAACCGCCCTGAAAGGCACCCCCAGGGGTTGGGGAGAGGAGAGCTTGGGCAGAGTCCTGAAGGGAGCTGGAGAGGTACCTGTGAATGTACAGTAGGAGAGAGCCTGGGCCAGGTTGATAGCAGCACATGGAAAATGAGGCCAGGTAGGTGAGCTGGGCCATGCACAGAAGGTGGCTCCTGTCCTGGGGAGCAAATGGAGCCTCTCCCGTGACAGAAGGGTTCAGCTCCAGCTGACCTCTCTGGGTGCTGGAGGATGCGGTCACCTCTCTTGGCTTTCACTTGGTCCCTAGAGCAAACCCCAAACGCGGAGAGAAGAGCCAGTTGGCCTAGGGGCCTCAGCCCCCTCCACCTCCGTGAGACCCTTTGGTTTCTTGGCCACTCCTGCCCAAATGAGGCCTTCCTGGAGGTCTCCGGATGAACCCAGCCCGGTGTCTGTGGCTGCCCAGAGTCTGCCCATGCCACTCTTTTTTTGTTTTTTGTATGTATATGTGTGACAGAGACAGAGGGACAGATAGGGACAGACAGCCAGGAAGAGAGAGAGATGAGAAGCATCAATTCTTTGTTGCGGCACCTTAGTTGTTCCTTGATTGCTTTCTCACATGTGCCTTGACAGGGGGGCTACAGCAGACCGAGTAACCCCTTGCTCGAGCCAGCGACCTTGGGTCCAAGCTGGTGAGCTTTGCTCAAACCAGATGGCCCGCGCTCAAACTGGAGACCTCAGGGTTTCGAACCTGGTTCCTCCGCATCTCAGTCCGATGCTCTATCCACTGCGCCACCGCCCGGTCAGGCTGGCCGTGCCACTCTTGAACAGAGAGACAGCTAAGTGGGCAAAGACCCCCTTCTTCCTCTATCTACGCCTTGTCCCCATCATGCTGTGCCTACTCTCACCTGCCTTGCCACCTGCTCCCAGCAAGACCCAGAAAAACAGGTCGTTGCGCCTCCTCCTCCCACTCCCTCCACCCTACCCCCCAAAACTTTTAAGTGCATCAGACACAACGACTGCATTAAACACGATGAATTTTTAAGGCATGAGTTGGCAGGGTTACCATGGCTGCCTCTGCCCTGAGGGGCACACTGCCAAGGATTGATTGAAATAAATAAAACAGATTTACAGTTTTCATACTTGGGAAGCAGAGAGCTGGAAGGGAAGAGGAGCGAGGGAGGGGTGGGGGGAGGGGCTTTCTGAACTTCAGATGAGAGACAACTCCTGCCTCCCCCCGTCCGAATGTTACACTACCCTTTAAATTCCTAAAGAATCCCAGCTGTCAGGTAGGGGCAAGGCCAGAGGGGTCCTTTTCCCGTGGGAATGGCTCTGGGCCCCTGTACTTCCTATGCTTGACATTAGGCCACACTTCAGAGTGATAGCTGTGAGACTCCAGGCATCTCCCAGGAAGCCTGTGTCCCATTGGCCTTGAACCGCTGAGGGGACGTGAGGTGAGGGCCTGTCTCCGTGCTCGGTATTGGCCTGGTCAGGACATGAGCAGCAGGCGGCTGGGATGAATGAAGGAAGGAGGCCAGGCTAGAGGGGTGGAAGTCCTGATAAAGAGCCAGGTGGGGGCAACATGAGGGCAGGGTGCTTCTGTAAGTATCTAGGGCAGTTCGTGGAGATGGCTGACAGACCTTCCTGTGTCAGTGGAAGCCATTTGTTGGGCCTAACCCAACAGGAAGCATCAAATGAAATCACCTACATGCCTGCCACTCAGTGACACTAACCCAGCACAATTCCGGGGGGTCTGGACGGACCCAGGAAGGACTCGTGGAGCTGGGGACATTAAAGAGCTGGGGCACACCTGCCCACCCTGGAACTTGGCATTGGAGGCTAATTCTGAAATGTGTTGATTACAAGGCAACGCCAAGAGGAAGTCAAGGGTTAAAGCAGGACTGGACTGTATTGGTAGCAACTGAGAAAGACCGGGGCTGGGAGGGGGTGGCACCCCCAGCCTTCACACCGTGTGTGTGTGTGTGTGTGTGTGTGTGTGTGTGTGTGTGTGTGTGTGTGTGTGTGTCAGACAAAGGGACAGGAAGGCAGAGAGATGAGAAGCATCAATTTTTTGTTGTGGCTCCTTAGTCTCCTTTAGTTCATTGATTGCTTTCTCATGTGCCTTGACCTGGTGGGGGGGGGGGCACAGCAGAGCGAGTGACCCCTTGCTCAAGCCAATGACCTTTGGGCACAAGGCAGTGACCATGAGGTCATGTCTCTGATCCCACGCTCAAGCCAATGACCTTGGGGTTTTGAACCTGGATCCTCCGCATCCCAGTTCGATGCTCCATCCACTGCACCACCGCCTGATCAGGCCACAACATCTCCCAACATTGGCATCTCTTTCCACTCAAACTGGCTGGGGTCCAGAGTCTCTCCCCACCACGCCGGCTGTTCTGTGCCGTGTATGTGCTGGTGGCCACCCGTTGATGTGGTCAGATTATTGCTTGGGACAATCGAGAAGGGAATCGGCCTTGGAGGAGAAGAGTGCTCTAACCTGCTTCCCCTTCTCTGTAGTCATCGGGGGCCCTTGCCACATCCCTGTCCAGCACCCTTGAGCTGACATGCCATTGGGGCTGTGAGGGCCATGGGCTGGAGGCATTCCTGGGCCCTCCGAGCTGAGAGCTCACCCCAGGCATCCCTGCCATGGGTCGGTCTGCTGCCGCCTTTTGTCTCTCTTTAAAAGGCCAGGCCCAAGGAAGAAGTGGGTAGGGAGAGGAGGGAGCAGCTCGCTTCCCCAGCCTGCCCTCAGCTCTGGGCCAGTGTCAGAACAGGCGGGGGCGTCCGCATGCCCTTACTTGGCGAGGGAGCCGGGGGAGAGCCCCAGAGGCCAGGACAAGCATCTCGAAAATGGGCCAGGGACCTGGGAAGGGTCTGCTGACAGTGCGGATGGGGGAGGCTGTTTCTGGCTGTGCTATCTTTGCTGGGCCTGTTTTCAGAGGGCGCAGGAACGTGGGGTCATGGAAAGAAGTCTTCCACCATCCCCAAAGGCAGAGTCCAGCTTCCCCAGAGTCCACGCAGCAGAGCCAGAATGCTTCTTCCCCAGGAAGGGTAGCCATGCTCCAGCCTCTGGAGGCCCCTCCTCAGTGTGGGGCCCCTGCCCTTGCAGCTGGGCCTGGTCCTCCTGCTGGGGGCTCCTGCCTGTCCCCACCATCTTCACCACCCCCAACCCTACCTCCGTGCCTTTCCCCAGATCCGGCTTGTATCTGTCCTGAGAGGAACTCCCACTCCCCTTCACCTACCCCACTACCTAGACAGGCCTCCTCAGTGCTGACCTGCCCCTCATGTCCTGCCTGGGCTCACAGGATGAACCTCCCAGCAGGGCTGACCGGTGGGGAGAAGCACCTGGTGGCAGCAGCAGCCGCTGCCTCATGCCCGTGGAGAGTGGTGTTCAGTACGGGGCACATCTCCTCCTCCAGACCAAGACTTGGCCTTGCCCAAGTTGGTGGCCTGTCCGGGCCCCTGGAGAAGAAGCAGTGTGTGGCCCCTTTCCCACACCTGAGACAGGGTGAAGGAGAACCAGGCTCCCTGTTGGCTTTCTCCAGGACATGGGTGGGCCTTATTCTGCCCAGTCTAGGCCACACGGCCTCAGGGCATGACTGGCCAGTTTGGAGCCAGTTGTCACCTTCCTCCTTTCACCCACTCTCACCCACATGTGTTACCTAAAACAGGCTGTGGGTGGGTGCCAGATGGGGGTTCAGGAGGGCACCTTCCCCTGTGGGCCAGCCCTGAGGCTGGTGGCCATTCGGGGCTGGAGTCTGCAGCACGGGGGATGCTTGCCCATGTTAGTGTTTGAAGGGGCAGTGACAAGAAACATAGCCTCCTGGCAAGTGTGATGTGGCCACTTCCAGGTGGGCGCTCCTGCGAGTGCCTTCCCCAGCCTGGTGCAGTCCTTCGCCTTTGAGACCACCCAAAGAAGGCAGCGCCATCTCAATACATTAGGGAAAGTGGCAGTCCCTCTCTTGGGTCCTGGGGACTTCAAAGTAGGCTGAAGACAGGTTGCTTCCCTGAGAGCTCCTGGTATGTGACAGAGGGACCAAAGAGAACGCGCCCCCCCCCCCCCCCGCCAGCCTGGCCCCAGACCTGGAAGCAGAGGAACAGCTGTCCAGATAGGTAGCAGGAACCGCAAGGAGTGGAAGGTGGAACCCCGTCCACGCGGACTCCGTCAAGTGTGACGGCTTGGGGCGCACACATGTGGAGCCCGGCCCACCTGCAGCCCTGAGATGGATGAGCCAGGATGTGCCCTGCCAGACCACATCCAGTGTCCTCCCAGCCCACCTCTCTGCCTTGTCCCCAGGCATTTTCTAAGCCATTGTTTCGTGATGAATAGCACTTTTAAGTGGGTATTAAAAATATGGGCAAATATTGAATGCTTGCAAGCTGTGTTCCAGTATGGACGCCGTGCCCGAGAGCCAGGCAGGCCGCTCCCGCCAGGCGGGGGCTCCACAGAGAAGGGACGGCGCAGCAGCCCTGCGTGGCAGCCATCTGCCAGCCCCACCGGGCAGGGACGGCCCCCGGCACCTGCTCATAGTAGGCACCGAGGAGGCAGAGCAGTAAGGAAGGGTACAGGTTCTGGAAGTCAGCTTTTCCAGGTCTGGGTCCTCTCTGTCTGCTTCCCTGGTCAGTGGTGTGACTGGTGGCGGGGTCCTCTGCATGGCGAGTATGGTACGCCCTGCCCAGGGTTGTGTGAGGACTTGGCAAGAGGTCCCCGGGTCTCCCTGGGCAGGGCAGCCCGCCCTGGGTGATAAGGATAGCTTCTCTCTGTGCACCAGAGTGCACACCGCATGCAGGGACCTGCCGGGCGGAGCAGCGGGGACATGCTAGCACTGAGTCTGGGAATGTCTGTACGCCGGCCCGTGAAACCTGAGGTCCGCGTCCACACGACCCCTCCACACTGTCTGCTCAGCAGGGACTGCTGAGCAGCTATTGAGTGTCAGGCCCTCTTCTTAGAATGAGGAACATGAGGGTCACAGACAGGTTCTGGTGGGAGAGACAGCCAGGGACCCAGTAAACGAGTCCATCAACCAGATGATTTGGATAATGAGAGTGACTTGGAGAGAAACAGGACTTGCCTTAGAAAGGGCTGGTGGGAGGAGGGTATGCATTGGACAGAGACCCTGAAGGCTGGATGGAGTTCTCTGGGCCAGGGCAGAGGTCAGGGACAGAAGACAAGTACAGGAGGCCGGTGTGTCATGAGTGAAGGAGAAACTGTGAGAGCTGAGGTTGGAAAGGAGCTGACCAGGACGTGTGGGAGCCTGGAGTCATGGTGAGGGGCTGGATTTTATTTAGATCCAATAGGAAGCCACTGGGGAGTACCATGCTCTGATGGACACTTTTTAAGGGGTGCCCCAGCTGGCGCATCGAGGGTGAATTCTGGCAGTGAGAGAAGAGGCAGGGAGACTGATTCGGAACTGGCCTTGGAGTTGACCAGGCAAGAGATGGCTGACGCCTGCCCTGGGAAGGGGTCACTAAGGGCCAGGAGGAGGCAGAATGTGCTCTTAAGGCAGACCCCTGCCCTAGCTTGCAGTGGACCCAACATAGGGGCCCAGGGGATCAAGGATGACTCCCTGGTTTGGGCCATTTCCTGAGATGGGGACAGCTAGGGACCTAAGAGTTAATGCTGTGGCCCCACCAAGCTTTTTTATTTTTATTTTTTTTTATTTTTATTTTTTTTGTATTTTTCTGAAGCTGGAAACGGGGAGAGACAGTCAGACAGACTCCCGCATGCGCCCGACTGGGATCCACCCGGCACGCCCACCAGGGGCAACGCTCTGCCCACCAGGGGGCGATGCTCTGCCCCTCCGGGGCGTCGCTCTGCCACAACTAGAGCCACTCTAGCGCCTGGGGCAGAGGCCAAGGAGCCATCCCCAGTGCCCGGGCCATCTTTGCTCCAATGGAGCCTTGGCTGCGGGAGGGGAAGAGAGAGACAGAAAGGAAGGAGGGGGTGGGGGTGGAGAAGCAAATGGGCGCTTCTCCTATGTGCCCTGGCTGGGAATCGAACCCGGGTCCCCCACATGCCAGGCCGACGCTCTACCGCTGAGCCAACCGGCCAGGGCCCCACCAAGCTTAAAGTGCCTGTTGTAGCCCATCTACCGGGCAAGCGGCTGTTCCAACCAGAGCTCAGTGGGGTTCCAGAGGTGCATATGGGAGCCACTAATTTAGAGGCAGCTTTGAAAATAATTTGCATGGGACCAGATGCCGCCACCAAGAGACACAGACCAGGAGAGCTGCCACAGCACTAGAAGGAGAGGAGCCATTTGAGGGGGACAGGAGCACCGAGAGCAGGGTCACTGGTGGCCAGAGAGGAGCGTTTCCAGAAAACTCTGCCACCCTTGACCTTTTATAGCGCTGTCAGTGTGCTGCGGTTCTTAGGATGCTGTCAATGAGGCCTTGCTGCCCTTTTCTCACTGCCACCCCTTTGCCTATCCTTCCCCGCCCTCCCCAGCCATCCCCACGGGCCTGTGATCCCTGGAGAGCGCTGCCTGGCAGCAGGCTCAGCTGTTGGCCCCTGTCATGGAGACGGCAGCAGCTGCAGGCGATGGGCATTTGTGACCATTTGTCAGAATGCTCCGCTTCCTCCCCAGCCTGCCCTTCTGGAACATTTCTATGTCATGGCCCTGGAGACGGGGCCCATCTAGGGCTGGGAGGACCAAGAGGGGACAGGAAGTGCTGTCTGCACTCTACCGAAGGGCCGGGCTCTCTCCTGTGAGCTGGCTGTGACCCCCACCCATGGTACCAGAGGGCTACCCAAGCAGGGGTCCCTTTCGCCATGGACTGTGCGCCCCAAGCAAGCTGCCACTAGTCTGGGCCGCTGCCCTCTAAGTAGCCCCTATTGTACAGGTAAATATTGCTCCCGATGGGGAGGTAAAGACGTGGCATAGACAGTGGGTCACCCAGCTGGTCAGGAGCACTAAGCTCTGGGACCTCTGTCCACCCCCCACCTATACCAGGCTATGGCAGAGCCCTGGTAGCCTGCTCTTACCCACACACACCCTCCCCCGACCCACACCCCCAACAACCTTGTTTTGATTTCTCTGGTGGTTTCTTGCCCAAGACTGCTGGTTCCAGATGGGCCTAGGCTGGAGCCGGCCTGTCCACTGTTTGCACTTCGTGGTTTGGGATTTTTTCGGGCCTAGGGTAGGGAAGAATGTTCTCCAGCCGGGCCCCAAGGCATGACTGGTATTTAGAGGAAAGCAGGAAACCAGTCTCTGATAATGCGGAGTTTACTGTGAGTTCAGTGACCTGGGATGGACACTGAACTCAGACCCTTGTCCCCACCAGCCCCAGGCATGGTCTGTGATGCTTCCCTGGAGCAGAGACTGTGAGTCGGGCAAACAGACGGGAGACAGGCAGGGGGCACGGAGGGGCACCCCACCCTCCTCACCGGCCACTCGCCCACTCCGGTGCGGCGCCTCCCTGCTCAGAAAGCCTGGACTCCCAACAGGCAGGGCCCTGCGCGTCCCCCCAAGGCCAGGCTCCACGGCACGGGGACAGACGCGGGAGGTCACCAGGCTTCCTCTGAGCCCGTCCTTGAGACCCACCTGTTACTATGGACGTCGCCTTGGCCCACGGACCTTGAAAAACTGTTTTTCTCTATTCCCTAGGTTCTGTGTTATACCTTTTGTAAAATGGAGCCTCCTTTCCACCACACCCAAGCCTTATCCCCCCCCAGACTCTCACTAGAGAAGAGAGTGGAAAGGCAAAGTGGCCTAACTAATCCCGTGACCTTGGTCACGTCACTTTGCCTCCCTGTGCCAGAGCTAAGCATCTGAACAGCGAAGACAAAATTCAGGGTTGTCATAGGGTTCGCTCATCCCACAAGTGCCTCCTCAGCCCTGGCAGGCACCTCCCAGGTGGGGGTTGCAGTGTGAACAGCCCCAGGTGGCTCTCAGGGGGAGTGTGTCAGATGAAGAGAAAGTCTATCCAGGAGAGTAAAGTGGGGGGGGGGGGGCAGAGAGCACCATGGTACACGGGAGACCAGGCAGGTGGCTGGGGACCTTCACCACATTGGGAGCCAGAGGCCCTGCTATTCTGAGAACTGCACTTCCTGGCCTGGGACAGAGTCAGGGAGGGGGGGTAAATACAGTCTGTGGGGCTCTGGAGTTGCTGGGCTAAGATTTTGGGAGGTGTGGAGCCAGGCCCCTTTGAACAATGCCCAGTGTCCCCCACAGCAGCCCCAGGAAAAAGCAGGTTTGACCAGGAGGAGGGTCCCGAGTTGAGGCCCAAAGGTTCCCTGACTTGCTCTGCCTGCTCTCCAGGCAGCTGTGCCTCCTGCTGAATGCGGAGAACATCTTCCACTCGATGGCAGACATCCTGCTCCGAGAGGAGGACCTCAAATTCGCCTCAACCATGGTCCACACCCTCAACACCATCCTGCTCACGTCCACAGAGCTGTTCCAGCTGAGAAACCAGCTCAAGGACCTGAAGACTCCGGTACGTGTCCACAGGCTCTGGCCCCGGGTTTAACGTGTGTGCCCATGGGCACTCCACTGTGCCAATCCATCCTCAGCCCAGTAGGTTCTCGGGGAGGAGACGGGATGAAGCTGGGGTGTTCCTGGCCCAGTGTAAAGGACAGACGCCGGGCTGCTGGCGGGAGTGATTCACAGCTGGCTCCCTTGGAGCACTGCTGCAGCGGGCTCTGCCCACAGGGGGCTCTAGGGCCCACATGCCCTCCCCGACCCATTGACGGCTGTGCCTTTCTTACTCATTGACACCCACTCCCACCCTGGCACTGCCCCTTGCACACAGAGTGGGTTCAGTTCTGGGCCCGTGAGGAGAGACCCAGCAGGGTGATGCCCTCTGGGTGCTACCATCCTCTGAGGGTCAGGCCTGTGGGTGTCACCCTGTGGGAGATCGGGGGTTACTGCCCTCTTTGCCCTCCTCCTAGGGCCCCACCCTGCTCTCCCCCAGCTAGACCCGTCTGTCTCAAAGGCACCCTGTCGGAAGCCAGGGTGTCAGCGCTGCCTGTCCCAGGCCCTGGGTGAGAGCCCATCAGGGCTGGTCAGAGAGCAAGGAGGCACTCATTTCCCTGCCTTCCTGCTCTGGGGGCCATGGTCAAGGCCGTGCTCAATCCAGGGATGGAGGCTGAGCTCAGAGGACTTCCAGGGGTGGCCACCATCCTGAATGTGCCGGGGCTCCAGGGGTTTTGTTCCCCAGTCTGGGGGACCCTTCCCAGCTCAGACCGTGCATCCGCCCCTCTCAGGGAGCCCCAAGGACATCCAAGCCTGGTCTGAGGGCATGTGGGTCAAGAGGCTCGGATTGATCCAGGCCACACCTCTGCCTTCTTCCTGTAGTTCCTCTCAGACATTCGCAGAGGCCTTAAGAATGTTCCTCAGGACAGGGGCTCCCCTGAATGTGGGCTCCACTCCTGGGCCGGTTCCGAGTGCAAGGTGGGCCTGGGAGGGTGGAGATACGGCGTTTGAAGATGAGGAGTGTTCTGCAGGGAACACCCTTCCGACCTGCACTCTGCACCCTCCCATCGCATCCCCCCACCTTGGCCCCCACAGGCTCCGGGACCACAGGGCCCTGGAGAGGACAATTACTGTTATTTGCCAAGAGCAAAGCTGCCAGCACAAAGGCCAGCTCACTCCGCACCAGGCCCTGTCGCCACCACCACCACCGGCTCTGTGGGGCCGGGAGTAATGACAGGGTCTGAGGAGGAGCTGTCAGCATTTCCTTTGTGACAGCACACTCCCAACTCGGCTGCCAGACGGCTCGGCCTGCTGAGCTGGCTCCTGACTCTCCGAAGGGGCCCTTCCTTCTCAG
The DNA here is from genome assembly GCF_036850765.1 of Saccopteryx bilineata. Taxonomy (NCBI): domain Eukaryota; kingdom Metazoa; phylum Chordata; class Mammalia; order Chiroptera; family Emballonuridae; genus Saccopteryx; species Saccopteryx bilineata. The sequence goes on from NC_089498.1 coordinate 23,658,811, forward strand.
GTCCACATGCAGACCCCAGGCAGGGAGGAGCTGGGCGTGGGGGGCTTTGCTAACTGCTCACCCCTCTCCTCCCAGGAGAGCCAGAACCTGTTCTGCTGCCTGTACCGTTCCTGGTGCCACAACCCAGTCACCACGGTGTCCCTCTGCTTCCTCACCCAGAACTATCGGCACGCCTACGACCTTATCCAGAAGTTGTATCCTTCGCTGTCACTATTCTTCTGGTCCAGCCCCTGAAGGACAGGCAGGGCCAGGTGCTCCCTTCCTGCGGGCGCGTGGGCCTCGGCCGTGCTCCGGCTCACGCCTGCACCTGCCGCAGGATGGGTTCCTTGAGGGATGTTTTTGCTGTGGGCAGCAAACGGCCATCTGGGGCCTCGTGGAAGGGAGCTGGCCCTGGAGGAAGCTCGCTGGTGATGGGGCTGAGCAGACCATGTGGGTGCGGGAGCCCTGGGGACAGGCAGGCGCGCAGCGGGGGGCAGGGCAGGAGAGCAGGTTTGGGAACTGGGAGGAGGCGCCGGGCTGCAGCCGCAGCGTAGATGAAGCCTGCAGGCTTGAGCTGAGTGTGGGCTGGAGAGGAGCCTCAGGACCTTCAGGGGCCACAGAGTGGAGCCAGCAGATGACAGAGCGCAGGAGAAGTGGGCTGGACGGGAGGCGGCGGGAAGAGGGAAGAAGCCAGCGCACCTCAGGGCCTGCCTCAGCGACAGGCATCGTGGTCAGGCTCTGTTTAAAACACTAACGCAGACCAGCCTCCGCTGCGAATGCCTGGTGTGTGACCCTGGATTGGGGAGCCGCGTAGGATGCGAAATTGGACTCCTTTCCCGGTGGGCCTGGAGTTGGGGGCCTGAGGTGTCTCCTTTGGGGGTCAGCTGTGGCCTTGTCCGGCCCCTCGGGGTGCCTGCTCTCCTTCCACAACCTACCTTTGCTTCTCGGTTGTTGGTGTGACCTAGGGACCACAGGCCTCACGTGTGCCGCAGCCCTGACCTGGGCCAGGCTGACGGGCATCCACTCAGGCAGGAGCAGGGCCTTTCTCGCCCGGCCCTCCCCCACAGGCTGCAGGGCCGCGATAAGAGCCTTTCAGAGCCCAGAATCACTGAGGAGAGAGCTGCCACAGCACAGCCCGAGCGCCCGTGCAAGGGAGACGGCTGTGCTGTTTTTCATTTAGAGGGACACAAAGGCAAAGAGGAGAATAGACTCGTGTCCTTCGTATGTGGATCCGGCTTAGGCAGAAGCAGGCTCTGGGCCTCGGAAGCCGGACCCGGAGGGAGGAGGGTGGCTCTGGGCCGCTGGGTCAAGCCTCAAGGTCCCAGGTCTCCCTGTGCCCCCACCCCAGCTGAGGCCCCTCACAGAGACTGTCCTGGCTCAGTGGACAGGCTTTCCTTGACTGCCTGCCCAGTGGGGACCTGGAGGTCACTGTGGATTTCCTCACAGAGGTGGACAAGCTGGTGCAGCTGATCGAGTGCCCCATCTTCACATGTAAGGGCCTCTGGCTTCTAGCTGGCCTGGGGTCAGACAGGGGCGAAGCCACATTCGGGGGGGGGGGGAGCAGTCATCCCAGGGATACTCCGGAATGTCAACAATTTAAGACCAGGAAGGACAGTCAGGGCTGAGGAGACCAGACAAGACAAGGTTGAGACAGACGGCATCAGAACATGGGTCCTGCCCATGAACCTCAAGGTGAGTCTTGCAGACACACCAGCACCGACAGCAAACCCACCTGAAGGTTAATATCCATGCTGGGGAGAACTGGAGCTGTGCTGTCAGGGGACATGGGGGCAGCTGGCCCAGGGCTGTCCCCGGCCCCTCCCTCCAAGCATATGACGCTCTGCCCTGGCCCTGGAAGCTGTGGGGACCCTGGGCCTACCTGCACGTGCTCCCCTGTGCCCGGGAGCCCACACTCGTGTCTGCAGAGCAGAGCTGGCATTTGCTGAGAACTGATGGGCGAGAGCTGCCTAATCGTAACACCCAGGCTGAATGTGCAAAAGTGGCAGCTGGCCGGGTGAGCCGAGCTCTTGGCGCCTCCGATATGGGGCTGAGTGAGACTCGTGTGCTTACAGGCGGCGGGGAAGCCAGGAGCCAGCCCTGCTGCGGGCCACCCTCCTACCAAGCTGGCCACCCAGCCCTCCTGCTCTCTGGCAGCGCATCTGACCTGCCCAGGCCGACGGAGGGGCTGAGGGCAGCAGCCCTTACACCCATCCAGACAGAAGGCAGCTCTCCATAGAGCCCGGCCCCGTGCTGATGGCTGCCTGGGAGACAGAGTGGAGGGAGACCCTGCTCCCTGTGGAGTGCGCGCAGCCTGTCCCATGTGGTCTCCTGACCTGACATCTTGCTTCCCCAGGGTCCTCCCAGGGCAGCCAGGCATGTGCTGCCCTGAAGTCAGATCGAGCCGGACCCTAGAAAAACTACAAGCATTTTCCTTCCGGGCCCAGGGCTTTGTTGCGCAGCAGGTGCACCCTGGTCCTGCCCAGCACCCATTCCAACCCTTGGTTGCCTAGATCCCACTGGTTGCTGGCTTGGCCCCAAAACCCCAGCTTCCCCCAGGCTCAGAGGGAGGGTTGGACTCAGATAGGCCCACTTCTGCTGGAATTGCAAGGCTTGGGGACAGCTGCTCAGGTCTCCACTGGTGGCTCCTGCCACCTAGAGCAAGAGGAGGGGCGGGGGGCTGCTGCTTCCTGGCTTGTCCTGGCCCCAAGGCCTGTCTGCTCCTCTCGCAGCATCAGCCTAGAGCCTGCACAGCTGCTGCTGGGTGGCCTGGCCTCTCCTGGAGTACGTGTCCCATCCTCCACAAGGGACACCCTGGCCAGGCCTAGAAACGTGAGGAGGTGGAAGCCTGTGGCTCTCCTAGAAGGGCTTAGAGGAGAGCGGGCTAGGTCTGTGTAGTTGGGAGGGATGCTGGGCAGGGGCAGGGGTGTGCCTCCCGTCTCGAGGGTGGGGGCGGCCAAGTAGTGTCTGAGGTGGATTCTGAAGCCCCTAGCAGGCACTCCTGGGCTTGGTGTGTGTGTAAGCCACACACGAAAGCTTTTTCCATCCTGCCCTCCCTCAAAGCTGTCCTAATCCCGTCTCTCCGACTCACCCTATTTATAGCTCTCTGTGCTGGCACGTGGGGAGCAGACAGGGGAATCTGCTACAGTAAGGCCCCGAGCCCCTCGTTACCAGGGAGGCGGCAAGTGGGGGGAGGGGGCAGGGGATCAGGCCCAGCAGCAGGTTGGGCGTCACCAGGCTGAAGTGTCTGTTGGGAAGATCAGACAGACAGGCAGGTGATGGGTAGGAAGAAAGAATGATGAGATCATGGGGACAGCTAAGCGCCCCGGGACGGGGGCAGGAGAGCCTGGCTGTTGAGGAGCCCCCGCCTTGTTCCGTGTCACGGCCACCTGGCTGGCCCTCCCCTGGCCAGGCAGAGATGTAGTGAAGGGCGGTGCCAGGCCCCTGACCTCTGCTTCTCTGCAGATCTGCGCCTGCAGCTGCTGGACGTGAAGAACAACCCGTACCTGATCAAGGCCCTCTACGGCCTGCTCATGCTGCTGCCCCAGAGCAGCGCCTTCCAGCTGCTGTCCCACCGGCTCCAGTGCGTGCCCAACCCCGAGCTGCTGCAGACCGAGTGAGTGCGGGACAGCGAGCCGCCGCTGCCTCCGAGCAAGTCAGGGCCAGAGGGGCCTGCCGGGGTCTCCCTTGCCTGGGCATCACACCCTTCTGTCACTGCAGACCCTGCCCACTCCACAGCCACTTGTCCACGGGCCTCTCGTTTCCATATCAGGACACCAGTGTGGGGGATTCTGGGAGTGGGTGGTGTGCAGTGGTGAGACCTTCTCTAAGAACCAGGGTTGAATGCGTACAGAGTCACCCAGACAGAGGTCTCTGGAAGAAGCTCCAGGAGGGGGAGGAGTTGGAGCCCCAGCTCAGAAACTGTCCTGGGTGGCAGATGGGCCCGGCAGCTGAACAGGGCCTAGCCCTGGGCCTCAGACAGTCCTCCCCTCCATCTATGGCAGAGGCTCGGCCTAGGCCACTGAAGACCCCCCTTGCTGGGACCTTTGAAGCCAGCCCCCCCTGGGTGGGTGGGAGGTAGGGTGCACCAGTGGCCGCACTGCTCGGGTCCTGCCCACAGGAACGGGCACTAGAAACACCTGCGCCAGGAGGTCCAGCACAGACAGCTCTGGCAGGAGAGCTGCAGCCCCTGGGGTGTCCAGTCTCCCACCCGACCCACTGCTGGCCTGGCCCCCAGAGGCTGTTGGGCCATGTCTATATTTGGTAACCTTGGAGGCTTTGCCTCATCCACAGGCATTTGGCATCCGAGATGGAAAATTTCACTTGTCAGGTCGCCATGGAAACAAGCAGAGCCACTGAGAAGATTTACGCTGAATGGAGCGCGCCCAGCTTGCATCAGATGCCCTGTGTGTCTAGAATTCCCTCCCAGGCTGTTCAAGCCACACGGCAGGCCTGGCGCCTCGCTCCTGTGAAGAGCCTCGGGCCTTTGCCATTGGGACGGACACAGGCGGCCTTGAGATGGGCCTGCCCAGTACTTAGCCCCTGATCCAAACCCTGCACCCTCCATTCCACTGGGCTCAGGCTCCCACCACCCCTCCCACCCGCCTGGTCGCCCCACAAGCTGGGTGCGGGCACCTGACTGGTTGTCTGCCCCAGGCCAGCTGAAGGGGCTTGAGCCCTGAGTAAGAGTGGTCCCCAGACCGAGGCCCAGCTCCTGCTCATCCTGACCCCTTCTGCCAACAGCAGCTCATGGGGGTAGCAGTGCTAGGCACTGTCCCAGCTGCTCATGGTGCCACCGCGTCATCCCCAGGGAGCAGCGTGCAATTGGGTTTACGCTGGGGAGAAAGGCCCTGCAGCCACACTGCTGTGCTGGCCTTGCCTCTGGACTGGCCTTTCTGGTACCTGGTGGGTGTCAGGGTCACCCTGGCAGGCACCTAGGAAGGACGGTGCAGTGGGAGGGGCGATGGAGGCAGGAAGGTCTTCTTCCCTCCCTTTCGGGGACCAGCCTGCCTTCCAGGGGGAGGCCTCCGGACCAGGCTGTGGACCCTGAGCTGCTAAGGGCAAGTCCTTTCTTCAAGCTCTGCCCACTGTATCTCCTCCTTATCTCAGAACAGTCGGATCCTCCTGGCATGCCCCCAGCCAGGGTAGGGCAGGCTTGCCCAGGAAGCTCAGAAAATGAGCATTCCTTTAGGATCTCCCATGGTCAGGGAAGTCTGGGACAGGGGTTGAGGCAGTTCATAGGCCTGGATTAGGATCTGACCTGAGGTCTGTGACCCTAGGCAAGCCACACAACTTTCTCTGGGTTTCATCAGTAAGTGAGCGTTTGAACTAACTGGGTGCTTGAGGCTCTGCCTGCCTTCAGAGCTCTGGGTTCCAGCTGTTTTTAGTAAGGCGCTTGACAGAGCTACCATAGGGACAGGCAGGGAGCAGCAGGTGAGGAAGGGGCCTCAGGAACAGCTGGGGGAGGGGTTGGGTTGCAGGGTTGGGCTCAGGGGGACAACTCACACCCTGGAGGGGGGCTGAGGACAGTCCCTGTCCCGGGAGAGGCAGGCAGCTGGAAGACAGCATCAAGTTGCCCGACAGGCCTGCGAGCAGGGAACAGCTGAGGGAGTTGGCGCTGCTCGCCTCTCCCTCGTCCTGTGTGCTCAAGGCGCCAGCAGGGCTGGGGGTGGCCGCTCAGGCTTCCAGTCTGCTCCCCAAAGACCTCCTTGGTGAGGCTGGAGGCACCCTTTGAAGGAAAAGCTGATGGCACTTGCCAGCAGTAGCCTGGTGACAGGTGCGTGGGTGGGGTAGGCAGGAGAGCCCACTCTGCTTTCTGGAATCCCAGCTCTGTGCTGCTGGCTGGGTGTCCTCCAGCCGCTCACTGCCTGAGGGTCGTTGTCAACATGAAAAGAGCACAAAGGACCTGGGCAGTGGCTGTGCCCCTCCAGAGGCAGGGAGAAGAGCCCTGGCCTCCAGGCTCTGAGGAGACCATCCCCGCCCCCTGGGACATATCCCTTGCTCCCAAGATCTCAGGCCAGGAGAACTTCCCCCAGGGAGCTGAGTCACTGGGGGCAAGACTATTTGCCACCACAAGGACCAGAGAGCAAGGTGCAGCCCAGTCCTCCCAACCCCTACCCCTTCCCTGGCCACATCTTTGCACATCATCCTGGGTTTGCCATTCACTGCCAGCAGCTCCATGGAAACCCCTCCTCTCAGTCCCTCCTTGGGACCTAATGCTTTGGTTTTCCAGGAGTATGGAGGGGGCAGCATAAAGATGCGTGGACACCCAGCGTCAGACGACGTACTTCAGTGTCATTTCTGTGGCCTCCCGTTTCCAGGCCTGGGATGGAGTAGCATCCGGCCACCCCCTGAAGTTAGAGGTCCAAGCTCCAGGCTGTCCCTCAGTCTCCTTAGAAGCCCAGGTTTCTCTCTTGGGATAGTGGCTGACAAGGAGCTCCCTCCCCTCTTCCCAGGACAATTGAAAGCAGCCACCAGAGTCCAAAATGCTGCCTGGTCTGCCCCCTTAGAGCGGGCCCCACTTTGTTGATCTTTGTTGAACTAACATGGCCAGAGCCCCAGCCCGGAAGGCAAGGCCTGAGGCCCAGGCAGGAAGCAACCACAGCTACCAGGTAAGGTGTTTGCAGATGCTACACCTTCACCAGAAAGGCAAGAAGAAACAGGCCACGTAGGGGTCCAGGTGGCCATCTAAAGGCTCCAGATGACAACCCAGTCATGGGAAGGGTCCCCACTGTCCCTGTTCCAGCCCCAGCAGCCCAGGGGATGGTCAGCGACGCCCCGTCAGGCTCAGACCATTGGTCGCCTGTACCTTAATGGATGCCAGGATCACTGCTGAGAGTTCCATTTGGGTGAAGCACCACTGTGTTCCCAAAAACGAACTGAGCAGCTCATGTGCCCCAGGCCTGTAGCTGCTGGGCCCTGGCTGACCTCACCTCAGAGGGCAGAGTTGTAGCCCAGTGGCTGCCCATCAGGTACCTAGGCAGGGGCTGGGCACCAGGGGCAAGTCTGGAGGAATCCCCACAACAACTCTGGGGAGGCTCCTGTGGCCACCCCCCTTTACAGATGAGGAAACTAAGTCACATATCCAAGGTCAAATGGCTAGAAAGCGGAGTGGTCGTGTTACTATTGGGCTGGGTCTGTCTAGTTCCTGTGCTCAGTTGATGCCCAGACACCCCCTCCAACCCCCATACTGGGGTCTCTTCATGAACTCACAGGACTCAGGGACTCTCCTGAACAGCCCATAGCCTTCATGAGACCCCTGTTTAGAGTTCCAACAGCCACCAGGCCTCAGGAGCTGGAGGAGGGAACTCGCCAGCCACACACATCTGCTTCCTCAAGCCAGTGAGGTTAAGGGAAGGAGGAGGAGTCAACCATGACACTGCTGGAGGGGTGGTTAGGAATGGGACCAGGGCCTAGGGGGATGTAGTGGTCTGAAGGGGCAACAGGGCTACCACACTGCATAACTAGCAAGCACCAGGCCCAGTGTAATTGTGCCGTTGTGCTGCTGTACTGAACAATGGGAGGGTGGGAGCAGCAGGAGTTGTAGGAGCCACCAGCATGCCCAGTGATCAGACCAGCTTCCCTTCCCCAGGGACAAGGAGTGCCTGCAGGCTTCTGAGCCCCCACATTCAAAAGTAGATGTCCTGCCAAACTGGGGGCCCCGTAGAGACTCCAGCCATCCCTGTTGGCCCTAGCCCTAGCCTGGCCCCATAGAAAAGGCCAGGCTGCCTCCTCCCCCTATCCCTGGACCCTGTTCAGGTCCCAGCTGGCTTCCTGGCTGGCTGCTAGCCCTGGCTTTCACCCCAAAGGGAGCCACTCGTAAACAGGAAATGCTTCCCAATGCAATGCCTGCTCTGGGCGCTGTTGCCAGCCCACGGCTGAAGGCCATATCCAAGAAGCAGTGTTGACTGGTCTCAGCAACTGCAGAAGAGGGGGTGTTCTTGGGCTCCTCAACACTGCCGGGCTGTTGGGGAAGGGTTGCTGAGCCTGAGGCAGACAGACTCACGGGGCTTGAGTGCTACCAGCCTGTGGCGCTTCCCCCCTTCATCCTGTAGCCCCCACATGTGCTGAGACATTGACACAGGGCCCTTGTGCTCCCTCTCCCCAGAGACAGTCTGAAGGCAGCCCCCAAGTCGCAGAAAACAGACTCCCCCAGCATCGACTATGCAGAGCTGCTGCAGCACTTTGAGAAGGTCCAGAAGAAGCACCTGGAAGTGAGGCACCAGCGGAGTGGGCGTGGGGATCACCTGGACCGGAGGGTTGTCCTCTGACAGACCTGGCGTGGAAAAGGGCATAAGGAGTGGTCCCCAGGAGCACTTGGGATCTTCAGGCCCTTTCCCCATGGAGCCCAAGGACCTGCATCAAGGGCAGGGCTGGCCCTGCCACCAGCCTGATGGGGGTGGGGGCTTAAGGGTATTCTGTCCACCCAAACTCCTCTCACAGCCCAGCCCCCAGCACTGTCCAGCATTCAGCTAGAGCTGGCTTCCACCAGGATGGGACCACAGCCTCAGACATCACCTATCCTCTGGAATAGGTCTCTTTCTAATGCCCTCTTGTAAAAGAGCTTGACCTCCCTAGCCCACCAGCGCTCTGGCCTCATGCGCTGTGTGCACACAGGGGCCAGTACAGAGGTCTGTATGAAAGATGCATCCCTGTCCCAATAAAGAAATGACAGAAAACCTCAACCTGCACCTGCTGCTTCTTCCCACTGGCATCTGCCCCAGGACCTTGCCACCTATCCTGGAGAGCCCAAGGAGTGCTAGCTGCACTGGGAAAGTCTGGTCACTACAAACTTACTTGGCAGGTGTGGGCCCAGGGAGACCCAGCTCTCATTCCTAGGATTTGCTCCTCCTTCCTGGAGACCACTAAGCACTGACCTGCCTGGAATCCTGAAAGCTTCCCAGCTACCTGACTTGTCCATCCTGATTCCCTTGGAGGCAATGGGACATGGGCTCATTGGACAGGTGAACTGAGCTCACCTAAAGAGTTTCTGAATGAAAGGGCATTTGCACACTGCAGAGCTCTGCAGATCACAGGGGATGGTAAGGAGGAACCAGACCAATGCAAGGTTTGGCTAAATGAGTTGCATGTGTAGACCTGGGTTAGACCCTGAAGCCTCATGTTGGTCTAACACCTCCTAAGTGACTCAGGGTCCTTGGAGTGGAAGAGAAAGCTTTTTCCTAGAGCCCCAGCATCTCTGAGACGGTGGGTTTTATTCCTGGAGACACCAAGAGTCAGGCTGTACTGGCTCGTGCACACGTGTGCGTCCACACACACGTGTGCCCAGGGACTGGGGACGCGGCCCCCTTCTGCCCTACTGGTCTGACAAGGTCCCCACCCCAAAGAAGAAAGTTGTCTAAGGACCAGGACACTACTAACCCTAAAAGCCTGGCCTCAGGCACCCCATCCAGGTGCACCGGCGCCTCTTGGAAAAAGAGCCAAAGAACTTTTCTGAAGGAGGGTCAGAACTCGACTGTGCCGGGGATGAAAAGCCCCATGGCGGGAGGCCCTCGGGACACCTTGCACTCCCGCGGCGTGTGGTGTGGGCGTCCAACGGGATGCTGCGAGGGGACCCCAGCCCTCCGCAGGTCCGCTCAAAGCGCAGAAAGCCCCCGGCGGGAGACCAAATGATTAAAAAAAAAAAAAACTGCGATGAGCCCCTACCCGTGGACCGTCCCACCCCCGCAGGGTGGCCCGCGGGCCCCGCCCCAGCGCCGCCCACGACTCGCGGAGGCGCCCGCGCCGCGGGCCCTGCTTGCCCGACCAGTCTGGTCGCGCTGGGCTCGGATTTCAAAGCCGCGGTGCCTGGCGGCGAACGGGCCTGCGCCCGCCCGGCGGTTCCCACAGCCCCTCCCGCCGCGCACCCCCCCCCCCCCGCGTCCCCCTGCGCCGCGCCCACGTGACGCCCGCGCCGCGGCGGCTCCGGTTACCGCCGCCTCAGTCCCCGCGCCGAGGCCGCGCCGTCAGCTGCCCGCGCCGCGCCCCCCGCGCCGCCGCCAGCCCCGCCACGACATGGCCCGCGCCGCCCCGCGGCGGCCCGCAACCCTGGAGCGCGGCGCGGCCGGGCGCTGAGCGCGGCCCCCAGGCGGCAGGCCCGGCCGGGCCCGGAGCGAGCGCCCGCCGCCGCCCGGCTTCCCCGGGCCGGCTCCCCGCGCCCCGCCCGCGCTCTGCCGCCGCTTGGCCCGAGCATGGAGACGGCGGAGAAGGAGTGCGGCGCCCTGGGCGGGCTCTTCCAGGCCATCGTCAACGACATGAAGGTAACGGGGTGCGCGGGTGCGGGTCCCCGTGGGGCGCGTGGCGGCGGGCAGCCGTGCCTGCTGTGTCTGTGCACCGCGGGGTCCGTGTGTCCTTGTCTAGCTTTCTGAGCGGGGCTGGCCTGCGTCTGCTGTGTGCCGGGGGCTCCGGGCGCCTGTTTGGGGGGTGTTGGGGTGTCCGTCGGTCCCGAGGTCTGTGCTCGGGGTCTCCCGGATCGCAGCGCCCCCGTGGGTTCGCGAGCGGAGCCTGTGTACACCCGGGCTCCCTGCGCCCCAGATCCTCACAGCATGAATGGGGTTTGGCTCCTGGGGCAACTCAGTGGACCTTTAACCAGGTACCGGGTCTCTCCGCCTCCTCCCCCTAGCGATGCCCCCCCCACACACACACACACACCTCTAACGCTAGCCTTGGAGCCCAGACAATGCTGTCACCGCCAAAGCAGGAGAAAATAATCAAGCGGAGAATCATTAACTCCTTCCCCACCGGCCTTGGTCACTGTGCCCGACCCTGCTACTGCCGCCCTGGCCCCGGCCCCCCCACAGCGACCCCAGGAAGCTCTAGGACTGCAAGGTCTCCAGGCTGAGTGCCCCTGCATCCCAGGGCCTCCATGGGAGGAGGCACGGAGAGGGTTGGGATTTATAGAGCTACCCCAGGGGAGGGCCTTCCCTAGCCTACTTCCACCCCAGGCCTCACCTCCATCCCTTCCCCACGATTGCCCAAGGTCAGACTGGAGCAAGCCACTGGCTCCTCGCCCACCACTGGCTCACCAGGTGGGGAAACTGAGGCCTGGGAATGGCTCAAGGTCATTTAGGAGACTGTTGGACACTGTTCCTGACCTCGCCCCTTATTGCTGATGTAGGAGGCCAGGGGCATCCTCTCCCCAGAGAGGGTTTGGCAGAGCTGGACGATGACCAGAGAGGAGGTCCAGCTCCAGTGACAGGATGGGGGGCGGGAACCGGCCTTTCTACCCTTCTCTTTTGGGGTGAGGAAAGAGCAAGGAAGAGAACTAGGTTCCCCACGGGAACTCCTGAGAGCCACCACCAGCTCAGCCTGTCACACACTTCCAAGTGCACAACACACAGTCCCATGGTGACATCACAGGTGATACCACAGGCCCAGGAGAAAACATCACTCATGAAGGTGCAGCCTGCCTCACACTAAGGCAGCCCCATCAGGGGGTGGAGGGTTACAGGCATGCCAGGGGGTCCTGGTGCTGCCAGGGAATGTTCTCAGGTGCAGCTGCCAGGTACCTGCCTCCCCAGAAGAGGCCTGACCCACCCCTCGGCCTGGGACTACGGACAGAGGGCATGTAGGTGCCCTCTGCCCCCACATGGGCTGCCTCCCCTAAGACCTTCATCCCTTCCAAGCCCACCTCTGGGCCCTTCTGCTAGCCCTCTACTCTCAGCAGCTCCTGCCGCCCTATGGATATCACAGCCCTGGCACCAGGATCCCCTCCGGGGGCCAGGTAGCCCAGACCACCCTCATCCCGCCACCTCCAGGACCGACACCCTCCCACTAGCAACCTGTCCTCAAGCACTGCAGAGAGCAGCAGCTTTTGCTCAGAGAAGGGGGCAGGACTGCTTCCTCCCTCTCCGACATGTTTGCAAGGAACTTTGGGATGAGACAGAAGGGAATGGGCCCAGATTGTAGCAATGGATTCAAGCAGGATTTTCTGACAGGTGGAGGCAAAATGGGAGAGGTTTCACCTGGGGTGATGCCAAGTACAGATACTCTACTGCCTATGACATATGCATGTGTTCCAGCCAGGGACAGAGCAGGGGACTGGGCCACCTGGAGACCCATCACCTGGCTGTAGGTGGCAGCGTCTGGCTCTTCCTCAGAGGGTAGCTATGTCGAGGGAATAAGTTTGCCCCATGAGGCTTCCCCACAGCATGTCCACAGGTCCTACAAGAGCCCACCCTGGCCCTTCTGAAGGCTCAGACCCTGGCTTGAGGGTTGGGGGAGGGCTCTACAAGCTGTTCCTGGAGCCTGGAAGGTGTGGAGCAGGGCACCCACTCAGGGATGAGGACGGGGCTCTCAGGAGCTGCCCCTGCCTACTGTGCCTCACTGAACTTGGCTCATATGCCCACTGAAGTCCAGAGCGGGACAGGGACTCACCCAAGATGATGGGACTGGGCTCTGCCTTGGCCCCCGCCGGCCTGGGCAGCACCTTCAGCAGAGTGAATGGGCCTCCACCCAGCACTGGCCTGTTCAGAAAATGGGGTCATACTTTTTGCCTACTCTCAAGAGTGGGGAATGTCACCCAGACACAGAGGCCCTGGCTGGGCTCCTGGCAGGGAGGCAGGGGGCCTGTGTCTGTTAGCCGGCATTAACTGAGCACTTAACTAGGTCCCAGCACAGTGCTGTTTCTCAGTCTCAGTACTGACCCCGTGAAGGAGGCATAGTTCCCATCCTGATCCTGCATGTGAGGAGACTTGAGACTCAGGGGGCGTTCCTGGCCCAGGGTCACCTGGAAAGCCCTCTCTCTGGGATTGTAGCTGGTCACTCACCTACACAGCCAATGTTAGGACTACGACCACCACCCAGACAGTTTCTGAGGGCCCAGAGGCCCCAACAGTCTCTTCACTGGTCTTATCCCTTCCACTTGGACACCTCTAGTGACAAGCACATCACCTGCCCCCTCCAGAGTCGCCCGAGCCCACTGTGCTGGGGACAGACCGGTCGTTTCTCCCATCCCTGTAGTCCCTGTCTCTCCCCACCCTTGATGCCCAGTTACTCATCTCTCCGCAGCCTCTACCCTGACTGCAGTGACCGTTCAGACAGAGTATCAAATCCTGACTCTGCCACTCGGCGGCCTGGGCAAGTCTGACCTTAATCTGCCTAAGCCGCCACATCTGTAGACATCTGTAGAATGGGGGTGATAAGTCTGCATTTCACAGGGCTTGTTAGAGGGATTCGGTGCGATCACACAGTGACAGGGCTCAGCACGGTGCCTGGAACACACCGAGCCCTTGATCAACAGTAGTAATCACTGTCAGGTGCGGGCCCAGGTGAAGACTGACTCTCCTGGGGCACTGGCTGCTCTAGCCCCTCAAATCCTCATCCCTGGGGACCCTTATGAATTACCAGTGGGGGTGGAGTCCCCAGTCCTTAGGGATAGGTTCTCAGTCCATCTGCTAAGGAGGAAGTGGGCCTGGCCTCCCCACGCCCCATCTTGTCCCCTCCACACGAGAGCGAGACTGTGAAGGTCTGAGATGGAGTGAGCCTGGCTGGGTCCGAGCTGTCAGGGTGGGCCGTGGGGAGTAGGGCCTTCTTTCTACCCGGCTTTACCTGACCCCTTGCTCTCTTAGACTGCCCGGGGGCCTGGGTAGCTGCCCTGGACGCCTGCACCCCAGCCTCCTCTCTCCTCCCTGGAGGGCTCGGCAAGGCTTCAGGGTTGAAAGGGTCAAGGTGGTGGGAGGGTGCCACCTTTTAACACGTGAACTTGACTGAAAGAGAACTTGACTGAAAGAACTGCCGAGCTAAAGTCAGCCCGAGGGTGCCACCTTTTAACAAGTGAACTTGACCCGAAAGAACTGCCGAGCTAAAGTCAGCCCGAGGGTGCCACCTTTTAGAAGACCCGTGGGGGTGCCAAGGTGAGGGTGAGGTGCTCGGGCCTGCCAGGGCTGACCTCCCAGGCCCCTTCTCCCCGAGCTTTGCCCACATGGAGACAGCCCACCCACAGCCTCCCCCTCCAGTTCCAGCCTGTGTGAACTTCTCAAATATTTGTTTTCCCTGGGCCCTGGCTGGGCTGGGCTGGGAGGGGAGGGAGTTTCAGAGGCTCCCAGCAGCTGCCCCGTCTCCTTCCCACCGCTGCAGGCTGTCCTCCGCTGAGGAGGCCATCCCAAGCCTGCCCCTGGGCTCCCGCCCAGCTGGGCTCCCTCCGAGACCTTGAAGGCAGGGGTCTCCACCTTCCCCTTTTCCTTGGGATTAGTCCCAGGGCCTCATCCCACATGGAAGCCCCTTGGAGCTGGGGCTTTGCTGGCCTGGGGCTCCCTTTCAAGAGTTAAGACCCCCATGGGGCTCTTGGGCCATGGCTGAGGTTTCTCCAAGACCCAGCAGCCATGGGAGGGCACATTAGCCAGAAAAGCCCCTTGATTAGACTGGACAACTCAGTCACCAGGAGCTCAGCCTCCCTACTGGGAAACCCCCTCCCAATTCAGAGCTTTGGGCCAGGCTGGGATAAAGGCCACACTGTGTCTCCAGGACAAGGGGGTGCCGGGGGTGGAAAAAGGTGGCACTGTTGGCCGCACAAGGCCCCATTCAGCCCAGGGCCTGGCTGTCCTGGACGGGCTGGCTGGGCCCTGCAGCAGTCACACCCTCGCTGGGCCTGGGAGCCACCGCTGCTGGCTAGGCTGGCTGGCAGGGCTGGCAGCAGCTTCCAGGGCACAGAGTGGGGCCCTCTGGGGCTCTAGTTTAGACCTAGAGTACCTTGAACCCCACCACTGTACATAGGGCCTCTCATGCGGCTTAGCCCAAATGCCCTGCCAAGACCCTGGGCAGCCCAGGGGACCCAGAACCTGCCATTTACTGTTTCCATATCCCTTGAGGGAGGATGTGACTGCAGGCAAGAGGCCGAACTTCCTGACTGTCAGGGAGGAGGGATGAGCAAAGGCATCTGTTCCCCAGGCCAGGATTTCCTCGTGCCCCATGGCTCTGTCGTTGGTCCTCTGTCTCCCTGGAGGGCCCAGGAGCCGCCCTCTCCAGGAGGGCGGGGTTGATTTCAGAAGCTGCCCGGAGTCTGGACAGAGGCATGTGGGGGGCCCAGCCCAGTGGAACCCTGAGCCCCATAGAGTCTCACTTCCTCTCCCATTTTCTCTGCAGAGCTCCTACCCCATTTGGGAGGACTTCAACTCCAAGGCCACAAAGCTGCATTCCCAGCTGAGGTGAGGCTGCTGAGGACGTCCCAACTGGGAAGGGGAGGGGGCTGGGGGGTGAGGACACCTCACCACTAACCAGCCCACTGTCCATCTCCCCGTCTCCCCAGGACCACTGTGCTGGCTGCTGTGGCCTTCTTGGATGCCTTCCAGAAAGTGGCTGACATGGCCACCAACACCCGAGGTGGGGGGGGGGCACAGCTGGAGGCTAGGGAGGCCCCAGGTTAGGCTGGAGGCTGGACTGGCTGAGTGGGGTATGAGCCAGGGAGGGACACTAGGCCCAGAGTCAGGATCTTGCGTTCTGCTCCCTAAGGAAGGGGCTGATGATAAAGTGACGAGAGTGAGCCTCTCATCACTAGAGGCATGTAAGCAGGAATCGGTGATTGGTGACAGGGATGTTACAGGGGCTTCCTTTCTGGCTATGATATACTCATTTGACCCCTCACCTCAGCCAGAGTTGTACCCCGTTATGTACAATGAGTCTCATTGTGGCATCTCCTTTGCTTTCTGGTCTGAGTAGCAGCTACTTGGGACTTCTCTTTCTCTGGGTGATGAGAACCGAGGCAGTGGGTGCTTGCTGACACTCACGGCTGCATCTGAGCATACCTGGATGGGAGGAGATTTTGGCCTGCTCTTGGGCCAGTCTTTGATTCTGGCCTCTCCCAGCTGAGTGAAGGGTTCCCGGCTTGACCACCAGAGCATCCGCAGCTGCAGGAGGCTGGCATGACTGGCATGGTCCTGTACAGAGGAGGGGACTCTGTAACTGTGGAGGAATGATTAAGCCCCCTGCATGGGGCTGGCAGGATTGCAAGATGCTAGGGACGGCTGCTGACTGCAGCGGGGCCTTCGCGGGCCAGCACGCCCCCTCGCGGCCGAGTCCGGCATTGCAGAAGCCCCAGCGGGCCCATTCCCATGCCTCGCGCTTGCCTCGCCAGGGGCCACACGGGACATCGGCTCGGCGCTCACGCGCATGTGCATGCGCCACCGCAGCATCGAGACCAAGCTGCGGCAGTTCACCAAGTGAGTGGGCGCCACGGCCGGGCAGGGTTGTTGCAGGGAGAATCCCCTGCTGGCCCTGACCTGCACACCCATGTTCATAGCGCCCTGCTGGAGAGCCTCATCAACCCACTGCAGGAGCGCATTGAAGACTGGAAGAAGTCAGTCAACCAGCTGGACAAGGACCACGCAAAAGGTGAGGCGAGGGCTCAGCCTGGGTTTCCGCCCCAACGCAGCAGGGAGCCGGGCATAGCGCTTCTCTCTCATCCCCTGCACAGAGTACAAACGAGCCCGGCATGAGATCAAGAAAAAGTCTTCAGACACGCTGAAGCTGCAGAAGAAAGCTCGCAAAGGTAGAGCCCCAGGCTGCCCGCGGAGGCACAGCCCCAGGGGCCCACTGCATCTGCCCAGCGCCCTCTGGCGCGGCCGGGGGCGTCATCCTGGCTAGAGGGCCCTGTCCTGGACACAGGCCACTCCAACCTGCTGGGTGGGACAGAGGGAGCTTCCCTGCAGCCCAGCCCTTGCCTTGGCCCTCCCCTCTCAGGGAGGTGGCCGGAGGCTCGCAGGCCCAGGCGCCCCGCCCCTCCCCAGAAGTGGCTCTGTCCATCCGGCTGTCTTTCACACATTCTTTCTTTCTCTGTCTCTCCTTCTCCCACATCCTTCCTGTAGAGCTACTTGGTAAGTCAAATGTCCGTCTCTCCAGCTGCTCCTCCCGTCCTTGTCGCATTTGTCTGTCTCCCCCAGCTCAGGGCCATTGGAAGGAGCCTCTCCAGGCCAAGGAGGAGCAAGGAAGGCGGTGGGTCCAGCGAGGGAGGGGCCTGGGGCACAGTCCCCCTGGGGCCATTGCTGGGTCAGCCTGCCAGGCCAGGCTGGGTGGGGGCACAGGCCGTGGTTGCCCTGCCCCCGCCCACCACCCAGCGTTTTTACCTGTCACCTCCCCACTCCCTGTCTCGCTGCTCCTCTACATCATCCTCTCACCTCTCTCTGTCTCTTTCGCTGCTTCTTGGTGTCGCTGTTGCTGTCCTTGTGCATTGCTCCCTGAGCTGAGTGGGGCCCACACTGAGACACCTCCGCCCTGCTCCCAGGGCCCGGAGGACAGCTGAGTCCCATGCTCTGTAGTGTCCTGTTTCCACCCCACCTCCCTGGAGCATGGGAGGCGAGAGGGCACCCTCCTGTGGACAGTGAGGGTGTCCTGGGCACAGTCATTTAGGGCAGCCCACCCCAGGTCCTGGGTGGCTTTGCAGCTGTGGTGTCTTTTCCTTTGTGCGTGTCTGTCTGTCCTCTTTGCCTGCTCTGGGGACCAACCTCTCCACAAGCCCTGGAGTCCTGACATCCCTCCCCGGCCCCCGGCCCCCATGGCAGCGTCCAGCCCTGCAGCCAGGGACACCACCACGGGGCCTGAGCCGCAGACGCAGCGAGCTGGGCTGGGGACCCCAGCGTGGCCTCTCCTCCTAACCCCTCCAGGGAAAGGAGACCTGCAGCCGCAGCTGGACAGCGCCCTGCAGGACGTCAACGACATGTACCTGCTGCTGGAGGAGACGGAGAAGCAGGCGGTGCGCCGGGCCCTGATCGAGGAGCGAGGCCGCTTCTGCACCTTCATCACTTTCCTGCAGCCTGTGGTGGTGGGTCCCTCAGGCCGGAGTGGCATTCAAAGGGTCGCACAGTTGGGCTGGTTGAGCAGTCCCCCGGGGTGCTACCATCACCGCATCCCAAGAATTAGAATTTGGGAACTGCTGGGTATGAGTTGTTTTTGGTGACTTGGTCCCAGCAGGCTGAGCCAGGCCCAGAGTTGATCTCTTGACCTTGGAGAAAGGCCACCTCTCAGTGACCCTGGCTGGGTGCATTCAGTGCTGAGTGCTTCTATCCGAAGCCTGTCTCATAACTCATCACTGGCGTGGTCTGGACCGACGGTCACGCCAGCCCCAGGCTGAGAGGGTGGAGGAGGAGCGGCCAGGTGCGGCCTGTTCCTCCAGGGTGGGCAGGCGGGGCCCAGGCTGGGGCTCTGACTCACCGCTTCCTCAGAACGGCGAACTGACCATGCTGGGCGAGATCACCCACCTGCAGGGCATCATCGATGACCTGGTGGTGCTGACCGCGGAGCCCCACAAGCTGCCCCCTGCCAGCGAGCAGGTACGGCCAGCCCCGGGGACAGGATGGAAGGCAGTGGCCTGCCCTTGGTTGAAGAGACAGCATTTGGGAGAAGCAGTTGGGGACAGAAGACCAGACATGCCCTGACACCCACTCTGGTCTATCCAAGAGCACCTGCCCAGGTGAAGGGCGATGTGCTCCAGGGGCCTCAGGCTGAGGGAAGATGGACAGAAGTCCCGATTCATGGGGCTTGGCCCTGAGCCTGCCCACCTCACCCCACCACCATGCTCCCCCCGCGCCAGGGTCAGGCCTGTGGCACAGCCCTGTGGCATGGCTCTTACTAGGCACTAGGGGAAAACGAGGCTCAGCGAGGTCTAGAACTTGCCCAAGGGGCACAACACAGCCAGGATTTGAACCCCATGATGTCCTTTATGGTCGTTGTCACCTGGCTTGGCTGCCGGCAACAGCAAGTTCTCAGGAGCGCCTGTTTCTCCCGTATCCCCAGCCTAGCCTAGGCTCAGAAGCTCAGAATTCACTAGGTGTGTGTGACTTGAGAGGCCCAGCCCAGAATGGGCAGCGTCCCCGAGAACCAGAAGGCGGACTCTCCCTAAACACCTCCCCAGCACTCAGAGCTTGCATTAGAAGCTTGCATTTGGAAAAGGCTGGGGGAGGGGGTCAGACTCTGGGAGTCTCCTGCTGCAGCCTGGTTCTCAACTGGGAAAGAGGAGGGGCCCTCGGACCCTACCATCCCTCTGGGGGACCCAGGAAATTAGAAGGCTCTCTGCCAGGCAGGGCTACCTCCAGTGACCTCCATTCATGTCCAGGTGATCAAAGACCTGAAGGGCTCGGACTACAGCTGGTCCTACCAGACCCCACCCTCGTCACCCAGCAGCTCCAGCTCCCGGAAGTCCAGCATGTGTAGGTCAGTGGGGGCCTGGGGGGTGGAGCAGGCACAGGGACGCCCCAAGAGGGAACAGGGAAGCTCCTGCAAGAACTGCACCAAGAATTGCTTCAGGTCCCCACAATTCACGCCATTTCTGTGTCATTGAGGAATTTGCAAGTGTGGAAGGATAGTACACCCTCGGCACACGATAGCAGCTGGAACAGGCACGTGGCAGCAGGCGGGTTTGTGTGGGAACAGCTTCATTTATGGGGCAGTAACCACGTGCCAGGTGCCATGCTTGATACTTTGTGCATTATCTTTATTGACTCCTAACACCGCTGGATAGGGTATGGTGTTAGCTCCATTTCATCACGGGGAAACTGAGACCCAAGACACAGAATCCCAGCATTTAACCTTTGGGCTGGTGAGAATCTAAGACTGGGAGAGGCGTGGAGGCTTCTGGGAACATTTGCTGAGGCCGCAAGCTTACACACACACTGATGGGCTGTTTCCTGAGAACTGGTGCCGGGGCAGCAGCCACAGACCCAGACCCCAGCCCAGGCTGGCCCCCGGCTCCCACCGAATCACCAGGCAGGCGCAGGGTCGAGGCGCTTCCTGAGCTGGCGCCAGGGCAGGGTTTGGAGGAGCTATTTCAGATGCAAGGCTCCTTGGGTGGGAAGGCAGTGAGCACAGAGCCAGTCACTCCTCTGTGCCTGGTACTCCTTCCCCAGAATCATGTCTGGCTGGGCATCTAGGTCCTGGGAGGTGAGCTGGGCACAACTACTATTCCTACAGGGGGAGGAGGGCCTGGGTCTGTTGGATGCCAGGTGGTGGCCCCGCAGGAGGGGGCGCTGATTGCAGGGGACACCCATGACCAGGGACAGGTGCTAGGGGCTTCAGGATCACACTCTGGAGTAGGCAACCCAGAGTGAACGAACTGGTGACACAGAGGATGTGAGCTACAGGGCTGGACACCCTTGAGGGGGTCCGACCGGGGAACTGATGCCTGGTGACTCAGTTTCCCCATTGTTACCTGTCCTAATGATAGAATAAGAGGCAGAGAGACTGCGTTGCCCTGACAGCGGCCCCCAGGGAGCTCGGGTGCTCCGGGGTCGGGCTGGGCCAGATATTTGGTGCTGCCCCTGCCCAGACTCCACCCTGTCCCACGGTCCCAGAACCCAGCTCCTCTGTGGCACCTGGGTCTCAGGACCTTGTAGTCTAATATTGTCTTTTCCTTCCTCTGCCCCTCACCCGTCTCTCCCACCTTCATCTGTCACTTTCCCTCCCACACACACCCCTGTGTCTCCCTGTCTGGCTGCTTGTCCCCCTGTTCACTCCCTCAGCGCCCCCAGCAGCAGTGGCAGCGCCAAGGGTGGCGGAACCCCATGGCCTGGGGGCGCCCAAACATACTCACCCAGTTCCACCTGTCGCTACCGCAGCCTGGCACAGCCCGCCACCGCCACCGCCCGCCTCTCCAGCATCTCCTCCCACGACTCTGGCTTCGTCTCCCAGGATGCCACCTACTCCAAGCCTCCCTCACCCATGCCTTCAGACATCACCAGCCAGGTGAGGGGGTGTCTGCAGCACCACCGGGATGAGGTGCAGTAGCCCCATGCCAGCCTCAGACTATTGGTGTGTGGGACCACCTACAGCTATTGGCACTGGCCTGGGCATCCCCAGGGTCGCCACACTGGGGGCCACTCTGAGTTCACTGCCTCAAGGCTAAGAAGAGGTAGGGAAGGTGTGGAGCAGCCACAGAAGCACAGCCATGTCAACAAGAGGCTTTTGTGGCCCCACTGCCTCCCCTCTTCTGGCCATAGGAGCAAGGAGTGGGCAGCTGCCACCTCTGGCCCCTTGCGACCCACCGCCATCCCCACGCTTGGGGCAGCTCACTCTAACCGCAGAGATTCTCCTCAGGTGCAGGCTCTCGGTTCCTGCAGCCTCAGTGAGATGGACAAACGGAGACCACGGCCAAAGGCAAAGGGAGGTTAGGCCACATGCCCTGAGGCACCGGCAGGGTGACCAGAGTGACCCCACTTGCATTTGATTCCGCGTACCACGCTCCCCGTCAGAGCAGAGCCGCGCTTCCGTCTGGGCTCAGCACTCGCCCTCTGCTCTGCTGCCCGAGGGGGCGCCCACTGTGCAGCCCCTCCCTGTCCGTGCACTGACCAGCCCCCGCCCCCCGCGTGCTCCTCCTTCACGGCCGACCTCTCCGCACTGTTCCTCTTTGCCTCGTGTCCCGTTCACTCCCAGCCTGAGAGAGAAAAGTATCTCTTTTAGAGATTTTATTGATTGCAGAGGGGCAGGGGAAAGAAAGGGAGCAAGAAGCATTCATATGTGCCCTGACCAGGCAAGCCCTGAGGTTGATGCTCTATCCATTGCGCCACAACAGGTCGGACAGAGAGAAAGGTATCTAGTACAGGCGCTCTTTATCATCGGATCAGAGGAAGTTCTTTCTGTTCCTAGTGTAGTGCTGGTGGTTTTATGACTTGAATTTTTTCCATTGAGTTTTTCCACATACTTCATTCCATCAGTTTTTTAAAAGATTTTATTTATTGATTTGAGAGGGGGGGGGGGGAGCAGAGCAGTTGCTTCTCCTATGTGCCTTGGCCGGGCAAGCCCAGGGTTTCGAACCGGCGACCTCAGCGTTCCAGGTCAGCTCTTAGTCACTGCGCCACCACAGGTCAGGCTTTCTGTCGATTTTTGTTGTTGTTTTAACAATTACATTGGGAAAAACCTAAATTTGTCTATTGTTTCCTCTGAAGCCTCATCCTCTGGTACCTTTTCCTTTTATTTTGGTGATCTTGGTTCATCATCAACTGTAAATGAATCCAGGAGTCGTAACAGGTGCGGGAGGGAACTCTGGACCCCCCCCCCCCCCCATGCCTGTTCCTGCCCTTTCCAGACAACAGTGACACTGTCAACCCAGCTGCTGAGGCCAGACATCCACTGCTGTCTTTCATCTCTCTTCCCCTGGCCCACCACATCCAGGCCAGCAGCCAGGCCTGCCGCTCGTTCCCAAAGTGGGTGACTCTTGGGCTGGGCCACAGGGTAGCCCAGAGCTGGCGGCGTGTGCTCTGGGTGCTGCGTTCTGCTGCAGACATCTCGGCCTTGGTCCTGGGGCAGGAGGCGTGGGGCAGGTGCTGTTCGGACCATCTGCTGCATGCTAGCCCTGTGACCAGATCTGTTCTCTCCTCTGCTCTGGCCTCCCCGCCCTGTCTGCCCATCCGCTCGCCTCTGCATAGCAGAAGTCTTCCAGCTCTGCATCCTCTGAGGCCTCGGAAACCTGCCAGTCCGTTAGCGAGTGCAGCTCCCCCACCTCGGTCAGTGCCCCCACCTGCTGCCGGAGACGGGCGGTGTGCAGCCGGGTCCCCACAAGCAAAGCCCTCTGGGCACCAGTCCAGCCACTCCCCCCACACTCACGTCTTTCCCTCCCGGGATGTTGTCCTACCTCTGTGCCCGGCCAGATGGAGGGGTTCCAGCACCCTCCGTACTTGGTCCTTGACCATGATTGTGAGCCTGAGGCCCCACATGCACCAGAAACCCTGGCCTCAACTGCAGTGAGGGGCCCCTGGGAGCTGGCTGGCAGAGGGTGCCCTGACCCCCCTGCCGTGCCCTGCAGGACTGGGCCAAGGCCGGCCCCCACGAGCAGCCCTCCACCCTGCAGCGGAGGAAGGACCGAGTGGAGCTCCTCCGAGACGCAGAGCCATGCCCGGCCAGTGGGGGCGCCCTGGGCCCCAGTGGAGAGGAGGCTCCACGACCCCGAATGTCCCCTGCCACCATCGCAGCCAAGGTAGGCGGCAGCTCCCTCGGCAGCCGAGCCGGGGCCCCCTTCCTCCCCAGGTCAGTGCCAGGAGGACGGGTGCCTGGTCTCAGGGCCAGCTCTGCCCCTGGCGGGAGCTCCCTGGAGTCTGGGCTGGGGGTGGGGGGAGCTGATGGCGGATGCTGGGGAGTGAGGCTTCAGCCTATAGTCTTACCACCTAGCACGGTGAGGAGGTGTCCCCTGCAGCCAGCGACCTGGCCATGGTGCTGACGCGCGGCCTGAGCCTGGAACACCAGAAAAGCAGCCGAGACTCCCTGCAGTACTCCAGCGGCTATAGCACGCAGACCACCACGCCCTCCTGCTCGGAGGACACGATCCCCTCTCAAGGTAGGCCCCCGGGCTGGGGCGGGTGCCTGGGCCTGCAGCCCCCAGGCCCCGGCCCACTGCATCCCGTGCCCCCAGGCTCAGACTACGACTGCTACTCAGTGAACGGGGACGCAGACGGCGAGGGCCCACCCGAGTTCGACAAGTCGTCCACCATCCCTCGCAACAGCAACATCGCCCAGAACTACCGCCGCCTGATCCAGACCAAGCGCCCAGCCTCCACCGCAGGGCTGCCCACAGCCGGGCTGCCCACCGCCTCGGGCGCGCCTCCTGGCGTGGCCACCATCCGCCGAACGCCCTCCACGAAGCCCACGGTGCGCCGTGCCCTCTCCAGCGCTGGCCCTATCCCCATCCGGCCACCCATCGTCCCCGTGAAGACACCCACAGTGCCCGACTCCCCCGGCTATGTGGGACCCACCCGGGCAGGCAGCGAGGAGTGCGTCTTCTACAGCGATGAGGCCGCCTCGCCCCTGGCGCCGGACCTGGTGAAGGCCTCCCCGAAGAGGTTGAGCCTGCCCAACACAGCCTGGGCCAGCCCAGCCTCTGAGCCTGCTGGCTACCCTGGGCCCGGGGCCGAGGACGAGGAGCAGCAGCAGCTGGCAGCCAATCGGCACAGCCTGGTGGAGAAGCTTGGTGAGCTGGTGGCGGGCGCCCATGCCCTGGGTGAGGGCCAGTTCCCCTTCCCCACCGCCCTGTCAGCCACCCCCACCGAGGGGACACCCACCCCACCCCCAGCAGCCACCGGCGACCCCCCAGCTGAAGACATGCTGGTGGCCATCCGGCGTGGGGTGCGGCTCCGCAGGACCATCACCAATGACAGGTCAGCGCCCCGCATCTTGTGATGACACCACCCTCCCACCTCTGGCCAAGGGCGAGGCAGGGGCCTGGCTGCTGGGCCGTGGCTCACAGCAAAGGCGCAGCCAAGAGGGAACAGAGCCAGGCAAGTTGGTTTTTTTTTAAGTCACACAAAGCAAAGCCACTTTATAGAAAGACACCCAGCTTGGATTTCAACATTTAAACAAAAAGTGACTTCTTTAACAGACCTCGCCACATTGGAGCCTGCAGGCCTTGAACTGGATTTAGAGCCTGTTTTATACTCTCCTTGCCCACTCTGTCCCCCTCTTCCTCCCTGCAGGCCCCGCCTTCCCCACATCTCAGTGAGCCCCGAGCCCCCCCCTGCCCACTGCAGAGGGCCAGGCTGCCTCCGCCTTGCCCTCCTGGCCTGGGCTCTGCTAACCTGGCTGGGCTTCTCCCCAGGGCCAGCGGTGCCTCGGGCCTTTCCGGACTGAGCCCCTCCTCTCTCCCCCCCCTTCTCTCCCATGCTCCTTTCCCTCAGAGAGGCGGGGGGCCGTGGGGGGCCAGGTGCCCAAGCAGGTAAGGCAGTGGATTCGACTGAAAAGGATGCAGAATGGCTGGTGGTCACGGGGCAGGTGAAGCTGGGAGGCTGCCTGCTGGAGGAGAAGGGGGTGGGAGCCTAGGGCTCAGTGGAGTCTCAGAGAGGACGTGCAGGGTGCCTGCCTGGAGGAGGCTGGGGACCCTGAGGCAGCTCCCGTGTCCTGGCTTCTCCTCCCCCGTGAGGTGGAGCTGGGGGCAGGGTGGGGCAGCAGGGAAGGAGTCCAGGTGACTCCCGGGTCATGGGCCAGCCCCCAGGAGCTCCTTTCAGATGTCTGGTGCTCATATGGGCACATTAAGGCTAAGTCTGGTGGCACTTTGCTCACAGTTTCAGCGCTTTTGGGTGTGGGAGCTGGAGCAACAGAGGGTGTATACGGGAGGTGTATGTTATGAATAAAATGGAGCTGACTGGACAAGGACTGTGTGTGGGGACAGGGTGGACGATACAGGGTGTGTCCGAGAGTGCCTGAGGGACAGGGGCCCCATTAGTGGTCTGGGGGGCCCATGCAGGAGGATAAGGGCTGATTTGCTCCCCAAAAGCCAGGGGACAGCTGTTCTCCCGCCTCTGGAGCAAAGCCAAATTAAGGGCTTGCAGCCTGTCGGGGGGTGGGGGTCCTCCAGCCAGGCTGAGCTGAGGGCAAGTCCAGGGAGAGTGGCTGTGACTCTCTGTTGCCAGAGGAGATGCCATCCCAGGACACGGCCCCCACCCACAGTCCTGGCCCTGATGGGGGGATGGGGGGATGGGGGTGCCCTTCCCCACCCCTCCATGCACAAAGTTGTGCCAACTCTAAGCAGATAGAAGCAGGTGTACCTCCAAAGCGTGTAGAGCTTCTTGAGGTCCCACAGGCCTACAGAGGACTGGTCTCAACAGGTGCCAGGGCCGCAGGGCAGGGGCCTCCTGTGGTCAGGAGAACAGGCTTCTGGTCTGGACAGGATGGGGTCAGTCTGAGTCTCCTAGCTGGACAGCTTGGTAGTTTTTGTGCCGGAGCTGAGAGCCACGTGGGGCTAGGAACCAAGGGTGCCCCTGAGCGGGTGGAGCCCCCAGCTGCCCAGGGTGATGGAGAACAGTTACCTATTAGTCGCTAGGTCTGAGAACAACCTTGCGAAGAACTCCGGCTGGCCCTGAAGCCCGGGAGTAGGCACCTGGGGGGCCGGATGAGGGAGGGCCTGAGGGAGCCAGAGAGCGGGTGGCCAGTCCGGGCAGCCCCGGGGCGGGGCTTACACTGCCCCTTCCCTCGGGGCTGCGCCAGGCTCTGCCCAGGTAGGCCGATGGAGGAGGGCGTGTGATGGGAGCAGGCACAGAGCAGTGCGGTGGGGTTATGGCTGGGTCCTTGCGTCCTGGGGAGGAAGAACTTGCCTCCTGGGGAGCGGGGGGTGGCTTTGGAGGCTCAGGGAGGGTGTGCCCCCGCCTTGCTCACCCCCACTTCCCCTCCAAGCCACCCCAGGGCTGTAGATAATTCCTTCATCCCTTTGACCACCTCTCATCCATTAGTGCCCACCTCGTAGCCCCTCCCCCGGGATCCAAGCCGACCATCCCGCATCACAGACTTTTGTTTGGGGGACTTCTTACATTTGTTTTACTTTTCATTTTGTACAGAGACATTCTTTTCAAAGTCTTTTGACTGAAGTAACTTTTCTGGTGCTGTTGTTAACTTGTTCCTTCTTTTAATTTATTTCCCTGCCCCAGGCCTCCCTCGTGGTCCCCATGCACCTTTCTACCCCTCACCCCTTCCACACACCCCCATGCCATTGGGACCATTTTGTTTCTTTTCTGTCAGTTTTTGGATAAATTATCCTCTCTGCTCCTCCTCCTCCAGCCCACCCTGCCCTGATTTAAATAGTCACTGCTACAAGTAACAAATGCACTGTGAAGATCCCAGTATTAATAAAGTTGTACTGTAATTAACACCCCTGCCTCTCTGCCTGGCTTCCTGCCCTGCTCCTCACACCTGGGCCTCCAGCATCCCTGTACCCCAGCCTGGGGGTGGGGCTCGCACAGCAGGGGCAGGAGTGGCCAGGCCTTGTGCCAGGACTTACACCTTCGAAAGCTTCAGCTCCATCCTGCTTGGGGCTGTCTGGAAGCAGCCAGACGGAGAGAGCCCGGGAGGCACCCCGGGGGCCAGGCCCACCCTCTGCCCCATCGGGGTAGAAGGAATCCAGCCCCTCAAATGCCCACTGTCCCAGCCCCCAGCCAGGCTCCCTGCACGCCTAGTCAGAGCCCTCCGGCCCAGCCCGCGCGGCCAGCCCCACCCTCTGCCCCATCGGGGTAGAAGGAATCCAGCCCCTCAAATGCCCACTGTCCCAGCCCCCCTGCATGCCAAGTCAGAGCCCTCCGGCCCAGCCCGCGCGGCCAGCCCCACCCTCTGCCCCATCGGGGTAGAAGGAATCCAGCCCCTCAAATGCCCACTGTCCCAGCCCCCCTGCATGCCAAGTCAGAGCCCTCCGGCCCAGCCCGCGCGGCCAGCCCGCCCCTCTCCCACACAATGCACTGGGTAAGCAGGAGGGGGCGGAGGGGCTCCCAGCTGCTCCAGGTCCACCCGTGCAGAGGCAAAGCAAAACAAACCAAAAAGAAATAAAGTGGGTGTTTAATTAAAAAAAACCTAGAGGAGCACCCACTATGGCAAGATAGGGCGTTGGTCTGCGCTTTTCCCACGGGGCCAAGCCGGTCCTCGGCGCACCTGCCTGCCCACCCCAGCAGAGCACTGGGCGCTGCCGCCCGGGAGACCATCAGCACCACCTCAGGCAACGCTGGTGGCCTGGTCGGTGCCAGGGCCTTGAGCTCTGTCCTGTCCACCGTCAGGTGGTCCCCAGCCCCCAGCACTCCAGGTGACCATTTGAGGTACAGAGGGTGGGGCGCTGAGCCTGCCCAGGCACAGAATGGCCCCTGAAAGGAAAACTCCTTTCCTGGGGTTCCTCTCCCGAGGGGGGCTCCCCCCACCACCCAGTGACATCTCAGGCCCAGTCACTGGAAGCTCCCCTGCCTGCCCCATACAAGTCACCACACTGGCCACGAGGGGCAGAAACCTCTGCTTTAGCAGGCACAGAGCTGGGGGCCCAGCCTTGGACCCCAGAGAGCAGGCAGGGAGGTGGGGGCTGCTGGGGCGGGGGGCACAGCTAGGTGGCCATGCACTGCGTCAAGGACTCCGGGCTGTGGGGCTGAGGGCTTGGCACCTCACAGTCCTGCCAGTTTTGGATGGAGCTTTGTTTACCTGCAGGGGAGAGAGGGGAAAAAAACCACAGACGTGGTCAACACACCTTGTCCCCAGAACAAGCCACATTGTTCTTGTCCCCATAAGCAGGGCCTATCTCAGCTTCTAGAGACGGCCCGTCACCCAGGGGAGTGGAGGGCATGCCCAGGAAGGCGCCAGCGCAGCCACTGGTCTGGGCTCAGACACCAGCCCCCTCCCCACCCCACCCCCCACTCGAGCCTTACAGCAGGAGCAGTACAGTAGCTCCATGACCCGGAAGCAGTTGTCCAGCAGAGCTTTGGGCCGCACCAGCTTCAGGCTCAGCCCCGGGGCACTCAGGAGGGACAACACTGCTTCTAACTTGGGGCTGACCTCCACACCCTGGAAAGGAGGAAACCATTAGGACCACGGGCCAGTGAAGAGCAGGGCCACGTGCCACACAGCTGTGGGGGCGTCTCATCTGGGGCCACGCAAACCGCAGCAGACAGACCAGACATCCTGTGACCAGAGGCCTGGGAGCAATTTCTCTCCTTCCTCCAGGTACCCAGTTTCCTGGGGGGAGGGGGGGTTACCCCTCAATGTCCCTCACCCAAGCACAATGCAGGGGCTTTCTTTTTCCCGTCCCTAAAAACAGGACTACCCAGCCCAGGGGCACCAAAGAGCCACTAAAGAAATCACTGGGGCTCCCAGCCTCGGCCGGAATTTCGAGAGCCTCCCCGGAGTTCGAGGCCGCTGCAAAAGCAGTTGCTGGCCCCTCAGTTCAGTATCATCATAAGCTCCCAGTGGCTGCTGGGTGTTCTGGCTGGGGAGCCGGTGGGGGTCGCTGGGGCAAGGGGGTAGCAGGGTCTTGAGGAGGGCTGGGGTAGGGTGTGGAGCACAGCCACATGAGGGTGTGGAGGGGCCCCCATGGCTTGTCCAGGCGCACACTCATCCAATCACCTTACTCTTCAGGTTTTTGGGGACATGTACCCAGAGGCCTCTGATCACCCCTGCTGAGCGGGCAGTTACCAGGAACCTCTTCACTGTTATTATTATTATTATTATTATTATTACTTGAAGCCCCTAGTTTACATTAAGTTTCACTGTGTTGTATAGTTCTATGGGCTTCGACAAATGCATGCTGTCACGTACCCACCTTTACAGCATCATACAGAAGAAGTCCATCACCTGAACACCTCCTGGGCTCTACCTATCCATCCCCCTCCCCTCTCCCACAAAGAAACCTCATTTCTTAGGTGCAGAAACAAAGCCACAGGGTTCAATGACTTGCCCAAGATCACAGAGCCTGGAACAGGCAGGGTCTCGAGCACAACTCCAGCCCCCCAGCCCGCCCGCCTGCCCGCTGGTCATCACAGGCTGTCCCCTCCTCTCTCCCATTTCTGCCACAGCCTTCAGGACATGCAGGAACTTTCCGGGCGTTCACATCCTCCCCAGACAGCCCTTGCCCCTCCACACACACACACATGCATACACACACACACACACACACACACACACACGCATACGGCCTGCCTGCACCTCTGCCCAGCTCACCTTGAGGCCTTGCTGGACATCCAGCAGCAGGGTATGTATGTCCTCCACATACTTCCAGGACGGATGGCCTTCGAGCAGCACCTCCTGCACTGCCTCCGTGGCGCTGAGACTCACCCAGACCCACAGATACCGCAGCTCCTGCTGGCTCACCCGGGCCCTCTGCTGTAGGGGCGGAGAAATCATTGAAACCCCCAGACGGACCTCGCACCCTCCCCACACTGCTCTGACCAGCCCTCCAACTTGCCCCTACGTAGGAAGCCAACTACAGGTGTCCACTATGGACTGTGGACAACCTTGGGCCTAGGCCAAGGGTGAGCTTGCTTGAGGAGCTGGGAACGGCCCCTGGCAACAGGAGCTGCCAAACGGAGGTGGCTCTCAGGAGAGGCCCCTGGGATGGTCCCAGGAGGCAGGGGCCTCCCCAGCGCGGAGGGCAATCTCACCAGCCTGGTGATGTTCGCCACTCTGAGCACCCCTTCATAAGGCACGCTGACCCTGTAGTCGATGGGGAAGTAGAGTTTCTGAGGAGGTAAAGAACAAAACCATGAGGTCAGTCAAAAACGGCTCGGATGGGGTCCCCCAACTGCCCCCGCAGACAATTTGCTGCAGGAGGAGGGGGACTCAGGAGCAGCCTTGTGATGGCAGAGGTGACCCTCTAGGGAAAATGCACTTGGTCCTCCATCGGGACAGAACAGCTGTCTTTCCTCTGAGATACAGGGACGGATGAAACAAAATGCCAAGTTGCTGTTAAGGCAGAAGTTTCAGCCCAGAAACAGTACGAGGACATTACCACCCCGAGAGAGACAGATTCCGGGCGGTGTGGAAGATTAGAAGAGTTCTCTATACTGTCTGTGCTGATGGCCGCACCATCTGCAAGTGCACTGACAACCATGAGTGTGCACTTAGATCAGTGAACTGTGTGGGATGTGAACCATATCGCAATAAAGCTGTTTTAAAATGGAAAAACATGTGGGCTTCTCCACCCTACAAAAAAAAAATAAAAACACCCCGCATTCTAATTTCTAGGTCCTTCTCTCTCCTGTCAATTAATAATAATAAGTGTCTGAGGTTCCTCCAAGGTTTTCTAGAGTCCATTCCTGAGTCACAGGGTGAGTGCCACGTGGAGGTGGAACCAAGGGGCAGACAGAGAAGGAGAGGGAGGCCCCCCCCCAGGGATGGCTGGCTGGAGGAAGAGGGAGAGGGGACAGTCCGTGCAGAGCAGGTGACCAGGCTTGTTGGGGTGTGTGGTGGAGAAAGGCAGAGAAGGGAGCCTTGTGAGGCTCAGAGCTGACACAGATCCAAGGAGGGACTCCGAACGTCTAGCTCAATGAGCTCAGGGGCTTGGGACAGGGGACACAGCAGGTGCCATATGGTTACCATGTACTGAAGGCGGTGCCTGTACTGCAGCTTGTCCCGCAGAAAGCCGGTGATGACACACTCATCGCTCTGGGTCAGGGGCCACAACTCCAAACCCTGGTTCCCCAAGACCATGCCAAGGAGGATCCCGAGATCTGTGGACCGTGCCCAACAGGAACACATGAGCAGCCTGCACCACTTTTACCCTGCCCGGTGTGCAAAGCTCTGCAGTTGTCCTCCCTGCTCCTGGTGACAACTCCCCATGGGTGAGGCGGGAGGGGGAGGGGCACAGGGCCCCAAGGCGGCCTTTCGCCACCAGGAACGGTTTGTCTGTGGTCTGGGCTCCAGGACAGCAGGGCAGGCAAGCTTGAGCCATCCAGCCTGTCAACTCCTGGCCAGAAGCCACGCCCTTGGGTCAGTCTCATCTCCCCACTCCTGCCCCACGAGGCAAGCACGACCTCCCTTCCAGGGCCGCCTCAGCACCTTGGGAAGGGCTGACATGTTTTCAAAGCCTGTTGTTGCATTTTTCTATCCGAGGAGTCAAGAGATGTGGGTTCTAGTTCTAACTCTAGAAATGACTCTTGGGTGACTGAAGGCATTTTCTTCCCTGCTCTATCTGACCTTGGCATCCATCTCAGTTAGATGGACCAGTGGGTTTGTAAAGGTCATTCTGGTTTGTTCATTCTGGGGTGCTAAGCAAATCCCACTCAGGTGGTTTTCCCACTCCCTGTCAGCAAATAAAGTTACCTGCTGAATGTTACCAGCATTCACCACTGGGGGTCGCTGTGACCTATAAAATAGCCTTGTGATTTCCCATAACAGAACTGACTTAGAAAATAACCTCTAAGAGAATTTGCAAAAAATAAGAACAAGGATTATGTCAATCGGAGCATAAAGGACAAAATATAAATGGACAAGGGATGTATCAAAAAAAAATCAACCTCACTAATAAGGAAATTCACATTAAAACCACTGGATGCCTGCCATATTTCGCCTATCAAAATGAAAAGTAGTTTTGTTTAATTTAATTTTAATAACATTTGGCACCGGCAAAAGTAGTGAGGCAAATATTCTCATCCTGGAAAGCAATTTGGCAACGTCTTTTATCAATGGAATTAATAATGTCCACACCCTTCAATCCATTAAGTTTATTTCTAGGAATAAACCCAAAGGGAAACAAAAGAGAGACATAACCAAGAGATTTATGGATAATGACTTCCACCACAGCATTGTTTTATCATAGTGGAAATCTGTAAATGACCTAAACGTTTAATAACAATGAAGATAGTCAATAAAAGTCACATTTTCAAAAAATGCCTTAGGACCTGTTAATGTGATTTAAAAAATTATTTATGACATGCGTAGGGAAGTTTTTTTTTAAAGCATGACTCAACATTCTGCATCTGGGTATATAACTCAAGCACGACCTGCATTCTGTCCATTACGTATGTGTGTACACAGAAAGTGTGGTGGAAAGAACTATACCAAATCTCTACGGGACACTCCTATGTTCTGTTTTTTTGTTTTTTTTTTTTAATTTTTTATTTATTCACTTTAGAGAGGAGAGGGAGAGACAGAGAGAGAGAGAGAGAGAGAGGAGAGACAGAGAGAGAGAAGGGGGAGGAGCTGGAAGCATCAACTCCCATATGTGCCTTGCAAGCCCAGGGTTTCGAACCCGCGACCTCAGCATTTCTAGGTCGATGCTTTATCCACTGCGCCACCACAGGTCAGGCCTATGTTCTGTT
This sequence comes from Saccopteryx bilineata, assembly GCF_036850765.1. NCBI lineage: Eukaryota > Metazoa > Chordata > Mammalia > Chiroptera > Emballonuridae > Saccopteryx > Saccopteryx bilineata. The sequence continues at coordinate 23,691,243 of NC_089498.1, forward strand.
TTATTCTGGGTGTATTTTGTATTCTACAGTCACTATTGATTATTGCTATAGTCAAAAGCAATCTTTTTTTTCTTTTTCCAAAATCCACCTGGCAGGCTGGGTAGTCTCCCGGTTCCACCCCTGGTTATGAGTAGGATTAGTGATGGAAGGTTTCCCACTCTCCTTCCTGGCCTTCAGGAAGACTTTTGCTCTTAAACCCTCACTCGCCTGGGCCTGCTCACGCTCACTCTCCGGCACCTTTCTCTGTCCCGCAGCCACGACTTGGCCCCGGCTGGGCCCCCTCCCCAGGAACACCCCAGCTCTCCAGCCCGGTGCCCCAGGAGGACTGCTGCCTATCAGCCCTTCCTCTCACAGAACTCTGACAACCACCTTTTGGCCAGGTTGCAGATTTGCCACCCATTTCACACTCCACTCCCTCTCTCTTTTTCCTTCTCTTCCCAAGTGTTCAAACCAGTATTTGAACAAAGGCGCAGAGAAACACAAACTGAACCAGCTTGCCTTCTGTCTGGTCTCCAAGCCGTTAACCCTCTCAAGCTAGGCACCCCTGCTGGTCAAGATCATCCCTGCCTCAGAGTTTTTGCTCACACTTTGTCCCTGCCCTGGGCACCCTCTCACACTGCAGACCTCTTTCGAGGTGTCACCAAGACTCCCACCCTCCCCAGGGTCTACCCTGCTCACGCCAGCCCACACCAGTTCCTGTGTCTAGCACCAGCTGTCCAACTCATGCGTTATATTCACCAGTTTAGCCCCGAGCACGTGAATACACGATGCACTAACCACAGCCCAGGCTTGTTTACTGAGCACTTTTGGGGTTCACCTTGAGCAGGGGTGGCCACATGCATTGGAATCTCTGGAGAGCAGGAAGGCCCCACCCCAGGTTGTCTGATTCAGTAGGTCAGGGTGGGGCCCGAGAATCTGCATTTCTAACAAGTGCCCCCAGGGCTGCTGCTGCTGCTGGTCTGGGGACCACACTTTGAAAATCACGGACCTAGAGCGACAGTTGCAAACCAGTGTTCTAAGGACCACATCTGGTTCAGAGATGTCACATAAAAAGCTAGATTTCCATCTTTTCTTTTAAAAACCAGTATCTGTTCACACAGGGCCTTCTTTCCCATGTGTTTGTCACCATTGACTGCCCACCCCGTCCCCCAGTCCTGCCCCAGTCGCCCCCATCTGTCCTGGTCCAGAGCCTTGGGGCCTGGCAACTGTGGTCTCACAGCCTGGTCTGGGTCTGCGAGCCGACGCGCCTCCCAGCCTGGCAGGCGTGGGTGCTCCAGAAGCCCCGTGCACTGATGAAATGGACTTCCTCCAAGTCTGCTGCCCATTTCCAATTTTAAGCTTCTTTTCTGTTGCCTCCACCCCGGGAAACAGGCCAGCAAATGGGTAACTAGGTAGGGACAGAACAACTGTAGCGTCATGGCCACTCTGCACCCCTGGAGACCCACAGCCGGGGGCAAACCTGACCCTGATCAAGAGATCTGCCGTGCGTCCCACCCCCTCACCGCCTCCACATCCCAGAGGTAAGAGGCCCAGATGACAGAAGAGGAGGCTGAGAACAGGGCGGGCGTGAGGAAGGAAATCAGAGGCTCCCTGGCATGGGGGGCAGGGCTGCACCTACCCCAGCTGGCCCTTTATGCAGTGACAAATGGGCTTGTCCACCATCATGTGCAGGGGCCCACAAGCGCCCCTCAAGAAGAGTTTGCCCAGAACCTCAGATGCAACCATCTTTGGAAATAGAGTCTTTGCAGATGTAATTAAGACCTACCCCAAATCCGATGACTGGTGCCCGTACAGGAAGAGGAGAGGATGCAGAGACCCACAGAGGGAAAGACCATGTGGAGACAGTGATGCTGCCACCCGCCAAGGAATGCCAGGAGCCACCAGAGGTCGGAAGGGGCAGGAAGGATCCTCCTCTGAGAGCCTTTGTAGGGAGTGTGGCGCTACCCACTCTTGATTTCAGACTCCTGGCCTCCAGCGTTGGGGCAGAATAAATTTTGGCTGTTTTAAGCCACCAAGTTTGCAGCGAATTGTCACGGCAGCCAATTCTTCTCCAATACACCAGCCTCTCTGCAGGCCCCCGGTCTGCTTCCCCACCCTGTCTCTCACTCCACAGCCAGTCCTTGCCAAGTCCTGCAATCTGCCTCCACCAGCTTTGTCCCTGCCACCAGCTTTGTCCCCTCCACCATGCCCAGAACCGGCCCTCACTACGTCCTACCCAGAAGGTTGCAACAACAGCTCCTGCAAGTACTCAAGATTGAACTCCCGAGAGCAGAGTACCTCTCAACCACAGGCCCACCCCCAGATCAGCTCATGAACCTTCCAGGTGGCCCCGTGGTCTCACGAGCCAGCTGTCCAGCCCAGCCTCTCACGGTCCCACCGCTGAGCCTGTGCTCACACTGGTCCCTCTACCGGGTACAGCGTCTTCATCTTCACATGGCTACCTGGGTGAACACTGCCCACCAAGGCCATTTCAAGTGGCATCTCACCCATATTGTTCCTCTATGCTCCTCATGACCTGGAAACTTCCAGATCACTGGGTCTCTGCCCTCCCACTCTTCTAAATGCTCTGACCCTTTGCAAGATCCTTCCACGTGGGCCGGGTTAGAACCAAATCCTCTGCAAATTTCTCAGAGGATGGAGTCCTGACCTCATCCATTCAGCGCAGGCTTGCCAGGGCCTAACTCTGTGCCAGGCTTTGGAGAGCGAGGCTGAAGCTGCCCAGGCCTTGTCACCACGGCAGTAACTCTCCAGCGGGCACATGGGAAGCACCAGAAACATGTGCTGAATTTGATTCAATTTAATTGACTCTCGGAGTATGAACGGACCTCGGTTTGGCCTCCCACCAGCAGGCCTGAGAGGCTTGTCAGTCCTTTTTTTTTTTTCTGTCCTCATTTCAACTTATTTTTCTTTTCCCCAACAAACTGCTCTCTCTCTGCCTTTTAATTTTGTTCACTATGGAGGAAGGGGCAGAGGAGACAGGCTGCTTCCTCCAGGCACCTGACTGCACTTATCAGACACTTTCATAAGCCCCCACCGCCTGCTGGCCACACCCGGGGAGGCCAGAAACCCCGCCCCCTGTATTCCCACCGTACTTCCCAGCACCCGAGTCTGGGAAGGTCCTGCCTGCCGCATCCCCATGACCTCCACTGACTGCGCCCACCCAGCCCACGACTCGTACCCACCATGCCCGCCTGAGCTGGGGTCAGCCGGAGAAGAGGTGGAGGGCGGGCGTGGGAGTCTGCACTAAGCTGGGAAGCATCTCAACTTCTCACCAGCAAGAATGGCCCGGTTGCCATGGTTACGGCAGAGCCCGGCTCTGGGCCAAGGCCTCCCCTGGGGCAGTCTCCCCGGAACCCCCCAGTACTCACGGTGGAGCCAGGCGAATCTCCGGGGCATGGTGGTACGCAGGGTCCCCCAAAGAGCAGAGGCGGTATCCCTGGCGTGTGTCTATCCACAGAGGCCCAAGTGGGGCCTACATGGCCTCGGGTCAGCACAGGTGGCCCAAAGTAGAAGAAGGGTTGGCCAGGGAGGATGGCACGACAGGGGGACTAAGGTGCTCCAGGGGCTGTGCCACCCTTATCTGCCTGGCAGTGCAGAGGGCGGCCGGGGGGTGGCGGCTGGGAGTTCCATGGCAGCCAAGACCTGGCCTGAGACAGCGGCCTCAGGGTCTCCCCTCCCAGGCAGGAGAGAGTCCCCAGCAGGCCCCTCGGAATCTGAGGCTGGGTTGTGCTTTCTCTGATTTCCCCGTCTGCAGCTGCTCAGTGTGAAATCTGGCTCTGGAAAGAGAAAGGAGGAGAGAAACCAATTATGTAAGAGCAGCGCTGCCACTCACCCATCAGCCGCAGGCACCGAGCCTCCTGTGCGGGCTGCACCCACTCCTGGCCAGCCAGCCAGCCAGCCAGCCAGGACCCCCAGGAAAGGCCAGAGGCGCACAGCCCTGCCCTGGTAACTGCCGACCCGGGACTGGAGCTCACACATAAGAAATGACTTCAGAACACCTATGGGGCAGCATCGGCCCTCGAATGAGTTATGATGACACCGGCTGGCAGCCTGAACAAAAGCAGGACCAAGGAATGAATGGGCCAAGTGGATTATGTCAAGGGAGCTTCTTGAGGGAGGTGAGGTTGAAGGTAAAGCATTTGAATGACTCGGGCTGCAGGGAGGTTAAAAATGCAAATGATTCATTCTTCCTTTCACTTTCTGGGGGACGGTCTAAGGCAGATGTCCCCAAACTCTAGCCTGCGGGCAGCAAGCGGCCCCCTAAGGCCATTTATCCAGCCCCCGCACTTCCGGAAGGGGCACCTCTTTCATTGGTGGTCAGTGAAAGGAGCACTGTATGTGACGCCCTCCGACAGTCTGAGGGACAGTGAACTGGCCCCCTGTGTAAAAAGTTTGGGGACCCCTGATCTAAGGGATAGACTCCATTTCTTTTCTTTTCTTTAATGCTTATTTCATTGATCTTAGAGAGAGGAAGGGAGAGAGGGAGAAAGAGACAGGAACATCTATCTGTTCCTGTATGTGCCCTGACTGGGGATTGAACCGGCAACCTCTGAGTTTCAGGATGATATTCCAACCAACTGAGCTATCTTGGCCAGGGCTAGACTCCACTTCTTGATAGAAGGAGCAGCAAGACATCATTGCAAAAGGCATGGATGGGGGTGTTCATGTGAAAAACTGGGGCCTTTTGCAACCAATCTATTACACCCACACAGAGCATTCTTCTTCCCAAAGTGGCCAGGCCTGGCCTGAGGCCCAAGGGACACAGCACTGGCCCACCTGTTCCAGCCTGACCGCTTCCCGGTAAGCAGGGCTGGGCCTCCAGGACCTCAGAGACATTCCATGCTCCCACACCCTAGAGAGGAGGAACCAGGGGCTCTTAGGGGAGGAAGCTGGTCCCAGGCCACACGCCCAACTTCACCCTCCTCCTGTGAATGAAGCCACTCCGTCCTTTGAGAATGTGGGAAGGGAACAATGAGCAGCCACCAAGAGTGAGTGAGTCACAGACGTTCTAGTCAAGGGGAGGTGGAAGAAAAGTAGGACTGAGTTTAGGCCATAGGAAAAGGGAGACAGACAAAAGCAGAAACAGGAACGAATTATTCTGGTTAATTCCATTAGCCTAGGATCTGTATTTCTGAGTATCATTTCACCCACCACCTCTGTTCTATGCGTGAAAAGAAGATTCTAAACCTGGAGCACATGAATAACACAGGACCCACTCCTGGCCACATCTGTGAAGTCAGTCTCATTTTGAGAGGTGGGCTGGGTCAGAATGGTGGGTACCTGTGGCTCCCATTCAGAATGAGTTCAGTCTGCAATGGAGTCTCTGTTTCTCCAGCCCTAGAATCGGGGCTTGGCCACAGGACGTGCTTGCGCCTCGGGGCTTGTCCTTCCCATCCTGTACACAATTTCTGGCTAGCTTCCTGTAGGAAATGCTGACGTCCCAAGCCTATCAACGAGGCCATCCTAGACTATCTGGCCCCAGGCAAGTCAGGCCAGAATCCCATCACCACACAGAATCATGAGAAATAGTCAATGTTTGCTTTAAACCACTAAGTTTGAGGGTAGCTTGTTACACAGGAAAAGCTAATCATCACAGCATGGAAATGCCTCATCTCTGCAAATGCTCTGTAAAGAGCCAGATCGGTTCTGACCCAAGGCCTCTACTGGAGTGGTTCAGGCAGACTTATCTCCTCAGAGTGAAGCCCAGTTCGGCTCAGGAGGGCTTAAGGAACAAGGGTGTGCTTTTTTTTTTTTTTTTAACTTTTTTTTTTTTTATTCATTTTTTTAGAGAGAGAAGATACAGAGAGAGAAAGAGACAGAGAGAGGAAAGAGATAGAAAGAACAGAGGGAGGAGCAGGAAGCATCAACTCCCATATGTGCCTTGACCAGGCAAGCCTGGGGTTTCGAACCGGCAACCTCAGCGTTCCAGGTCGACGCTTTTACCCACTACGCCACCACAGGTCAGGCTTTTTTTTTTTTTTTTTTTTTTTTTTTTAAGAGGAAGGAGGGGAGAGAAAGACAGAAACATCAATCCATTTCAGTGTCCGTTCCCGGGGACCTGGCAACCTTTGCACACCAGGACAATGCCCTTCTAGGACAGGGAGGGTGTGCAATCATTGCCCTGGGCCCAGCTCAGAATCTCCTATTAGAAGAGGAACTTCCTAGAATGAATTTAGTACTAATCAAGACTTTTTCTTTTTGTCTGCCAGACTTATTTTTAAAATTTATTATAGAAGTTTTTAAACCCAAACAAGGTAGAGTAGTATAATGGATTCCCTCCTATGGCCATTACTCAGTTTCAAAAATTATCAATACTCCATCATTCCTGTTTTACCCATTCTCCAGTTTTCTCTCTAGAGTATTTTAAAGCAAATTTCAGCATGCCATTTTACCAGTATGTAAGGAATTTTTTAAAAATACAACCAGCTACTATTATTGCATATTTTCAAATCAATAATTCCAATGTAAATGGAAAAAAAGGCAGGGCCACAGACTAAACCTGACAAGCTCAGGTGAGGCCTTCACAATGGCCTTGCCAACTCAGAGACCTAAAGGAACCACACAGGATGGTCTGAAATTAAAAATTTTTTTTTTAATTAAGTGAGAGTAGTGGAAGCAGAAACAGACTCTTGCATGCGCCCCGACCGGGATCCACCCAGCAAGCCCCCTATAGGATAATGCTCTGCCCATCTGGGGCATTGCTCCGTTGCTCAGCAACCAAGCTATTCTTAGCGCCTAAGTGGAGGTCGAGGAGCTATTCTCAGTGCCTGGGGCCAACTTGCTCCAATTGAGCCATGGATGCAGGAAAGGAAGAGAGAGAAAGAAAGAGAAATGGGGGGTTGGGAGGGATAGAGAAGCAGATGGTCACTTCTCCTGCGTGCCCTGATAGGGAATAAAACCTGGGACATCCACAAGCTGGGCTGACACTCTTCCACTGAGCCAACCAGCCAAAGGCCCAAAATTAAAACGTTCTAACTAAAAGCAGTTCATGGTAGGTAGTCATGACCTAGGGAGGTATTTTTCTTTTTCCCTAAAAAAGATCAGTGCTTGCCTTAATGGGGCCTGTCTGTGTCTTTTGCATCTACAATAACAGACCTGATAACATGCCTTTGAAATGTAAGGGTCATCTTCTTTTCCTGCCCCCTCTTAAGACAGGCATCCCACCAGAGCAGGAACCAACAAACCCCCTCATTGTTACTATCATGGTAATCAACTATTAACTATTTTATTTCTGTCTTTGTAAAAGAAGTTTCAGTACAGACATTTTTACTTTTTATCCAACCTCAGAGATTCCCTCTGCCCCTTTGCTTTCTTCCGCCTCCCTGATCTAACACTAATCATCTTCATGTAACCCCATTAGGTCTTTCTTTGATTCTGATGTATAAAAATAAGTGGAAAAACCACCATTTCCCAAAACATTTTCTCAATCCGTTGAGACTTTGCTTCCTGACAGTTGTCGACAGTTTGGCTCAAATAAACTCATAAGAAAATTTTTACAGATTTGGAAGTTTCTTTCTCTCTTTTTTTTTTAGATTTTATTTATTGATTTTTGGAGAGAGGAGAAAAAGAGAGAGAAGGAAGAAGTGGGAAGCATCAACTTGTAGTGGCTGCTTCCTGTACATGCCTTGACTCATTTTTAAAGTTGTTTTGTTTGAATTGTAGACTAAATAGGGGCCACATACTTACCCTATCAACTCAGGGCAGGCCTGCACAGTGGGCCATATAAACTCAGAGACCAAAAGGAACCACCATACCGGATGGTCTGAACATAAAATTTTCTAACTAAAAGCAAGTCATGGTGGGTACTCACATCCTATGCCTGAAGCTTCTTTGACAAAGGTCACTCTTTACCTTAAGTGAGCCTGTCTGTTGTCTTTTTGCAACTAAGAGAATATGCTTTCAAAATGTCATAGTAATTTTCTTTTCCAGAGCCCTCTGGGGCACACCTCCCACCAGAGCACCAGACCACTGAAGCCCACATTGAAATTTTGTTCCCCCTGAATACCATCTCTCTATGTTGTAAATGTTCATTCTTAACTATCCTGTACCCACTATGCAAAAGAACTATATGTTTCTCTATTTTGCCTTTTTATCCAATCTTCAGAGATTTCCCGGCTTTGCTTTCTCCTGCGCCCTTAGTCTAACACCAATGGATTTCAGATCACCCTGACTTATGTCTCTTCCTTTTATTCTAATGCATAAAATAAGATGCAAAACTGCCATTCTCCGGAGCATTTTCTCAATCTGTTGAGATTTTGCTTCTCAACACTTGTTATCAGTCTGGCTCAAATAAACTCATAAAAAATTCTCTATAGGCTTGGACATTTCTTTTTTTTTTTTTTACAGAGGCAGAGATAGACAGGGCCAGACAGACAGGAATGGAGAGAGATGAGAAGCATCAATCATCAGTTTCTCGTTGCGCATTGCGACTTCTTAGTTGTTCATTGATTGCTTTCTCACATGTGCCTTGACCGAGGGCCTTCAGCAGACTGAGTAACCCCCTGCTGGAGCCAGCAACCTTGGGTCCAAGCTGGCGACCTCGGGGTCTTGAACCTGGGTCCTTCCGCATCCCAGTCCGACGCTCTATCCACTGTGCCACCACCTGGTCAGGATAGGCTTGGACATTTCTTACGATGATAGAATCAAAAGCCAAACAAGGTGGCTCACTTAGTGCCCTTGATTGATGTCTTTTCTATCTTTTTTTCTTTTTTCTTTTTTTTTTAAATTAAGATATAATTCAGCCTGGCCTGGCCTGTGATGGCAGTGGATAGAGCTCCCACCTGGAATACAGAAGTCGCAGGTTTGAAACCCTGGGCTTGTCCAGTTAAGGCACATACAGCAAGCAACCAATGAGCAGTTAGAGTGAGGCCACTGCTTCTCATTACCCTCTCTCACCCCCTCTCTATGTAAAATCAATAAATAAAAAATCTTTTTTAAAAAATTAAGATATAGCCTGACCTGTGGTGCAGTGGATAAAGTGTCAACCAGGAACGCTGAGGTCACTGGTTTGAGATCCTGGGCTTGCCTGGTCAAGGCACATAAGACAATCAATGAACAACTTCAGTGAAGCAACTTATGGGTTGATACTTCTTGCTCCCGTTACCCTCTCCTGTGTCTGTAAAATCAATAAATTTTTTTAATAATAATAAAAAAATTAAGATAGAATTCAATGCCATAAAATTTACCATTTCAAAGGATACAATTTAGTGGAGGTTTTTTTCAGTACATTCACAAAATTGTGCAACAATTACCACAATCTAATTCCAGAACAGTTTTATCACCCCAGAAATAAACTCCAGATTCTTAGCAGTCACTGTTTATCTCCTCTTTCCCAAGCCCCTGGCAACCACTAATGTGCTTTCTTTTTTTTTTCTTTTTGTATTTTTTTTTTCTTTCTGAAGTTGGAAACGGGGAGGCAGTCAGACAGACTCCCGCATGTGCGCGACCGGGATCCACCCAGCATGCCCACCAGGGGGCGATGCTCTGCCCATCTGGGGCATTGCTCTGTTGCAACCAGGGCCATTCTAGCGCCTGAGGCAGAGGCCATAGAGCCATCCTCAGCGCCCGGGCCAACTTTGCTCCAGTGGAGCCTTGGCTGCGGGAGGGGGAGAGACAGAAAGGAAGGAGAGGGGGAGGGGTGGAGAAGCAGATGGGCACTTCTCCTGTGTGCCCTGGCCAGGAATCGAACCCAGGACTCCTGCACGCCAGGCTGATGTTCTACCACTGAGCCAACCAGCCAGGGCACTAATGTGCTTTCTATCCACAGAGTTGCCTGTTTTGGACATCTCATAAAAAGCAGCCATATGGTTTGTGATCCTTTATGACTGATTTCTTTCACTTAGCATAAGGCAGGGGTCGGGAACCCATGGCTCGTGAGCCAGATGTGGCTCTTTTGATGGCTGCATCTGGCTCACAGACAAATCTTTAATAAAAAAAATAATAACGTTAAAAATAGGCCCTGGCCAGTTGGCTCAGTGGTAGAACGTCAGCCTGGTGTGCAGAAGTCCCGGATTCGATTCCCGGCCAGGGCACACAGGAGAAGCGCCCATCTGCTTCTCCACCTCTCCCCCTCTCCTTCCTCTCTGTCTCTCCCTTCCCCTCCCGCAGCCAAGGCTCCATTGGAGCAAAGATGGCCCGGGCGCTGGGGATGGCTCCTTGGCCTCTGCCCCAGGCGCTAGAGTGGCTCTGGTCGGACAGAGCGACGCCCCGGAGGGGCAGAGCATCGCCCCCTGGTGGGCAGAGCGTCGCCCCTTGGAGGGCGTGCCGGGTGGATCCCGGTCGGGCGCATGCGGGAGTCTGACTGTCTATCCCTGTTTCCAGCTTTAGGAAAATACAAAAAAAAAAAATAATAATAATAATAATAATAATAATAATGTTAAAAATATAAAACATTCTCATGTATTACAATCCATTTATTTCCTACTGCTCATGTTCATGGTTGTGGGTGGCTGGAGCCAATCACAGCTGTCCTCTGGGACAACACCAAATTTTTATTGGATAATGCATAATGTACACGGATCGTATGGCTCTCACGGAATTACATTTTAAAATATGTGGCGTTCGTGGCTCTCTTAGCCAGAAAGATTCCCGAACCCTGGCATAATGTTTTCAGGATTCATTCATCTTGTAGCACATTATAACTTGAATTTTATGTCTGCCCCTACAAGTTCACATGTCACGCCCCTAACATCCAATGTGATATTTGGCGGTGGGACCTTTGGGAGGTCATTGGTGTTAGATGAGGTCATGAAGGGATGAAAAAATAAATTTCTATTGTGTAAGCTTCCCAGTCTATGGTATTTTATTATGGCAGCCCAAGTCAACGAAGAGAATCAATCAGTACTTCAGTCCTTTTATCTTAAGGGTCAGAACATTTTGTTCCCTTAATATTGTTTTTTGTTTTTGTTTTTTTTTAATAAAGTTAAACAGTAAAACAAAACTTCACAGCCCCCTCCCTATTCGTCCCCCAGCCCCCTCCCCTACCGGCAGTCTTCAGAGCTGGCCTGTCCTTCATCCTGCTCGCAGAGGATCCCACGGAGAAAACAAAACTTCTCTAAGTACGTGGAGACAGGGAGAGGAACTGTGTCCACGTCCAAGGTTCAACTGGGCAAGTCTGCATTTTCTGGCTTCAGGATGGTTTCCTTTCATTAGCCAAATTGGAAAAACAAATTCCCTGGACCAAGTGCTTCAAAGCTGAAGCCCCCAGGGTCCCGGAAGAATGCCTTGAAGATATTTATTTGCATTGAATCACCCATATCCGTGCCCTCCTCATGTAGGTCCTGTCTGCTGTCATTCGATTCTTTCTGTCGGGACTAGGGAGGACGGTAAAAGCTTCTGCAACTTCCATGAACTTTTTCTCTTGCTCCTGAGATTGGTACTGGCTCCTCTGTGTCCACCCAGATAGGGCATCAGCTTCTGTTTGCGATGAGGTTTTTTTCATCTCATCCTCAGAGGTGTTCATGTCCACACCCAGAATCTCCTAGTAGTCTTTCTTCTTACCCTCCTTCAGTTCCAGCTGTGTGTTTTTCAGCTGTTTCTGTTTTTTTCTTTTTTTAAAATTGATTTTCCAGAGACAGGAAAAGAGAGAGAGAGAGAAACGCTGATTTGTTGTTCCACTTATTTATGGATTTACTGGTTGATTCTTGTATGTGCCCTGACTGGGCATAGAACCCACAACCTTGGTGCATCAGGATGATGATATAACAACTAACTGAGCCACCCAGCCAGGACAATAGCTAGCATTTCTAGGACGCGTGTCTATTGCTCTTGTATAATAGTTACAAGCTTCACTGCCATCTTTCTTGGCATAGTATGCATTTCCTGGTTCCTTGAAAGACCCTGCTTCCCTTGGCTTCGTCATCCCGCAGTTCTGACTCAGTCACCACCATTGCCACACTGCACTCCATAGCAACTGCCATGGGGCCACCAGGACCAGTATTCCATTGCCTTTTATTGTCAAATAATATTCCACTATTATAGATAGCACATTTTCTCTATCCATTCATCAGTTGGTGGGTATTTGGGTTATTTTCATTTTGGGCTATTATGAATAATATTGCTATCAACATTTGTGGACCGATTTTTGTGTGGACATATGTATTCAATTCACTTGGTATAGTCCTAGGAATGGGGTTGCAGGGTCATATAATTATTCTGTGTTTAACTTTTTGAAGAACTACGAGTCTGTTTTCCCAAAGCAGCTACCCCATTGTATATTTTGTATATTCTTATCAGCAGTATGTGAGGGTTCTGATTGCTCCACATCCTTGCCAACACTTGTAATTGTCTTTTTTTATTATTCTCATCTTAGTGGGTGTGAATGGTATCTCATTTGGTTTTGATATGCATTTTCCTCATGACTAGTGATATGAGCATCTTTTCATGTGCTTATAAGCCATCGTGTACCTTCTCTGGAGAAATAGCTATTCACATCATTTGGCCACTTTCTAATTGGTTTATCTTTTCATTTTTGAGTTGTAAGAGTTCTTAGTATATTATGGATCCTAGACCCTTTTCAGATATATGATTTGTAAATATTTTCTCCTTTTTCATGGGTTGTCTTTTTGCTTTCTTGATAGTATCCCTTGATGTACAAAAGGTTTTAAGTTTGAAGTCCAACTTTTCTGGTTGCTTGTGCTTTTGGTGACATAGTAAGAAATCATTATCCAATTTAAGGTCACAAAGACTTACAAGTTTTCTATTCTAAGAGTTTCATAGTTTTAGCTTTTATATCTAGATGTTTAGCCCCTTGGAATTAATTTTTGATTATGGGGTAAGATAAGAACCTGACTTCATTCTTTTGCATGTGGACATCCAGTTGTCCCAGCACCACTTTTTGAAAAGACTTCTTTCTCCCACTGAATGGTCTTGGCACCTGTACCAAAAATCAGTTGGCCACAGAGGCATGAACAGATAGAGATTTATTTCAGGACAATCAATTCTGTTCCACTGATCTGTATGTCTACCTTATGCCAATACCATACTATCTTAGTTTCTGTAGCTTTGTAGTGTTTTAAAATCTTAAGACTTTTTAATATGTAATAATTTATTTTTCCTTTTTTGTTGATGTTGAAGAAACTGGGTCACTTGTCCACAGACTCCCCACCTTCTAGATTTGGCGGATTATATCATTGGAATGTCATTTAACATATTTATCTCTGCATTTCTAACATATCTAATATTCAGATTGAGAAGTTTCACTGGGCTCGGGTATCATTTCCCCAGGAGGTTTTGTATTACATTAGAAGGCACAGAACATCTGCCTGTCCCACTTTAGTGAGCTAACATCATATTCTTTCTTGCTGATTCATCCATTATAAAGTTCTCCATCAACATTTACCTTGATTACAGGAATTGATGATTATAGTCTTGGTCTAGTTAGTACTTCATTAGGTGGTGACTTTCTCTTTCCTTCACATTTGTTACTGCGATTCTTCAATAAAGGAGAACTTCCTTCCTCATCTATTTTCTTATCTTAACGTTTGGTCCGTGTACAAAAAGGAGGATGAAAGTTTGACTCTTTCCCTTTACTTACCAGCTTTCAAATGAGTTGTTCTCTAGCATCCTCTAAAGCAGTGGTCCCCAACCCCTGGGCCGCAGACTGGTA